>NC_136725.1:21926702-22266702 GCF_936440315.1 Barbus barbus | reverse complement strand
AACATTGAGACGACTGGGTAATCATTGAGTGTATCAGTAGCACCTGAGCTGAGAGAGTAGCAGAGAAATATCATGATCATCTGGTTTTGTGTTAACAGTGAGCTGAGAGCATTCATTCACACACTGTGTGTTCGAGCTCTGAGCTTGCTTCTAGAATCTCTCTGAGGCCTTTATGTTGAGGCCTGGTGTCACAGCTCACATTTCCTGTGTCCCTCAGTTTCAGAGATGTCAGAGGACGAGATGAGAGAGAAAGCGCTGGCCTCTGCCAGAGCGTCACTGGGTGGTAAAACGGAGCTGGAGAGATCGGCCATCCTCCACCAGCACCTGGGCAGCCGTGTCATGAGCGACATGGTGATCGAGACCTTCGAGCCCAGCGCAGGTCTGCAGCACAGCAGTGCAGTTACTCTCTTTGATCTGACACTCGTTTAACCCCTGATGAGTTAACGGACTGTGTTTTTCCATCAGGAGTCGAGGACGGTAAAGAAGATCTGAAGTCCACAGCTGACGTAAACGGAGAAGACAAAGATCAAACGGACGTGAGTGTGACTCCAGACTCTCCCTCCAAACAGCTGCCGGATCAGATCTCATTCTTCAGCGGAAACCCGTCAGTGGAGATCGTCCACGGCATCATGCACCTCTACAAAACTAAGTTAGTGCTATCTATCTATCTATCTATCTATCTATCTATCTATCTATCTATCTGTCTGTCTGTCTGTCTGTCTGTCTGTCTGTCTGTCTGTCTGTCTGTCTGTCTGTCTGTCTGTCTGTCTGTCTGTCTGTCTGTCTATTTATCCTTCTGTCTGTCTATCTGTCTGTCTGTCTCTCTATCTGTCTGTCTGTCTCTCTGTCTGTCTGTCTGTCTCTCTGTCTATCTATCCTTCTGTCTGTCTGTCTGTGTCTGTCTATCTATCTATCTATCCTTCTGTCTGTCTGTCTGTCTGTGTCTGTCTATCTATCTATCCTTCTGTCTGTCTGTCTATCTATCTATTTATCCTTCTGTCTGTCTCTCTATCTGTCTGTCTGTCTGTCTGTGTCTGTCTATCTATCTATCCTTCTGTCTGTCTATCTATCCTTCTGTCTGTCTGTGTCTGTCTATCTATCTATCCTTCTGTCTGTCTATCTATCTATTTATCCTTCTGTCTGTCTATCTATCTGTCTGTCTGTCTGTCTGTCTGTCTGTCTATCTGTCTGTCTGTCTGTCTGTCTGTCTGTCTGTCTGTCTCTCTATCTGTCTGTCTGTCTTGTCTGTCTATCTATCTATTTATCCTTCTGTCTGTCTGGCTGTCTCTCTATCTGTCTGTCTGTCTGTGTCTATCTATCTATTTATCCTTCTGTCTGTCTGGCTGTCTCTCTATCTGTCTGTCTGTCTGTGTCTGTCTATCTATCTATCCTTCTGTCTGTCTGTCTGTCTGTGTCTGTCTATCTATTTATCCTTCTGTCTGTCTGTCTCTCTATCTGTCTGTCTGTCTGTGTCTATCTATCTATTTATCCTTCTGTCTGTCTGTCTGTCTCTCTATCTATTTATCCTTCTGTCTATCTATCTATCTATCTATCTATCTATCTATCTATCTATCTATCTATCTATCTATCTATCTATCTATCTATCTGTCCGTCCATCCGTCATCTGTCTGTCTGTCTCTCTATCTATTTATCCTTCTGTCTGTCTGTCTGTCTCTCTATCTATTTATCCTTCTGTCTGTCTATCTATCTATCTATCTATCTATCTATCTATCTATCTATCTATCTATCTATCTATCTATCTATCTATCTATCTATCTATCTATCTATCTATCTATCTATCTGTCCGTCCATCCGTCATCTGTCTGTCTGTCTCTCCAAATTAATGAGTGATCTTTTTTGCATAATAATCAATAGGAATTGGCCTACTTCTGCCCTACATGCGTTATTGGGTGTTCTCCTGTGTAATTTTAGAATGAGTTTGCAGAAATCTAATTGATAATATATTCCACTGTGCCAAATAGAATCAAATGCTTTTACTGAAATTGACAAAGGATGCAAATATTTTTAGATTTTTATTCTGTTTGACGTGTTTATTGATTAGCCTGTATAGGGTGTGAATGTGGTCAGTATTTCTGTGATTTGGAAGGAAGCCAGAATATATGAGCAAAGCGGTGTGATTTTGAAGGGAGCGAGGCACGGATTTTTTTAAAAGTCAGAGCGTCATGGTTTTCACTTGCTCCAAGAGCACTCCATCACGAGTACGATTCATACCAACAGCCCATAATATAACTGCATATTTAACAAGAATTCTTATGTTTAACATATATTTAGCTAGCTTGATACAGATGGATCACTCAAATCAAAAACAATGTGAAGGTTATGTTGATAGCAATGGACATGCGCAGGTTAGTCGTCAAGGAATTAGTTTTTTTCCTTCTAGATACTGAATATTTTTGGGTAAGAGCATGATTTAAACAGGTACAACACTTATTCACATGCAGTCGCTCTCTCAATAAGGCATTCAAACAAATGTAATACAGTGCTACTTCATCTGTATCCAATTTCGAATGAGCAGAAATCTAAGAAATGCTGCAATCTACAGATAAAACAGACTAACTGATGAAAACGTAGGTTATTTTCATCCTTCACAAACAAAATGTGCACTGCAATAAGCAGCAGTGAGACCTTGTAATGCAGACAACCATGCAATAAGCTTTGCATGTCGTAGGAAAAAATTTGCGCACTAGTGTTTCAATAAACCACTGTAAAACTACTCTGCTAGTATTTTATTTATTTTTTAAATTTAATATATTTTATGAGCAGAACTTCTGTGATATTTCAAAGCATACTGAAATACTTGGGGAAACTGTTGCTGCTCCACTCCGCTCACATACTCTGCTCAGGACAGTGTGTCTGTTAAGGAAGTTTACAGTTCTGGTGATTAATATACTGCTAAAACAGTATATTATATATATATATATATATATAGATGCTAATATTAATACCCTGTAATACGGCAGTATTTTGATATAGACCATGGTATTTTCTTGGTGCCTCTGGTGATATACTATGGTACAATGTCCAAAAAACATGGAATTTGTGGAATTAGAACAACAGACACTTTGTTGCATTGTTGATTTGGGCCGTCTGTCTTGTTTTTGTGTTGACAGTAAGATGACGTCGCTCACAGAGGACATGCGGCGCAGCGCGATGCTGTGCATCCTCACCGTGCCCACCACCATGACCAGCCACGACCTCATGAAGTTTGTGGCTCCCTTCAATGACGTCATGGAACACATGAAGATCATCCGGGACTCCATGCCCAACCAGTACATGGTGCTGGTCAAGTTCAGGAGTCAGGTCAGTTGCTTATCCAGATACAAGAACAATTACAATGAATGAACTGAAATTTGATTGGGCAGGATCTAAAAAGTCCCCAGTTTGTCTAATCCTCACTAATTTGGTTTATAACACAGTTCTTCAGAAAAAAACCTTCATGCATTTTCTGGTAAAGACCGCCTGCAGCTACACTTTTCACAAGAAGTTGATTTGCCTCTGATTCTGATCATAGACACTTTTTGCTACATGATTTGCAAAATAAATTCATGCAAATTTGCCTACTGAAGTTTTTTTTGATGTTCAGTATTTTATGAATGGACGGTCATTGTGGGGTTTTTTTCCATTTCTTTAGGCCGATGCCGACAGCTTCTACACAACATGTAACGGCCGTCAGTTCAACTCCATTGAGGATGCTGTCTGCCAGTTAGTCTATGTGGAGAGAGCGGAAGTCATCAAATCTGAAGACGTAAGGCTCTGGAGCATTAGTTAGTAGTGTTTACTAAAGCAAATAACTAATATGATTTGAACAAACCACCAATGATGCTTCACAAAAGTGCTACGATGTGAGTTGATGAGTTGATTTATCTGAGTTTTAATATTCCTCTGGTCATCAAGCTTTTTAGATGGATGCCGAGGCTTTTTAGGTCAGGTAACATCTGCAATCTCTGATCCAGTTCATTTGCTGGCTTCCATGAATTCAATACACTGTGATATCCACAAACTGGCAACCCGGGGTCTCAAAATACTATTGGGTTAATTGTCAGTGGGCGGAGTCACACAAACCAAAACAAAAGCCGTCATTCCATTCACACAAAACAAACATTTAAAGTAGAATAACTGGCTGTAGTGTTGTTTTTCGGAAAATGAAGTATGTTGACTTAACTTAAATATCTGCAAACATATATATTATGGTATTTTTATACTTTAGCACAGTCAAAAAATTCCATACAGCACCTTTAACAACCGTTACAATGTATAAATCTTCTCCCGTGACCTCATGGGATAGTAAAACGTCCATCGATTGAATTGGAAGTAGTAAAGCATCTGGGGACTTTTTGCCTATGAATTCAGACATACTAATCTTTTAGCATACAGTTCACTTACTATATAGTATGGTAGTAGGTATATTAGGATACAGTATTAGTGTTACAATTCTTGGCAAAATGACAAAACATTTTTTTTAATTTTCAATTTTTACTATGATTTAAACAAACACTAAGTTATAAAATTCTTGGCAACATAACACTATTTTAGACCGATGCATTGCTTGAGTGACCAGGATTAACCTGTTTTGTTGTTGACTAGCTGTTTTTGTTTAAACGCACACATGTCGTGTTTCCAGCACTGATTTATGTATAACAATAGCTGCAGTGTTCTGGAATGTGTGAATGATCTCAAACTCTTCATTATAAACAGGGGGCCAGTTTACCTGTGATGGATCTGACTGAGCTGCCCAAGTGCACCGTGTGTTTGGAGCGCATGGACGAGTCCGTGAACGGCGTGTTGACCACCCTGTGCAACCACAGCTTTCACAGCCAGTGTCTGCAGAGATGGGAGGATGCATCGTGAGTGCTGACATTCACAACCAAAGCATTTAGATTCAACATGCAATCAAAATTATTTACTTCCTAATCATTAAAAAAAAAAAAAAAATATATATATATATATATATATATATATATATATATATATATATATATATATATATATATATATATATATATATTTCATCACATTTGGATATATATATATTATTTTATTTTTTTTTATTTTTTTTTAATTAAAAAAAATTAGCTTTGCTAGTGATATATCCAAGGCTGTGTGGGCTAGGAATATATATATTAAAGTAATATTCATTTTAATCCTACTGCAAAAAGTCCACCCTACTCTAATTATAATATAGTTTTTATTGACTTGTTATTATAATTTCATATTTAAATAATTTAAATTTGTTTTACATTTAATTATCAACAGTAAGTTGTAAGCGTGTGTGTGTCTATATCTACATCTATATAGGTTACATATATATAACTTTTTTTAGTTCATTTTGTTCATGCTTGGCAAATTTCATCCACACCCTCGCACATTTTTTTCTCATGACGCATCAGAGCATGACACTGTGTTTGTGCTCATATTTTGCTTTCATCTGTTATTTACGTGTGTCACTTTTAAGCTTTTTGTCCTGATTCTTCATTGACGTTATACAGGTTTGCTGGGCCGTTCTCTATTCTTGCTGTTGTGTTTGTTTAATTGTCAATAGCTGACCTCTGACCTGTGAGATGAACGTCACAGTGTCATGTTTCAAGCGCACAATGGGAGTACAAACTGCTTTTGCTGAGATGGTTTCAGGTTTAAATGTTTACACACATGAATTATTGGCACGTGTGATGCATTTTTGTGACATATTTCTGAGTGAACCGATATTCAGTGGGAAATTATGTAGGGTGGGACTTTATTTTATTCATCAGGATTTGATTGGGCATAAAAAATAGGTCATGATATTATTAGTGGAGTTTGCTAATGCATGCATCACTCTTACTAACGCTCATACTATGAGTTAGTGATTTGAGCAGACTACTAACTGTCAAACTGTGACTCATAAATATTCGATTTAGACTGAAGAAGGGACATTTATGAAGAAAGTAAATGGTCTTTTTGACATCATGTTGTCTTTACAGGAATAGTTCACCCAAAAATGAATTTGCTGAAAATGTACTCGCCCTCAGGCCATCCAAGATGTAGATGAGTTTGTTTTTCATCACATTTGGAGAAATGTAGCATTGCATCACTTGCTCGCCAATGGGTCCTCTGCAGTGAATGGGTGCCGTCAGAATGAGAGTCCAAACAGCTGATAAAAACATCACAATAATCCACACTACTCCAGTCCATCAGTTAATGTCTTGTGAAGTGACAGCTGCATGGCTGTAAGAAACAAATCCATCATTAAAACGTTTTTAACTTTAAACCATTGATTCTGGCTAAAATACAAGACCTCTATCCATATAATAACGCTTCCTCCAGTGCATCTTTTCTGAATCAGGAGAGAAATCTGCACAGATCAAGCACCGTTTACAGGCCAAATAGCTCTAAACAAATTTTGATGTGAGAGACAACAGGGGATGGACTTTTACACCAGAGGAAGCGTTACTATGGATTGTGAATTCGTATTTTGGCCGGAAGCAACGATTTGAAGTTAAAAATGGTTTAATCATGGGTTTATTTCTTATAAACATGCATGTTTTTGTCTTCACAAGATGTTCATTGATGGACTGGAGTGGATTATTGTGATGTTTTTATCAGCTGTTTGGACTTTCATTCTGACGGCACCCATTCACTGCAGAGGATCCATTGGTGAGACAGTGATGGAATGCTACATTTCTCCAAATGTGATGAGGAAACAAACACACCTCTATCTTGGATGGCCTGAGGATGAATAAATATTCAACAACTTTTCATTATTCCTTTAAGAGCACTAACAGTGTGCACGTTTTCTGCAGGTGTCCTGTGTGCAGATACTGTCAGACTCCTGAACAAGTGGAGGAGAACAAGTGTTTTGAGTGTGGAGTCCAAGAGGTAAACAACTTATGGATAAAATCAATGAAAAAGAAGCTGAGTATTGACTAATTGCACACGGAAAGCATCATTGTTATTTATAATGTAATATAATTAATAAATTTTTGCACATCGTGTATAACATATATCCTACATAGATCTATTTTTCAGTTTGTACACTGTATGGATTCAGTAACTTACATTGCATTATAATTTAGACATATTTGTTGTGTCATAGAATCTGTGGATCTGTCTCATCTGCGGTCACATCGGCTGCGGACGCTACGTTAGTCGTCATGCCTACAAGCACTTTGAGGAAACGCAGCACACTTACGCCATGCAGCTGACCAATCACAGGGTCTGGGACTACGCTGGAGGTGTGTGACGTCATAGAAATGCAGAGATGCTAAAAATAAAAAAACTAGGAAAAAAGATCATGTAGAATACAGTTGATGAGCAGTCATATGCTTGAAAATAATGGTTAAATAATTTCACTGAAATATTAACTTCTCTGGTACTTAATCTTAAATATCAATATAAAACACTGCCCTGCATTATTTACATTTAGTTATTTAGCAAAGCGATTTACAAATGAGGACAATCATGGAAGCAATCAAAATCAACAAAAGAGCAATGATATGCAAGTGCTATAACAAGTCTCAGTTAGCTTAACGCAGTCACGTAGCAAGTTTTTTTTTTTTTTTTTTTATATAATACATAAAAAGAAAACAGACAGAATAGAAAAAGAGAAAGCTAGTGTTAGAGGTCCTTTTAAAAAAAAAACAAAGAAAATTATCGATATTTAAAAAAAATGATATTTATTGCTGATTATTCATGTTAACATTTTACTCAGAAATATGTCAAATTATGTATTATTCTATATGGATCATTATCATGCTTCACTTCTTTAAACACTTGTCCAATTCAGTATTATTTTTAGCATCATTAATATACTATTTTATGAATATTTTTAAATTAGTTTTTATTTTGATTTTCATTTAAATTTTAGTTATTGTAATTTTTTGTGTGCTTTTGGCATTTTCTTTTTTTAATTAGACTTTTTTTCCTTTTTCAGTTTTATTTCTTAGTTATTTAGTTTTAGATATTTAAAATGTAGTTAAACTAAAATAAAAAAATTATGCCTTGGCAAATAACTAAAATAAGATTCTTATATTTTAGTTCAGTTAACATTTATTTTATTTCCAGTAATGAAAATGGTTTTTGGTTTCAATTTTAGTTTGAGCTTTAGCTAACGATAATGACCCTGGTCCAAGCAGATTAGCCAGAGCCGTCTGGAAACTTTTAAACTACAGCCGCCTTAAAAAATTTAATTAATCTTTTTTTTTTTTTTTTTTTTTTACTGGTTAAAATCAAGTTTTCACCTATAATATTTATTGTTGAACAATCCTGTTAATATTTCACTCCAAAAATGATGCAGGTTAAATGCATTGAATGTTTTTTTTTTTTTTTTTATGTTTTAATTTTAACTTTAACTTTTTATATTGAAAATTGTCTTTGGCCTTATGTTTATCAGATAACTACGTTCATCGGCTTGTTGCCAGTAAAACCGACGGGAAGATGGTGCAGTACGAGTGTGAGGGCGACACGTGTCAGGATGAGAAGATCGATGCGCTGCAGCTCGAGGTGTGTGTGTGTGTGTGTGTGTGTGTGTGTGTGGGGAAGTTTGCTTTGTGTTAAATACTCTGCCATCTTCTTCATTTTTTTAAACAAATTTTTTCCTACAGTATTCATATTTATTAACCAGTCAGCTGGATTCTCAGCGTATTTACTGGGAGAATAAAATCGTTCATCTGGAGAAAGACACAGCGGAGGAGGTGAGAACCGCAGTTTACTTGAACAAATCCATAACAGCATTATGTTTAAGATCATCATAATCTGCTATATCTCATATTAACATAAGTGATCCAGCTTCTTTATGTTTGTATGGGTTTTAGATCAACAACATGAAGGCCAAATTCAAGGAGACGATTGACAAGTGTGACAGTTTGGAGCGGAAACTAAACGAACTCACCAAAGAAAAGCAATCCATTGAAAAGAAGTAAAAATGACAGTATCTTTCAAATGAATTTTTCATAATCATCAAATGAAACACTTGGGTCTCTTTACAATAGCTGTTCACTCTAGGCCAGACAAAATGACCATGATAACAGGGTTGTTACAGTTAAATAACTGTCCATTGAAACAGACTTGAAAATGCACTTTTTGCACAATTTGAAGTCAAATTGTTATAATTCATGAATGCTTTGAATACAGACCTAAGGTTGGTCTCTTTTTAAAGAAGACAGAATATTGCAGAAGTGAAATCATAAAAAAAAAAAAGTAAAAAATGTTATAAAAGTTTAAATGAAATGTACGGTACTATTATTATTTTATTATTTTATTAAATATTTTACAAAATATGTTTTAATCCAAATTTGGCATAAAATGAATGTCTAAATAAGTTGTGTTCCAAATTTGAAGTTGATATAAAATAAAAAAAATTGAGGTTACTATGCAATTTTGTTTGTGTTATACCACAAACAGCCACCGGGTGCACTCCAAACCCCATTGAATTTTTTTTATGCACTTTTCTGTATCAATTTCTCCTATCACAAAATAACCACCAAATAGCCTATGGAGTCTTGAGACTCAGACCTTTCTGATATGTATTTTGTCAAGATTATAATAAGTTTTGATTCTATTAGACTGTAATATATTTGGAATATGACACCTCCCACTAAGGGGGAGGAGCCTGCTAAAAGTTTGTGTCATAAATTAATCTATTACTGCTCCTACATAATTTTTAACAACAAACAGTGGTGAATTATCTATTTAGGAGTCTTGGACCTTTCCAACGGTATATAGTTTGTCATGATTAGATTAAGATTTAATGGTAATATATTGAAGTAAAGTTAGGCGTCCCGTATACGCCTAACTTTATAAATTTTTTTTAACTTGTTTTATTCATCTAGTAGACGAGACAACATTTCTCGTTTTCATTTAGTTTATTCAAATAATGTACTAAGATGGCAAATTAATAGAAATGATTTGATTAAATGAAAATGAAAAGAGAAAATATGAAAACGTAAAATAATCTAAATATTAATAAAAACTAAAATAGTATATGAATGATAAAATAACTGCATGGTAATTTTTTTTTTTTTCAAAATATCAGTTACTTAATGTTTGTACTATAATAATAGTAATAAATATAAATTAAAATAAATAAAATATTAATAAATTAATAATCTGAGATATAATATTTTTTCTTTAAAGTACTGGCTATAGTTATTGCAGTGTATTTATTGGTGGTAAATATTGTTTTTTGAAGGAAATTAAAATTGTAAATTTTTTGAAAGGTAGTTGCTTAATGCTTCTTGAGATTTCAACATTTAAAATGACTTTTTTTAGTTTACACAGTCTTTTGACATTTTTGGGCTGTTTTCTGCAGATGTTCACAGCTGAACAACAAAGTGGTGAAGCTCAGTCAGGAGCTGCGGGAGGAGCAGGAGATGAACCGGTGCCTGCGAGCCAATCAGACGCAGCTCCAGGCGCAGCTGCAGGAGGAGGAGAGGCGGGCTCATGAGGCGGCGGCCAATAAAGAGGGCCAGATCACCGAGCTGCGGGAGCAGCTGCGAGACGTCATGTTCTACCTGGAGACGCAGCAGCAGATCGACCGCATGCCGGCGGACACCCGGCAAGAAATCCAAGAGGGTCAGATCAACATCGCTTCGGCCCCCGCTGCCCCGCAGCCTGGGCCCTCAGCCCACGGCACCGGCAAACTGAGCGGCCGCAAGGGACGATCCAAGAGGGGAAAGTAGCAAAAGACATGCTTAGTGCATTCAGTGCTTAACGGATGGCAGAAATGTTGCACAGGAAATGAGGAAGTTTGAATAATCACCCTTCCTCACGTTAGAAGCTCTAATATATAACTATTTGTTCACTAATATCTCGCACGAGGACACCAGTTCTGCTTAGAAATGTAGCTTGACCTGTTTTATACGAAAACAAAGTGCTGTTCTTGTCACACAATTTTATTTTCGTATCTTTTTAGTGTCCTCATAGCTGGAAGATGGCAGGTTTTGATTTACTTTGTTTGTAGAAATGATTGAATATTGCTTTCTGCAACTCTGACAGACAAATCCCACAAAAACATGTTTGTGTCATGTTTCGCTTGGAGAAAAAAAAATAAATTATATTTTGCTGTAATACATCTGGATGTTTTTTGGTAAACTCATTTCTGTTAGTTTTTTAAAAATTGCATAACAAATGTGTGTGTGTGTGTGTGTGTGTGTTATATATATATATATATTAGTGTGTGTGTGTGTATATATCTGTGTGTGTGTGTGTGTGTGTGTGTGTGTGTGTGTATATATGTATATATGTATATGTATATATGTATATGTATATATATATGTATGTGTGTGTGTGTGTGTGTATATATAATGTGTGTGTGTGTATGTATGTGTGTGTATATATATATATATATATATATATATATAAAATATGGAAGTCCATTTCTGGACTGAATTCTAAGATAAAATAAGAATAATTCTGACAAAAAAATAAAATAAATTATAATTTTTTTTTTTTTTTCAAAATAGCAAGAGTGTGACTTTTGTTTTAGTTTACATCAGAATTTTTTTCTCAGAATTCTGAATTTCTCACTTTTTTTTACCCCAACCAAGGAATAAAAAAAAAACAAAGTAATTGTGACTTTGGGAAAAATGGTCAGAATTGTGAGATATACACTTGTAGTACAATAAATACTACTAAATAAATACATTTAATCTACAATTTAAATATGCCTTTTTTTTTGCATTATAGTAATAAAAGTTGTTACACTAAGAATTGGGGTGATGTAGCCTATATAACTATAATAGGCTATACCTCTTAAGAAGCTGCATTTATTTTATGCAAAATATAATTTCTTAGTTTTTCTTTGCATCAGGCTGAAATTGAGATTTTTTTGATGAGATTCACCTCATTGTGAGCAGTATTTTGATGGCAGGTCACAGGTGTGGTGCTGTAATTCACAATCACAATGACTTGAGGCACAGAAAGGCGCTTTTGTTATGTTTCACTCTCTAATACATCCACCCATACGTTATACACAGTCACTCTTTGTACTGAGACATTTCTCTGGTTTCCACACCCTTCTCATCGGTTACAGATGTGTGGGATTGCTGGAGGCTATTAATAACTTTTGACAAGAAAATGCATGTAATGAACCACAAGTATTAAACACCCTTAAAATGTGTTTGGCAAACTGCTACAAATACAAATAAAAGTTATTCTGAGGCAAATTTAACACAAACACACTTTTAAATGTAGCTATTTTCTAAAATATGATAGAGCCTACATTTGAGTTGAAGAAATTACATCAAAGAAATTAAATTACGTGATTGTAACTAATATATATATTTAAAGTTAGTTAACATTTAAATGATGTACATTTATATAAAACATTCAATTTTAATTATTGAAGAAATTAATGTTTGTCTGGAAGGGTCAAAATCCTGTATCCTATTAAAATACAAAAGCAAACCAAAGATCAAATATTTTTTGAAGTCCACATGAAATAGAAAGCCTTTTCCCCCCATGATGATTATTTCTGTCAAACAGGACATTTAGAGGTCAAAATTCACAACCTATTAGCCAACTCAGAAAGCAATTCAATTATAAATTCTATAATTCAACTAATTATATTTATGTATTCTATATATTTATATATTATTTGAATAGAGGAAATTAATAAATCAGAAAGCAATTCAAATAAGTAATTATAACTAGTATAAACTATTTTTAAATCGAAATGTATTTGCTTAAACAGCAACACATTTTCCACATAATTTGATTACTTCTGTAAAACAAGATATTTAAAGAGAAAAAAAATGTAACCAGATGAATGGAGGAAAATTGCTGTTCTGACAATTGCTGTAAAATTCAAAAAAACTATTTTGAATTATTTAATAATGATGTACTTTTAAATTTAGTTTAAATTAATATATAAATTTAGGTTACATAAATTGGAATTATTTAAGAAATTAGCTCAGTTGGGGGGGTAGTTCTCCTCTGGCCAGGAGATTGTTTATTGTTTTAATTAAAAATTTAAATGTATAAATGTATATTGTTGCAATTTCTAACAATAATAGTATTATGTAGTTAGGTAAGGTAGGTAAATGCAATGTAGAAAAGACATGCAGACAAACAGAGGAGTGCAACAGAGGGTATTTTTATAGAAATTGACAAATAAAATCAAATCCTGCATAAATCTGAAAATGTCCACACAAAAATGAAGGCCTGATACTAGAGCACCAATACAACGTGGAACGAGCATGCTCTCTCTCTCTCACACACACACGCCATTCATATCTGCTTATTGCTGTTGTTTTCTTTTCCTTTTTTTGGAGTTGTCTTTGTTTACATTTAAGTAAAATAAAATAGTTTTGATTTTACTTTTTAGATTGAAAAATATATGTGCCTGCAATCAAGTTTTAGGCACAACTTGTGTGGCATTATTGCAAAAGCGGACACTTCAGAATACCTCAAACAACAAAAACAAATTCTAACCTTTGAGAATTTTTTTTTTTTTTTATGTATTTTATGTTTCAATATACATTTACAAAAAATACATCAGAAAAGTTGTGGGAGGAGCAGTTGGCCGCTTCCAGAAAAATAAATGGATCTCTATATATGGTCGTTGCACTATTCTTTCAAAAACTCTGATTTCTAAGTGTTTCTCCAACCAGCAAATGGCAGAATTCTACACCTAACAACTAGATCAATATCCAGAAGCAACTTAAATCAAATTTAGTTCATCATTTAAGTGAATATTTCACATGCAAGCTAATGGTGTAGAGTAATTTTGTGGTAAATAGGTACAAAAGTACTTCAAATCTCCCAAAACACAGCATTAATGTATAGATGAGAAGTAAACAAAAAAAGCGATATATTATTTGTATCATTAAAAATGTTCATATTTTTCACAATCACTCTTTCAATGTTCGGGGTCATATTGACCCCAAGGTCCTTGAGTGTAAACAGGAAATGAGGAAATTAATTAATGCAAAATTAAATCATTCACAATAAAACCAGCAACATGTTTAAAGTAAATCTTTTGATTTCATGTTGACTAAAGATAAAGCAAGCTGCCTGAATGCATAAATAAATAAAAATAATAATAATTCAAAAGCAGGCACAGCATGTGTAACATTTTTTTATTTAAAAAACTCCTTTTCACATTCCAGTGTTTTTGTTTGTATTTTCTCGATTTCCCTAACAAAAGAATTCATCAGCCGACACACTTCCAACCACCTCGACCATCTCCAAACGACCTCCTCAGTCCAGAAGCACCTGTGGTCCTCCAGCTTTGTGACGGTGAGGACCCCAAACGAGCCCTTCAGTCCCAGAGCGACGCAAGAACAGCCGCTTGTTGCACAACCTGTCCTGTATCCCGTCTTGTTGGATCAAAATGAAAAAAATAAAAAAAAGAGAAAAGCGTATTTCCACCCTTAGCAGGTATAAAGCAGTGAAAGCCCGTAGATTGCAGCACACCGGATAACACACGCTAGAAACAGGATTCATAATGGCGCTCGGAAACATTGTAAACAAGTTGCACTCCCCGGTAGACATAAACAAATCGTCATATAAAAACCTACCTTTGACTCGACTGCAACGTTAAAGGGATATTTCACCACAAAATGAAAAATCGGTCATAAGTTACTCACCCTCGTGTCATTCCAAACCTGTAAGAAATTGGTTCATCTTCAGAAGACAAATTAAGATATTTTTAATTAAACCTGAGATGTTTCCGCCCATCCTTGAAAGTCTGTTCACCCAAATAAATCCATACAATTTGATAAGAATTTTTACCAAGTCTTTTGAAGATAAACACATTTATTGTAGACTTTTATTCACATTCATTGGAAAACCATGTTTATTTATGATAAGGAAGACTGGAGTATGCTTGCTTGAAGCGCACGAGAGAAACCAGATTCGTTCTCGCGCGTCAAGCAAGTACTAGCTTCTGTTTATGTTCATCGATCAATGCTTGCAAGTGAATAAAAGCATAAATTAAATCTGTTAGTCACATAAAATGATTGTGTCTGTTCAGAAGACTTGGATTACACTGCTCGATTCATATGATGTTTTTAAATCTCTTTATGAATGTTTTAACTCAGTGTTTTTGGGTGAAAGACTTTCAATGGAGGGACAGAAGTCTGTCAGAATCCATTAATAATATTATTTGTGCTCTGAAGATGACAGTTTGGAATGACATGAGTGCGTTAAGTGACAGGTTTTTCATTTTGGGGTGAACTAACCCTTTAACGCAAGGCTAATTTAGATATTTTTGGTATGCAACAATAATAAAACCTCATCATTTAAGGGACATCATTAGTGCAATCGACAGTTTTTCAAAGTAAAAAACGCGCCCCAACCAATGGATTCAATTAATCATAAAATTAACTCCAAACATGATTGAATAAACGTCTTTAACCATCAATCAAGGGATAACAAACAAACAAACACAAACTTCCCCAAACCTCAAGTTGCACTAAATGCTATTTGTTTTCACACGGTGGCAATTCCAAACAAACAGTCGGGAAAGCTACATTTCGTACGCTTGTGGCTCAAGTAAAGTCATTTGTAATATACAAACGAATATCGCAATAGAAGCACCCGAAGCATCTGGATACTCGCGCCACCCTGTCGAACGTTTGCGCAAAATCTCCTCGGGACGACGCGTAGCTCTTGGCTGGTTGTGCATCGCGAACGTCTACGTAAACGCGTCGCAGAGTGCGTCAGTCTGGAAGTTGGCTACCTGCGATACGGAGTGGCACCGTTAGGGCCCGTTTTGCTTTGGAGTGTCATCTGAAAACGAACCTTCTATCGCGATGGTTTACGGCTGGGAAGTGAGATAGACAATAACGCAAGACATCGACAAAAGGACAAAGCAGGTCACTTTAATTCGCCAAGGAGTTCTCGTTGATATTCATCTTCACACTATGTACAATAATTTATAGCAGTACTTCTAAAATTGCTTATTTTCATTTGCCTATGTAGTTTTGCTAGGGATATGAAGTTTACGTTTCCACTTAAAAGTGCTGCACAGAGCACCGTAGAGGTTTGTGCTGAAGCCGTTGTTGAACTTTACAGTGTGCCTGTGTCTGTACGGGAGTAATGAGATGGATAAATAGGAGACGAGACCAGCTGAGTTCACAGACTGAGACGGGAGGATGCGTTAGGGGCCGAGGACGCGTCGCGTGGAGCCGTGCGGGTCGGGGACCAAATCGATGGAGCACTCAGATTTTGAGGGATTTGAATGTGTCCGCTCTCTTCTTCAACAGTTCCCCGATCTCCTGCAGCGAACGCAGGTAGCTGCTCTGCACCTTATCCATGGCCGTCTTCGCGAACGTCCCTTCCTCCTGAATGAAGCAACAAAACAGGTCAAAAATGAGAAATGCATTCTCTGAAGCATCATGACCTAGTTTCAACCTCAGATTGCACAGACAGACACACGCACACACACACACACACGCATTTAGCTAGCTTTACACAATTTATAAGAAATTTTAGAAGCCTGGGAAAATTCCCAAGTAATTTGAAAAAAATATATAAAAACAAAACTTAATAAAAAACTATATTAGCATTACAATTAATATGAAATAACCTAATAAATTCATTAAATAATTGTTTTTAAATAAAACTATTTTAAGACGACTGAAAGCTTGTAACAGTCTTAAGAAGAGTTTTTTGGGAATGCAAAACATTCTTAAATTTTTTCCTTAAAATAATTAAGCTTAGACTATTTTTTATTAAAATTAAACAATTATATTTAAAAATTACATAGTCATTTAGATCATAATTACAATTAAACAATTAACTTGAAACAATTCATTAAATGATTTTTAAGTGATGAAATTATTTTTAAGATTCTTAAGAATGCCATTACATTTTTGGGAATATTAATTTCTCTTCTATAAATATCCTTAGCTTTTTCTTTAAAAATATTTTTAAATGATAAACGTTGGCTATTGAAGACTGACTGAAATTAAAGTACTAAAATTTAAGAACTAAGATTACTAAAACTGAAATAAAATACAAATTAACGCTAAATAGAAATATACACATAAAAACTGAAAAAAGCACAAAAATGACAAAATTTAAATGAAAAATTAAAACAAAAGCTAATTCAAAGTAAAAATGAATACTATAACATAACCAAACTTGATGCTGCTAATCAAAAGCACCTCAGACTGGGTTTGTCCCTCCAGACTGAGGGCTTCCAGCTTCAGCGCCGTCAGGCTGATCTCCTGGCTCTTGATGTGCTCCAGCGCCTGGTTGAGGAGACTCTGCAAGCTGCCGCTGAACTCCTGATAGGCTGAGAGCACCGGCGGCTGTGTGGGAGACACAAATCAGCACATAAACAAGATTGACCCACATTCCCTCCAACCCTACACTGCGTAAATATTGACTCGGGAGAGAGGTTCAACAGAGATCAGAGCCTTACTACCGTTACAGTGCTGGCTTCTTTTTTCTTTTTCTTCTTCTTCTGTAAACTGGACTTTAAGGGCCGGAGGACGCTTCCACAGTAATTAGACACCCATAGGACGATACAAACGGTCTGCGACCAACAGTTAAAAATGAATTCTTTTTATTTTCTCAACAGTATCATGTATTCTCTTAAATTCGGTGATAGAGAGAGACTCACTTCAACAAAGTAGACTAGATTCTCCAGTAGAAAGTGTTGAGTCTTGCTTTGACCGTCTTTAACTTCTAATAGGTCACCTTTACATTTTTCCAACATATCTGGAAAAGTAGGAAAAGAGTCAAAATGAAGCCATCTGAAATGTGAATTATTTTCATCAGGATTTGATTGGATACTGAAAGTGGGCTGAATTATTATTACTATTCTTTATTATTTTCCTGCTCACATCAGCAGAACATTTATGTCAGAAACACAGGCAATTATTTCATTTGACTGAAAGAAAATAACCAATATTGATTTACATCATCTAATAAACTTGGGATATAATGTAACAAATTAAATGTACAAACATACCTTGAAGTTGTACGGCTAAAGACTTGAAAAGATTAGATATTTGTGTTTGAAGCTCTGTTGATTCATCTGAAAATACAAGAGATAAAATTATTGATGTAACAATCATAAGTCAAATTGAAGGATTAAAAAATCTAATAAAATATTGTAATATACAATAAATTGTCTAATTTACTTAGTATGATTTATAAAAAAATATATGATTTATAATACAATACGATTTTTTTTGAGTAGGATCTTATTTCTTTTTTTCAGGCCAGAAAAATAAACATGCTAATATAAATCAAACAGGATTGCTAAACAGATGGCGATGTACATCATGAGGTGTGAAGTAACGAACCCAGGCCGGCGGTCTCGAGCTCCTGGAGGTGCAGGGGGAGCTGTAGGGAGGAGAGCTGACACTGACAGCAACCGCTGGACAGAGCCTGGGCCAGACGAGACGGCACAGGCCCCAGAAACGGGTACTGATGCTGTGAACCACAACATACAGGCACAATCAATCAACTTAACTCCCTTCTTTATATCCAATATATGTTCTGAAAACTGTGTACAACTTTAAAAAAACTTTTCAACTATACACAAGGTAATGGTTTTTTTTTTTTTTTAAATTGAAGTTTAGCGTTTAACATTGTAAAAAAAATAATAAAAAAATCATTTATTGTAACAAACTATTAAGAATCACTTTTGTTAATCAAAATAAATTAAAATGTTGCCTTGGCAACTAACTCAAATAAAACTAATCCAAGTATTAAAGTTACTTGCATTAAAACTAAAAGTGAATAGAATAAAGCTCAATGGAAAAGAAAAACCCCTAATGAAAATGTCAAAATCACAAAATTACTAAAACCAACTAATATTAGATGGAAAAACTTAAATGAGAAATAATAACCTTAATAAATTAAGTACTAAAATGACTAAAAGAAATTAGAAAAGAAATATGAAAAAAAGCACATCACAAAATAACTACAAGTTAAACTAAAATGAAAAATACATAAAGCTAATTCAAAATATTAATACATACTATAGTAGTATAATACTAAAATAATGTTCTTCACCCACATCTTGGTTACAACAGAAACAAAACCAGGTGAAGGTACTGGCTATGGCTATTTATTATTAAATACTTTATTTGGTTTTAATGTGTACAAATTTGTATGGGATAGTATTTATTTTCATTTAAAATGATTAGTTATTAAAATTGCATGTATGCAAGTAATATGTCATCATAAAACTTACATGATGCATATACAGTTATGTGGACCAATGGAGAAAAAAAAACCACACACGCACAGCATTTGCTAAACGGTCTGTAACGGTTCTGACCTGCTGCTGTTTTTCCGTGAACTGTGTGGCCTGGTTTAGCGTGTTTTCTAGCTGTGAGAGCAGCGACTGTAGAGAAGACGGTTTGGCTGCCACTCCATTTTCAGTCGTCTTCTCAGAGTTACGTGGTGCCGGTGGGTGAGTGAGCGCAGAGATGCAGCCAATCAGACGCAGTGTGAGCGACCGCAACCTCAGCCACAGGGTCTCGTCTTCTAGAGAGCGCTGCTTGTGCTCCTCGTTCAGCTCCCTGCGGTTTGTGATCATTATTAGAACAAACCAATGCTTAAAACGAGTGATAGTTCAGGAGGAGGGTCTCGTCGTACCGGTCCTTAGGGTTCCAGCCGACGAGCACAGTCAGGTCGCGGTTGTCCCTTAAGCTGTCCCATGGGATGTCGTCCTCTTCCGGACACAGAGACATTGATTTTACGCTCTCCTCTAGAGGAGATGATCTGTGCAATGAAAAGACAACAAATCAACAAAATCACTTTTTGACTTCTAAAACGCAGAAAATACGACAGGTAAAGATAAAGCGACTAACATGTCGGCTTCCAGGAAGAGGTCCAGCAGCATCCTCTCCGTGCGCACCTGGGCAAAGTGCAGCGAGTGATTGAGTCGGTTCCTGAAGCCGATGAACTCAGGGATTTTCTCAAAAGCACCGTACTTATATGCTTGAATAATGTATTCTGAGGTCTGCAGGAACAAGCAACTTAAGAATGAGTAAATGATGACAGAATGGTCATCTTTGAGAGATTCTGTACATAAAGTGTCCTTAATCAGAATGATAACGTACATCTTTCTGGTTTGAGTGAAAAAACCTGAGGGAGAAGTTACAAGATTGGGAAGCAGCAGCAAACTGGCCCAAAGACTCTGCATAGCGGGTCAACAAATACCTGGACAAAGACAAAACCAAGAGATCATTGTTATATTTTGTACTTTGAATTGGTACAAGGCAATCAACTTTTATTAATTTATTGTGAGGTTATACAAAAAATATATAATAATAAAAAAAATGATTTTTCTTCACCAGTGTTATTGTTCACTGAAACTATTAAAATAGCTTGTGCACTAGCTTGCTCTATTCTGTCTGTTTTCTTTTTATTATATAATTTTAAAAAAACCTTGGTACGTGCACTACGTTAAGCTAACTGAGACTTGTCATAGCACTTGCATATCATTGTTCTTGTTGATTTTAATTGCTTCCATTGGATAAAACCGTCTGCTAAATAACTAAATAGCTTCTGTTAATTCAAAACTGAAAATATGAAACAAAAAATCTAAATATTATACATAACATATGCACATATAAAATGTATATTTTGATAAATGTGGAAATGCACCATTAGTCTGTGAAAAGGGTGCATTAAAAATAGCTTTGGTTAAATATAAATATAGAAATTACATTAAAAACAAAAAGAAAACAAATGAAAATGAGAAATGTTGCCTCTGCAACTAACTGAAATAAAATAGATTTAAGTACTAAAATTACTAAAACTAAAATAAAAATAAACTAAAGCTAAAATGTAAATAAAAAAAGCACATCACACTACAACTTAAATATATAAATATGAAAATATGTATATAAAATAAAAGGTAGTACAAAATATAAAGAGAACACTGTATATAAATAATACTAATATAACACTGTTCTTCACTTACATCATGGTTACCGCAGAAACCAGGTGAAGTTATTGGATATTTATTTTTACATGGTTTACTTGGTTTTAATGTGCACAAATGTGAATGGAAGAGTGTCTATTTTCAATGGTATTATTGGTTTTCCAATATAAAGTAGTACAATATTTAATGTATGCAAATAATCTCGCTAATAATTAAAAAAGATCTTTCAAATTTAGAATAAGGTGCATTAATGAACATATATCCAATGTTACCTTTAACATATTAAAAAATATATATACGTTCTTACCCTATGGTGTCATGCTGGACGTGTTTGGCGTCCAGACTGGAATAAAGATCTACCACCGGCTCAAAAGCCCCCAGTCGGCAGTACAGAAGCAAAAGCAGCAGTTTGAACTGAGCGTTGGAGGAACTGTGGGAGAGACCTTCCTCTAACAGCCCCAGACCCTGCCACAACATGTTCAGATCACCTACAACACAGACACAGCACTCGTTCATCAATAACAAGAAAACATGAACGCTTTCAATCAAGCTGACTGGAAAAATGAGGAGCAGACCCACCTGTCTCCATCCACAGGTCAATATATACATGAGCCGCCATGAGACAGTACAAATCTGAGAACTGTAGCTCTGTTTTTAAACAGGACTTCCCTAGAACAGAAAGAAAATGGGAAATGGTAAGACTGCTGCTACTGAACATTATCGGCCAAATAAAACATTAAATAGAAATAAATGTACAAAGTCTGATAGAAAGCGAAATAAATATTAGACACTGATATTATCTAGTGCTGTCATACGATTAATTGCATCCGATATAAAAATTTTTGCTTGCATAATGTGTGTGTACTGTGTATATAAACACACACAGTATAAATTTAGAAAATATTTACATGTATATATTCATACAACTTACATTATATATAAATATTTAACATGAACAAAACATTTTTCTTAAATATATACATGCACGTGTATGTATTTATAAATATTTATAAATATACACAGTACACGCATATTTTATGTAAACAAAACCTTTTTATTTTAGATGTGATCAATCGCGGTTAATCATTTGACAGCACTAGTATTATCATTCATAAAAAGGAAAAATTCATGAGTTCAACCTGCCTAGTCATCTGCTTACCGAACTGTAAGCCATGCCGGTAATGTGCCTTCAGTTCTCTGATGAGGCCCAGTTTGCCCTCGGTGTTGAGCGCGTGCTGCTGACCCAGACTGCGGCTCAGCTGGGTCACACACAGATGTCTCTGCAGAGCCCGCGTGTCTCCTGGAAGAGCAACACCATCCTCTCCCGGAGCGCCCAGCGGCACGGCCTCCATTAGCCTGTTGATGAACTGAGACAGTCGCAAAGAAAGTTGGTATATATTTAACACGTTATTTCAATTATGGAGAAAAAAAAAAAAAAGTTCAATTATTAACACACCCATCGCGCCCCATCCCAGACCTACGTAGGTCATCTTATGCCTGATTCACCTGCATATGCGGTGCATATTTCTTCCGTGCCCATGCTAACATGTTGGAGAATTCACACTAGGGCTGTCAAAATGGCTGCAAAACTAAATTCAAATTTTGTACTTAAATATTATCAATATGCAAACTATATTCAACTTTAATAAGGGGAAGTCGTGGCCTAATGGTTAGAGAGTCGGACTTGTGATCCAAAGGTTGCGGGTTCGAGTCTCCGGCCGGCAGGAATTGTAGGTGGGGGGAGTGAATGTCCAGCGCTCTCTCCACCCTCAATACCACGACTGAGGTGCCCTTGAACAAGGCACCGAACCCCCAACTGCTCCCCGGGCGCCGCAGCATAAATGGCTGCCCACTGCTCCGGGTGTGTGTTCACGGTGTGTGTGTGTTCACTGCTGTGTGTGTGCACGTTGGATGAGTTAAATGCAGAGCACGAATTCCGAGTATGGGTCACCATACTGGGCTGAATGTCACTTCACTTACTTAATAGGCATAATTTCAGTTAGAGGCTTTTCTCCTGAGGCCACAAGAGGGCGCAGAGCAAAAATATTCCAAATGCACGTTTATTCAAAGTAATAAAATAACATGTCTATCTTTGAAAAGTGCATAACGTTTAAAATAATGATTATAAACCAAATATATTTAAGTTGCTTAAACAATTAGAAACAAAACAGCATCATGTATGAATGTATAGTTTATTACAAAGGACCAAAAACTAATCACAAAGAGTACTTTTTTCATTTAAAAACACGAAGTGGGATAGGGAAAAACCGCCATAAAGTCTCAAGACGTTTTTTAATTTTACATGGTTTTCTAAACACACGGCTCTCTTCTATAGATGTCCCTATAGAAATGTGATAAATATGCATTCTGTGTGAATGGCTTGGTTTCAGTTTTGCCGTAGATCTTCTCCACATGGATGTTCTCTTTTTCCGCAATATTCTGAATGAGCAGCGCTGCATCTAGCGGGTTCAACTGGATAGGCTAACAAAAGCATTAAAATGCAATGACACTTACATCGTCATCGCATTTCGTGTGCCACTGATAAGACTGCCTGACGCACAACTAAAATTCAAATGCAATGTTTTTTGCATTCGAATGTGGATTTTTATTTGGAATGGGACAAATAATCAAATTCAACTTTTTATCTGACATCCCTAATTCACACTGGATGTGGATGTGGTCCAAAAATACGCTCCAGGAACGTCTACGATAATATCGGAATTGTTGTTTAAATGACATGCCGTTTGGTTCACTTTTAACTGTATAGTCGCGTATAAAATCTATTTTCTTTCTCTTTCTTTAGTGGATAAGCAATACAGTTGCAAGAAAAAGTGAACCAATGTCAATTTTCTCATTTGCGGTAAGAATTTGGTTACAAAATTACATTTGATTTTCTCCAAAGTCACAAATATCAACAAACAATATTTCTAAGCGGATCTGGTCGAGCACACTCAAACACACAAATTGGAAAAAGTAAGTTAAATAACTGTTTGAACCAACTTTTGCAGCAATAACCTCAAGCAAGCGCTTCCTATAGCTTTGTATTAGACCTGCACAACATCCCGGAGTAATTTATTGAAGAATTTGGACCATTCTTCCTTACAGAACTGCTTCAGCTCACTCACTCTCGAGGTCATTCCACAGCATCTCTAGTGGGTTGAGGCCACTCCAAAAGGTCTCTGTTGGTACGCTGTTTTCTTTTTATGCCATATATAGTGCTGCATGTTCTCCCCAAACAATTCTATTTGTCCACAAGGCATTTTCCCAGTAGTGTTGTGGAATGTCAAGGTGGTCTTTGGTAAATTTTAGGCGTGCTGCAATGTTTTGTTTGGAGAGCAATGGCTTCCTTCGTGGTATCCTTCCAAGCCTGTTCAATGTTTTATGTATAGTTAATCAGCTTCAATGAATCCTTCAAGTCTTCAGATGTTACTCTAGGGTTGTTTTTCACCTAATTGAACATTCTGCATTGTGCCTTTGGAGAGATCTTGGCTGGGCACCCAATTTTATGGAGAGTAGCCACAGTACCATATCGTCTCCATTTATAGACAATTTGTCTAACTGTGGACTGACGCTGTAAACCTTTCCAGCTACATAGGTTTCCATAGATCTTCTGAGATCTCTTTTTTTTTGTGGGGCATGGCTCACATTAGCTAATGGTGCTAGTGAATAGCACACTGACAATGTTTGAGTGTTTATGTCAATTTAGCTCTAAACCACACCTTTTTTCTTGTTTCATTGATTGGACTCCTGGTTTGCTAACATCTGACTCCAACTAGCATTTAGTGACACCAAAAGCCTAGTGTTTGACTTACTTTTTCCACCACCACTTTGTATGTTTAATGAGTGTGCTCAAAGACATAAAAGATGATGATTGTTTGCGTTTCATCAGCTTAGAAATATTGTGTTTGTTGATATATATGACTTTGGAGAAAATCAAATTTCATGACCAATTTATGCATAAAATCGACAATGGTTCACTTTTTCCTTGCAACTGTATACATACACACATATGTATAAAATTGATTTTCTTATTCGGTGCAAGTGATGCACTGATCTTGCTTCTCATCGTGATTACCTGCACATGTTGGTCAGGTGTGAGAAGATCCAGAAAGATCTTCAGGTCGGTGATGCAACATGGCTTGTCTCCAAACTTTACAAAGAACTGGAACATGAGCTCAAGAGGTTCACCTGCATCATGGTGGGAAAACATGTCAGAAACATACAGCAAACATGCAGCCTGTGTTGTGTTGAAAGAGTCCCAACCAATTGTGTACCTAGCTGCTGTGCTTCAGGACAGCTGCGCTCTCGGAGCCGTCTGATGAGCTCCAGACAGGCCAGGTATGGCCCTCTCAGATGCTTGGACTCCTTCGCTTCTTCTGTGGTTACTCGGTCCTCCATGAAGCTGATGGCCTGGGCTGTGGAGGCATGCACCTCCCCTTCTGCAGAACTGCAGTAGTGAGAGAAACAACACAGCATGCATGATACTGAGAGACAGAAATGTGTTCAGAATGGATTTTCCATACTTTTTAGTATGGAAACTGTGCTCAGTATGCATGGAATATCCAATCACCTACAGCCAGTATACAACGCAGTGCACCTGACTTTCCATCTCATGTGTGACAAACTCTTTCCTAGTTAAGTATTGTGAATTTTCTACTTACTGAGCTCCTTCTTGCGGAGGTGCCCAGCTCTGATCAATAAGTTGGAACAAAGAGTCAAAGTACAATAAGTAGAACTGCCAGTCGTCAGGGCTGCAGAGAGAAACAAAAAATGATTAACATCTTAAGTACTGAAAATGCATTGCTCAAATGGAACGATTACGCTCCAAAATGGCTACTTATGTTAAATCCGTTCAAGAATCAGATAGAAAACGTATCGGTAGTGGACTCACTTTTTCAGGAGCAGCTTGGAGGACAGCGCGTTGCACTCGGCCCAGCGCTCCAGACGGCGATACAGCATCATACATTTGTTCTCACGGCTCTGCAGTTCACTGGTCAGCTTCTCTGAGGGAGAAAATCAGGCAAAATGACTAAGAGACATCAAATAGATAGACAAAAAAAATCAAATGGTTGCACATTCTTTGCGATACAAACATCAAATGCAACTTCAATGGTAGAAGCACATAGAATTTATAATGTTTTGAAAAGAAATCTCTTATGCTCATCAAAGCTGCATTTATTTGATTAGAAATACAGTAAAAATAATTAAATATTACAATTTAAAATAACTTTCGCATATTAATATATTTTAAAACAGATGTGGTGATGCAAAGCTGAATTTTTAGCATCATTACTCCAGTGTTCACTGTTCAGTGTCACATGATCCTTCAGAAATCATTCTAATGCTCTGATTCGCTGCTCATGAAACATTTATTTTTATGAATGCTGAGAACATTAATATTTTAGTGGAAACTGTGATACATTTTTGCAGGATTCTTTGAACAGAAAGTTCAAAAGAACCGCATTTATTTGAAACAAATCTTTTGTAACGTTATAAATGTCTTTACTGTCACATCTGATCAATTTAATATGTCCCTGCTGATTAAAATATTACTGTCTTGCAAAAAAAAGATTGACCACAAATTTATGAATGGTAATGTATATTCGGTTATTTGACCGCAGGTTACTTTTACCAAAAAAAAGATGTGAACTATAAGCTATAGAAACTTGTTTCAGGGTTCTTACACCTTATCCAAATTCAAATTCAAGCACTTTTCAAGGTGCATTTTCAAGATTTTCCAGCACTATAAACTAAATGTTTACACGCACACTTGAGTTTTTCCACTTTAAATCAGATGTTATTGTGCTAATCAAATAAATACTGTATGAGCGGGGTAGGGCAATGTTTATAGTAATACATTAAACCATCAAAAAAAAAAAAAATTATTTGCAGTTCAAAGAAAGATTTTCACAAATAGAGTTGTATTAAATTACAAACTTCACATTTCAGCCTTGAAAATATTTTTAAGAAATAAAGAAAAGGGATGAGTCAGAAGTACAAAGAATTATTTTGTTTTTCAGCGGCTTTGATGGCAGAGGATGAATTTGCATTTTCAATAAGCCCACCTGCTCTTTTTGTTCAGAACAGAAAGCTTGTGCCTTCAAAAATCTAAAACATTTAAACAGCAATATGTCTTGTGTGCTTTAAATTAAAATTCTTTACATTTTGACTCAAACCTTTCCTTTATTTCTTAAAGGGTCATCAGATGCTAAATTAATTTTTCAAGTTGTTTGAACATAAATGTGTTGGAAGTGTGTGTACACATTCATCCTATAATGATAAAAATCCACCCAGTGGTTTTTTTAAATCCCTATTTTCCCTATTTCTAGGCTGTTCTGAGATTCCTGTCAGAATGACGTAGTTCTGCACAGACCGCTCCCACGACCGTCTTACCTTAGACCCGCCCTGAGTGAGCTGTAAACAGTCCGACCGCCATCGTGTCAACTCCGGTGCAGGGGAAAACAAGAATGTCTCCGATTAAGCGACTGAGGATTTTTTTTATGTTGGATGTAATAATGAATATAACTGTCGTCCCTACATCTGAGGTCGCAGAGGATTAACGTTACTTTCGCTTTGAAGGGAATGCGGCGATCCCCAATCTGCCTAAATGCGTCTATGTTCGCGGTGAATCATTCGTGATCCAGCCTCACCTACAGAAGTGAGTATAAGGGTTTTTATGAATCTTTGCAAATCGCCTTTCTTAATAATGTACTAGTTAGCCAGTTTTACAGCTAAAGTAAACAGTACTGCTAGTCACCCCACAGACGAGAGGGGCGGGGTCAGCAGAGCTCATTAGCATTTAAAGAGACATGGACTATAATGGCTTGCTAAAAACAGAGCTGATTTTGACAGGTTTAAAAAGGTTTTTTACACTACCACTGAGAAATTTTAACCAAAGTATGTTATAGACTTTTCATTAAGAATCATATCAACTTGTGCAAAATGGGCATCCGATGACCCCTTTAAAAATAGTTCAAAGGCTAAAATATGAGGTTCTGTCTGCCACTAGGTGGCGAGTTTCCCCGGTAATGGCTGTACACAAAGCAGTGCTGTGCTCAAACGCTACATTATCAGACATTATACGTCGGTGAGATTAAACGAAAATGCAATTGAAACTACTTTAAAGGCAATCGCTTCACTTCAGAGATAAATTAATATAATACCCATGCTGCATTTTGACTTTGAAATTTTTATTTTATTATTTCACTTTAATCGTGACAGTCTTAACATATTTAGTTTATCTGAGCATGGGAATTTTTGCTTACCTTTTACATGACTTGAAATCGCAGACTCTCCCGTGAAAAAAAAAAAAAACGGAATTTACAGGAGACTTTACATTATTTTAACCATAATTTGTATTTGTCGTTCACAGAAGCGTCAACCTCCCGACTTGTTTTTATCTCCTGCTCTGTTCCAACAGAGGGCGCGCGTCAATAAAGACAGACAGATCACACTACAGCCACACGCGCAGACTCGAGCAGAGCTGTAGCTTATTTTATGTAAAAAAACAAACCCCCTCCCCTCCAAAAAAACCCCGAAAAACAAAAAAAAGTATTCCGTAAGAAAGCGAATTATGAAACCAATGCAACTGCATTTTCAAGCCCTTTATCCAAAATCCAAGCGCTTTTCAAACCTTGAAAACACTGTTATATTTCAAGCACCCCTTTCTGCCATGGAACAAAAAATTTAAATATCGTAATATCTTACAATTCTGACTTTTTTCTGAGAACTGCTAAATATAAGTTTAGAATTGACTTTTTTTTGCTTGCAAAGTTTTTGCAGAGTTTATGTATCAAATAAAAAAGGTAACGTGACTTTTTATCTGTCGATTTATTTTCAGTTTATATCACACTAATCTGATTTCATATTTTGCAATTCAAAAACAAGTCAGAATTGTGAGAAAAAGTCATACACATTTTTATTTTGATCCTGTGTTGGACACAAGCTTTCATAATATCACGCTCTTTATATGGAGACAAATCCCCAGGAGTTGGTAATTGCTGTTCTTTTTTACCTGCTTCTCATCTCTGGTAACTGGCAGCACGCCACACATGCAACACAAAGACATTCAACTGGAAATAATCCAGAATATTCCTTTCAAGAACACACATTGTTTTTTTTCCTCACCTCCAAGTGGCCCCTGAACTACCTCCAGCGCCTCCACATATTTCCCCAAACGCTCCAAGATCATGAAGTATAGCTGGACCTGGAACAGCCGATGGAAAATGCATCATAAACTTCAAACGGCTGAAATCAGAAACAGATTATTGATACCAAAATCCTACCTCAGCTTCTGCTTCTATTTTCTCCTCCTTTACCATTTTTTCCACCATACGCTCAGCCAGCGGCAGGAACATGGTCTGAGAGAGCTTCTCGTCTTGTGCTGAGATGGCCTGAAACACATATTGCATTGTTGATGTTGATTTATTTTGTTCTGCATGGATTCATCTCTGATATGCATTGTTTATGTAAGTGAGAAAACATCCCCGTACCTGCATCACCAAGCTCATAACTGACCAGAAGTAATATGGGTTTTTGGGGACAATTTTATACAGCGCCATTCCAGCCTGTCAGAAGTGTGGAAAGACAAAACATATGTTTTAGAGATTCATGATTAACTATGCAGCCCTATTAAAACTACAATCTGTATATGGCCTAATGCAATTATCAAATCTCAAAATTTGGGTCGCTTATGATGTGCATTTGGGAACAACCAACTTCCTAAAATTGAAATGCAAATTGAAATGGCTGTTGGCAACAAAAAGAGAAGCTTTAAGGGCCTGTGGTTTACCAGCAAAATAAAAGCCAGATGGTTTAACATTTGCAAATGCAGAAATGAAGAAAACAAAAAAATATTAATACTTCAACTTAAAAAAATATATATTTTTTTCCATAAATACTAGATATATAATTATACTTTAGAGTGGATATTATTTATTTTGTTTAATATTTTTGTAATAATAATAATGGCTCCCTGCACTTTCCCACAAAAATAATAAATTCAATCACTGAATGTTTGAAAATGCCCAAACTATTAAAGCCATAAAAATTAGTACAGGAAAATAAAATATTACATAACATTTTAAATTCTAGACTTTTTTTTTACAGTGAATAATAAATATTACTATTTCTTATTTTGCTAAATAATTTAGCAATTTAAAAAATAATATTTTAAATAATAATGGCTCCCTGTGGTTTTCCTCCAAAATACAAGTTCAATTCTTTAATGTTTGAAAATGCAGAAATTAAGACATCCATAAATATTAGTACTGGAAAATATTATTATTATTAACACTTTTTAATATTATATTTTTTTATTTTAAAGTGAATTAGTAGTAATATTTCTTATTCTTATTTTGTTAAATGTTTTAATAATAATAATAATAAACAACAATAATAACAATGATAATTTGCTGAATTTTGCAGCCCTACAAAACAACCACAGCAAACCTGGAGCTTTTTTTTAAATAAATTTTAAATCACAATTTTTATCAGAAAAATCAAATCAAAGGACACAAACAAAACCTGTTGCATTTTCTTGTACTCGCCGACCCGGGCGTAGGCCATGAATAGGTGAGAGTGATACTCCTCACTCGTTGGAACTTTCCGGACTGCAGCTTCATAAAGCTTGGTCACCAACTCGGCTACAGAAATAAAGAGAAAAATTCACAAAATTTGAGTTTTTGGGTTTGTGGTCCATGTCAATTTGTATATTAAAACCACACATACTCTGAATGGCATTTCGGTTCCAGTGATGACAGAAAAATGTAATTCATAGTTTGTTAGGATGAGGTTCTGTGTCTGTGCTTTCAACACTCACGCCGGTGCATTTCTCTGTAGAGGATGGTCAGTGCTTGCAAAGAGTTGTCATCTGTGGGCTCGAGAACGGCCACTTCCTGCGCCAGCGTGAAGGCTTCATCCTGTTTGCCGGTGCGCTGCAGACCGATCGCCTTCAAGACCTACCAAACAAGAGCAAAGCACACAACAAATGTTATCTGGAGCTAATTCACTGATCGAGGTGGTCAAATTCATTATGTTTTTTCTTTCTTAAACAAAACAGCCTTTTGTGTTGACCACTGTCCACAGCATCATGTGAAGTAAGACGTGAATCCATCAATTCTGCTAATTCTTTGTGACTATTAGCTTGAGCGAACCAATCACAGCCTGAGCTGACCAAAATGAAACTGGAAACTGTGTTTGGTGGGACTGCATGAATAATCCAAATCAAATCTAAATCGCAATATGGCTTAGTGCAATTATGCATGTTTCAAACATAAGATTTAACTTTGTTTTTCTGCCAAAATAAAACTTGATGGTTTAATGCATGAACATGAAGAATTTATGACAGTTGTAAGTACTGCAATTTCAGTTGTACTGTCAAATTATCATATTTTTCTTAAATATTTTTTACAGATGTATTTTTTATATTTTACTTTAATAAATTTTACAATAATAATAATAATAATACAGTATTATTGTAGTAAGCATTTTATTATTTTATGGTCATATTAATATATATCAGATTAACTGCAATAAGCCTGGCTTATTTGGTAAACTTGTTTTATGAAACAGGCCCCAGCTCTACAAAGAAGCACAACAAACCTGCAGCTGGCAAAAAATAAAAAACAAAACAAAAAGAAAAGAAAAGAAATGCATTTTAAAATCACAATCTGTATCTGAAACATAAAATAAAACCAAAATGACATTTTTCCACCCCAAAGTGTTTGTTATTAATATGACGAGCTGGTCCAGGAGTTCTAGAGTAAAAAAACAACAACAAAAAAAACCTTTGCGCAGTGAAGATCTTTGTGCTTCTTGAGCAGTTTGTCAGCCTGCTGGATTGCCATCTTGTTATTGCCATTGTCCAGGTAATCTAGAAGAGAAAAACATGTTCAATACAACAAAACAGCACTGGTGTGGATGTTACTAACATCTTTAAAGTGCCCCTATTATGGATTTTGGAAAATGACCTTTCATGCAGTGAAAACACAGCTCTAAGTGAATGAAAACATCCTGAAAAGTTTTAAATCTGAAAATGCACCGTGTATAAAGTTATTGTCTCTCAAAAGAAAGAATCGACTCTGAATCATTGAAATGAGTCATTTTTAAAATGAATCCCAAGCCATTTCATGTTGACATCAACATGAAATATTAGCATATTGGCCGCACATTTTTCGTCTTTTCGCGTTGGTATGAATGAAAATGTAAATTCATTCTTTGCCACTAGGTGTCACTTTTGAAGCGGTTTCCCCGGTAACGCTGTAAAAAACAGCACTGCAGCTGTTTAATCAGGCATTACATGCATGATGAAATTGAAATGAGACCAATCAGATGCAAAGGAGGGGTTTGGAAAAATTTATCGTTTGGGAGTCGTTGAGCAAATAAGGTAAAAATAAATGCATATTATAAGACAATGAAAGTGTTTTTTGACCTTGCATGCATGTCAACCAGTTGTTGGGGACTCCCAAAACCAAAATATGAACTTTTCATTACCCATAATAATGAAATGCACTTCAACAATTACCAAAGAGAATAACCATGTGTTTCCATCATTAAAGTGTAAATTAATACTGATAAACCTCAATGCCACTAATCCGCCAGTCAAACAGCACTAGACCAATATTAAAGTATGCATGCAGTTACAAACCTTTTCTTGAACTCAAATTTTGGAGGGTGATGTAAATGATAACAGAAACTAACTACATTACGCCTTGAATCAGCTTCTTTACCACACAGAGATGGTCATGAGAAACTAAACGCCGCAAGAAACCTTGAGTATCATTATAAGTGGGGAAAATGCTACAAAAATGAGAAATATGACGCTTTCAAAATAGGCATTATGTGCAACTTGTACATCCAGTCATACTAAACAACAAGTGAGGGTACAAGAGCATCGGTGATGATCAGGACTAGACGGCTGGAGAAACGCAGCACTGCATCACACGCATAGACCTCCGACAGTGAGAACGTTCTCTCAACGGCTGTTCGATGCAATTTGGAGTGTAGAAACCCTCTCCCCTCCCTTCCCTTCCCATGAGTCTCTGCTAAAAGAACACAGGACCATGTCTGACGACAGCTGGATACCAAATTTAACCAGGCCAGACTGTAGACTTTCTACAAGAGAACACTTCCACGCGTGTCTGCCCGTTAATGCATCTTTCCTGATAACTCTAATATTTCTTATCAATCCTCCACACAAATACAGATCGATTTCACACAACAAGATGGCAAAGACAAAGCACCAGAATAAAGGTCAGTGATCTATTGATTGTTATAAACCTCACATGCACAAAGTGGCATCTCTAGTGTAGTGAACAATAGCGAGTCATTGACATTTTATTTATTCCATTAAATAATAACGTAGTATTATAAAATCTGCTGTTTCAATCAATGCAATTTGATGCATAAATCTGCACAGTCTGAACTTAAGAACCTGGAATTACATTTAAAAATCCGTTTATAAAATTGCAATGATTAATTCTGGCCCTGGTTGCTATTAAGAAATTATTTAACTTAATTAAATATAATTTTATTTAATAATCGAAAATAATATTTATTAAAAGTTGTGGCTTAAATATTTATACAATGGGTTAACTGTTTTAAGTCAATAAGGCAGATCATGCAATAACCATGTACCTTTACTTACAACATGCATTGGAAATACTAATCTTTGTGCAAATAAGAACAAATATAGCCTGAAATGTAAATTAATTAATCTATCTTCATTCTTATCTACCTATCATTTAGGCTACCTAGCAAGTGTAAGTGAATGTAAGACGGACTACATTTCTACATGCAAATTGTTTAGTCTTGACCAAGTTCAACTATCTGTTGTCTTTCTTTTTTGCAAGGAAAAAAATAAAGAAACGAGTTAAACAAAAATATAATATTAAATGAACGTAAACCAAAGCTAAATGTTTCATTGTCTTTCCACATTAAAGTGTATTAAGGAAAACTAATGTACAAGTATACGACTCTGTACATCAATAATTAATAACTTAACGGTTTGCAATGTAAGCAGCATAAAATATGCAAATGCATTAATATTTACTACAAGCACGGATATACATACAGTCAGACATACAGTAAGTTAGCATACTATGTTGTCAGATAAAACACAAATGTCAGTGGTGTCCCACAAGGCTATGCATTAAGACCAACAAAGTTTAAGGGTTCATGCATTTAAAGCCATTTATAGGGCATTTCTGCACAGCTTTGGAGAAAATTTCCCAAATTAAAACGCAATAGCTCAAAATGATACAAACAAAGAGGCTTACAATTAATCTCTGGAAGACAATAAGCAGGTCTATCTTCAGATCATTTAGCCACAAAGCTCAGCTTTATGCATCTATAATGTAACTATTCATGTTATTCCAGCATTAATAAATTATTAAGCGTGTAAAGCATCTGTCTGAGACTCTATACACATAACAACCCATAGAAAATACGAAAAATTAAAGAACAAATGGCTCATATTGAGTCTGTTAATCTCTTTGACATCTCAAACAGGTAATGAGCCGGTTGATCAAATGACATTAACACAGATCTTTGGCTATTTAAACAGTATATCAGTGTTTAGACGGGCTATAAACAGGATTTATTCTACCGATTGAAACGTCAGAGTGTGACCGCGTAAGGACGCACTGTCATCCGGCGCCGCAGTCGAACCGACACCGCGGCTTCAGCTCCACAGGCCTCACCGGCTCTCCACAGCTCCTACAGCCCTTTACTAAACTCAATAACCCACATGCCGGTCCTACAGCACTAGTCAGACCCGCTAGGTCTGTATAAGCCCAGGCGTGTGATGTGAATCTTACCGTAAATGGGTCGCAGTCTCCTGTCGTTGGGGTCTTGCACATGGCCCCGCGCCGCCATGATGGAGCAGAGCAGGATTAATTGGTGCGCATGCGCAGAGCGAGCACTCCGGAAAGACTTTAAACAGGAGCATGGAGTCATGTGTGTGTCATTCGGTGTCACTGTAAAAGGCACATCTGTAATTGTGCGATGGTACGATCAGATTTTAAGACGTATATTTTTGCTCTAGTAAAAAATAAAAAATAAAATAAAATAAAATTAGGAAGTACTATGGTATTGTTTAAGCAGGGGTTTTCTAACTGGGGTCCATCTGAGAACCCCATGGCGCCAAAACGGTATCCTTAGGGGGTCTGTGGAAATGTTTATTGAAAAACAGTTTAAAAACGTTAATAAATAAATAATTTAAAATAGAATAAAAAAATAAAATATTTTATTTAAATATAGATTACAATAGAATAAAAAATGATTAAATATCATTTAAAATAAACATTTTAAAAGTAAAATTAAATAAATATTGAGTAAAACAATAAATACAAATTTTTGATTAAAATAAGAAAATAAATGACTAAATAAATGTTATAAATTAATAATGAATCTACCAGTACAGTGATATGAGTAGAAAATTTAACAATTAACTTAATTATATAACAATCAAATTTCCAAATAATATTTAGACTGATTTATATTTTTTCACAGTAAAATGAAAGAAACAATTTTTTTTTCTTTTTGTATGTAGGCCAAATAAAACAACACACAATTAAGATGTACCTTCTGTATTTAGTAAAAATATGCAATATGTATAAAAACAGGGAGTTTTTGGATTTTAAAGGAATAATTTACCCAAAATTATTCTGAAAATTTCTCATCCTCAGACCATCCAAGATGTAGCTGAGTTTGTTTCTTCATCAAAACCCCCAAAAATTTGGAGAAATGTAGCATTACATCACTTGCTCACCAATGGGTGCCGTCAGAATGAGAGTCCAAACAGCTGATAAAAACATCACAATAATCCACACCTCTCTAGTGCATGTTTGTAAAAACATTTTTAACTTCAAACCATTTTTTCTGGCCAAAAGACCTCTATCCATAATATTGCTTTTTACAGTAAAAGTCATCTTGTCTGAATCAGGAGAGAAATATGAACAGTTCACGAACTGATAAGCCCAAGCAGTTCTAAACAAACGTGTGGAGATTTTAATGTGAGAGGACAACAGGAGATGGAGGAAGCGTTATTGTGGACTCATATTTTGGCCAGAAGTGACAGCTTAAAGTTAAAGTTAAATCAGTCTTAATGATGGATTTGTTTCTTACAAACACACAGCTTTTCACTTCACAACACATTAACTGATGGACTGGAGTGGTGTGGATTATTGTGATGTTTTTATCAGCTGTTTGGACTCTCATTCTGACGGCACCCATTCACTGCAGAGGATACATTGGTGAGCAAGTGATGTAATGCTACATATCGTCAAATCTGATAAAGAAACAAACGCATCTTCATCTTGGACGGTTTGAGAGTGTGAAAATTTTCAGCAATTGTTCATTTTTGGTTGAACTATTTCTTTAACACAAAAAAATTAGTAACATAAATCATCCAGTTTTCTTTTGGCAGCCTTCTTTCGACCAGGATTTATTCTTGATGAAGTTCTTCTTCAATGGCATCTCTTTTTCTTTCCGCTCCGCCAGCCATTTTTTTCTCTGTTTTTCCCTGTTTTTATCTTTAAAGTGGATGGTGTCTGTGTCGATGGACTCCTGTTTGAAGTCCGGGAAGGTCTTTCCTCTCGGCTCAGGCATTTTGGGCAAACGGAGGAGAGCAAAGCCACGGGCCAGAGCAGCAAAATCCAAGTCTGGACAAGGTGTATGTCATTTTAATCAGGTGAATTATCTTGGATAAGTATCTTATGAAAGGTTTAAAGCAATGTCACTCACCTTTAATGCGAAATATCAGACTACACTCGTGTTTGGCGTAGGCCTGCACATACGACACAAAGGCTTTCATGCCCTTCTCAAACATCGCTCTGTCACCTAAAGCCATCATCTTCAGTTTAGGCAGAACATCAACCACGTCTTTCACTGGAGGATACGTCTGAAGAGGACACTGTGGGAAAACACAAGTGCAAACACTACTTTACACTCAAACATATAGAATATAAAATATTGAGAATGCAATAATATTAGGCACTTAAATGCATGTCTAATGCATGAACGTGAGTTTAAAGCCTAATTTTGTACACTATTTATAAAAGCTAGATGCTCCATCTGATAGTTTATCTATGAAATGAAGTTTCTCTCTCACTTACCTTTTGATTAATGGACAAGAAATTTACATACGACTCTTCCATTGACGAGTGCGTTGCCCTGGTTTCCGATTCGTGCAGTTCGTCCACACCGATGCACAAAGGAACTAATGGACGGAGTATTAAATTTGATGAGAAAAATTAGCAATACATGCACAAAGCATGCAAATAGTATGTCACCTCTGTTTCATTTCAGAGTTATGTTTATACACTTATAGTATTCATTCATATTTTTAATTAGCTTTTATTTTTATATTTCCATTGTAACTTTAGTAATTTGATGTGCTTGTCATTTTAGTTTTTTTCTTTAGTATTTCTATATAACTTTAATTTATTTTTATTTCTGTTTTAGTCATTTCACTTTAAACCTTTTTATTTCAGTGTCAATTTTTTTAACAAATATTCATATTTATATTTATTTGAGCTTTATATCAATTACTGAAAATAATTTTTAATAGCTTTAGTTAACAATAACAACAATGCTTTGAAATGCATTGATTAAAACACAGTGTTGTTACCTAGAAAATGCTTTGCTATGTAAACCAATTGAGAAGTTTTGACCTTTAATGTTACCGATTTAAATAAAAGCAGTACATGACATTAGGCATTTTGTAATTATTTTTAAGAGCAGGTTTAAAATAAACTAGAGCTATATGCATATCTAATTTATTTTAATAAATTTTTGTATTTCCTCTATCTACATGTTGTCAGGGTGAGAGTGACCTTAAAAATATATATATATATATATATATAAATTATATATGTGTATTATATTAGTTTTATGTGAGTTTTTTTTTGTTAAGAAAAGCATTTTTAGGTTCCTGTGAATTAGCATATACTATACTCTGTATATACTTTCTATGTACAATGTATATTTTATCAGCTTTTTTTGTCTGGAATCATGTTTTGTGTACTGCCTCTATCCAAATGAACCAATAAATAAATAAATATGCTTAAGTTTAATATTTAATGTTAGGGGTTTGTTCAATTCATTAGGTATGAGCAATATAGTGGTGCATGACAAACCACTAACTGGATGTCAGCTGACTTTACAAGCACTAATCAAAGCATAAAATAAATCACGTAATAAACTATTCCAAGCGTTTGTGAATGTAATAAAGACTCAAAAGTACATACTTTTGAGCTCAAGCGTGTTCATGAATGTCCTGGTTACTTTGCACTGCTTGGTGGGTCGTACTGAAGCACCCAGTTCTGGTATGTCGATGCCTCTGGCCATGACGTCTGTGCACACGAGAATCCCACTGCACACATCCATAATGCATTTATTCTCCGTCTTTAACTTCCTCTCTGTAAACAGCTAGAAAGGCATCACACTACATTACCTCTTCAGCGCCCGGAAATCTGCAAAGATCTTGTTTCGTTTATGCTTCATCTTCCCGAGGATGCTGACATTCTTGATCAAGACTTTCAGGGCTTTACCGAAGTACTCCACACAGGCAAAGGTGCTGTGGATACAGAGAATATGATGCTGTTAAGATGGCTGAACAATATTATTTACATTACATTAAGTGTGTGAGAAAAGATTTACACTGCTGTCCAAAAATTTGAAATAATTAAATTTAAAAAGGGGTCATATGATGCGATTTCAAGTTCTCCTTTCTCTTTGGAGTGTTACAAGCTGATTGTGCATAGATGAGATCCCTGAAGGTGCAAAGATTAAAGTCTCAAAACCAAAGAGATATTCTTTATAAAAGTTAAGGCTCATTCAAACACGCCCCCACATGTCTACATCACGGTGTGAGAAGACTTGAATATATACGCCCAAATATATACACAATGAAAGAAGGTGGAACTTTTATTCTCGCTGTAGTAATGTTGCTGCCACCATGTCCTGAAGACGCTGTGTTTCATTGTGAAAGCGAAAGTACTTTGTTTGGGCTTCCAAAAGAAGATTCAACTAGAAATATGTGGCTAAGCTGTATTTACTGTTCAATGCAAATATTTGAGTGTGCAGCGCATTTTACGGAGGACTGTTTCCTGAACCTGAAAGATTAGATGCTGGCTTGCACAAAGGCTGTTTCTCTAAGGTGAGGCAATTCCAACTTTGCAAGGACAGTCTGGCGCTTTTGACTCTCAGCCTGTAAGTATGTTTTCTTATTTGAGAATTTGAGTGAGTTTTGAGCAGTGTAGAGTAGTGCTTGTTTGGCGTTTCTACAAATGCAGACATGATGTTATGCTTACGCGGCGCAACGTGTCATTATAATCAGTAATTATGTCCCCACCGGATGCAACAAATGCTTAGTTTATAATGGGTTTTATTGTTTTTGTGTTGTTGCGCTGGGACACGGCATCACAATACGGTGAGGGGCGAAAAATTTCCGTCACACGCTTGAGGTATTCGGCCAATCACAACGCATTGGATAGCTGGCCAATCAAAGCATGCCTTGCTTCTCAGAACGGTGAGCTTTGTAAAAATCGACGCGTATCAGAAAGGCGGGGTATAGAGGAGCAACAATAATGTACAGTATGTGGATAATAATGTTTTCTGAACCTCAAACTGCATAAACACATTGCATTACATCAAATACACAAAATAATGTTCTTTTTAGCGACGTCATATGACCCCTTTAAAAATTTAAATTGAATTATTCTTTTAAATGTTTCTGTAAGAAGTCTCTTCTACTCACCAATGCTGCTTTTATTTGATAGAGTAAATAGATAATTACATGAGTATCTGATACAGAAATATTGTGAAATATTATTACAGTTGACAATCACTGTTTTCTATTTTAATATATGTTAAAATGTAATTTATTCTGGTGATCAAAGCTAAATTTTCAGCATTGTTACTCCAGTCTTCAGTGTCACATAATCCTTCAGAAATCATTCTAATATGCTGATTTGCTGCTCAAGAAACAGTTCTCATTATTATCAATTTAAAAAATTTATTTTGTGGACGTTAAAAAGATAAATTGGCATTCAAAACCATGTGGTATGTCAGTCTTAGATACTTTTATCTAAAAAAGATAAAGATACTAAAAAAGATACTTTTATTCAGCAAGTATGCACTGAATTGACATTAAAAAACATTTTTGTTACAAAAGATTTCTTAAAAAAAAAAATACTTGTTCTTTGAAACTTTCTGAAATCTGGAGTAACGGTGCTGAAAATTCAGCTTTGATCACAAAAATAAATTACACTTTACTAAATATTTTTTAAATAGAAAACACTTTACTGTATTTTGATCAAATAAATGCAGCCTTGGTGAGCAGAAGAGACGACTTTTCAAAAATATTAAAAAGAATATTAATGATTCCAAACTTAATGTGTGGCAATCAGTCTAACAAACCTGAAGAACACAAGCTGCTTCTCGTGTTTGTGCTGCCTGAGAAACGCCACTAAAGAGTTGAGCTTCTCCTCTGCTCGACATATCTGCACATAATAAAGCAAATGTTAAGATAAATAATTGGGAATTAGTTCAGACAAGTATGGCCAACCCAATTTGTTCATAATGAGAAAGGAATGTGAATTAAAAGTATGAACGCAGCCAATACTTATTTCATGTCATAATTAACAGAGCAGTTACAGTTTCTGAAACGCCCCATGAAACTGCATGCATGTGCATAAGTGAATGAGTCCCTGCTGGTTACAGACCGCTCTAGATGACTCACTGTGTAATAATTGCTGAGTCTGGCCGGTGTTTTCTGCACGCTTGAGGCTGCCACTCCTTTCTCCTTCACTATGATTCGCACAGGGTTGCGCAGACCAGCCCTCACCAACTTCTCCAGCTCTTGCGTCTGTGCCAGACAAAAGCCCTGTGCGCCGCTGCTTGGGTAAATTACCCAGAATAGTGTTTAAACTGCAGAGGCGAAGAAAAAATCTGCATTAGCTCCACAATCCACTGTTATTCTCATCTTTGGAGTCACACTTGTGATCCTGGTGGTCCTCTGCAGTGAATGGGTGCCGTCAGAATGAGAGTCCAAACAGCTGATAAAAACATCACAATAATTCACAAGTAATCCACACCACTCCAGTACATCAATTAACATCTTGTGAAGTGAAAAGCAGCATGTTTCTAAGAAACAAATCCATCAAGACATTTTAACTTCATCCATAATATTGCATAGTATTTTACATTGAAAATCAGAATCAGAATGAGCTTTATTGGCCAAGTATGTTTACACATACAAGGAATTTGTTGTAAGCTCCACAGTGCAACAGAAAGACAGCAACAGGACACAGATAATAAAGAATAACAGCAATTAACCAAAAGGCAATGTACAAAGCAGCAAAAACACAATATATAATATAGACAACTATGTACAGTATGTACAGGTCAAGTATGTGCAAATTAGAAATGAGAAAATAAAGATAAAATAAGTGAGTGTGGTGAATGGATAGTGTATTATAGTTGTGTGTTCCACGTTTATTGTTGAGTGTTCATGAGATGGATTGCCTGAGGGAAGAAACTGTTCCTGTGTCTGGTCGTTCTGGTGCTCAGAGCTCTGTAGCGTCGACCAGACGGCAACAGTTCAAAGAGGGAGTGTGCTGGATGTGAGGGGTCCAGAGTGATTTTGCCAGCCCTTTTTCTCACTCTGGATAAGTAGAGCTCTTGGAGAATGGGGAGGGTTGTACCAATGATTCGCTCAGCAGTCTGGACTACCCTCCGTAGTCTTCTGAGGTCAGATTTGGTAGCTGAGCTGAACCAGACGGTTATTGAAGTGCAGAGAATGGATTCAATGATGGCAGAGTAGAACTGTTTCAGCAGCTCCTGTGGCAGGTTGAACTTCCTCAGCTGGCGAAGAAAGTACAACCTCTGCTGGGCCTTCCTGACAATGGAGTCTATGTGAATATCCCACTTCAGGTCCTGGATGAGGCCGATCAGTGTGGTGTCGTCTGCAAACTTCAGGTGCTTGACAGAGGGGTCTTTAGATGTGCAGTCGTTGGTGTAGAGGGAGAAGAGCAGTGGGGAGAGAACGCAGCCCTGAGGAGCTCCAGTGCTGATGGTTTGAGTGCTGGATGTGAATTTACCAAGCTTTACTAACTGCTGTCTGTCTGTCTGTCAGAAAGCTGTTGATCCACTGGCAGACGGAGGTGGGGACGGAGAGCTGGGTCAGTTTATTCTGAAGGGTTTCCGTGACGATGGTGTTAAAATCGGAGCTGAAGTCCACAAACAGGATCCTCACATAAGTTCCTGGTCTGTCCAGATGCTGCAGGATGAAGTGCAGTCCCATGTTGACTGCATCATCCACAGACCTGTTTGCTCTGTAGGCAAACTGCAGGGGGTCCAGTAAGGGTCCAGTGATGTCCTTCAGATAAGCCAAAACCAGTCTTTCAAATGATTTCATGGCTACAGACGTTAGAGCCACAGGTCTGTAGTCATTAAGTGCAGTAATTTTGCCTTTCTTTGGGACGGGGATGATGGTGGAGCGTTTGAAGCATGAGGGGACTTCGCACAGCTCCAGTGATCTGTTGAAGATCTGTGTAAAGATGGGGGCCAGCTGGTCAGTACAGATTTTTAGGCAGGCTGGTGACACACCGTCTGGGCCTGGTGCTTTCCTTCTTTTGTTCTTCCTGAAGACCTGGCACACATCTTCTTCGCTGATTTGAATCGTAGGTGTGGGGGAGAGAGGGGTTGCTGGAGGTGTGAATGGTTGTGTGGAGAGGTGTTCAGGGCGGGTGTGGGGTGATCTTTCGAAACGACAAAAGAACTCGTTCAAGTTGTCTGCCAGGTGTTGATTCTCCAGAGTGCTGGGGGATGGTGACTTGTAACTGGTGATATCCTTCATTCCTATCCACACTGAAGCAGGATCACTGGAAGATAATTTTTTCCTGAGCTTGTCAGAATATTTCCTCTTTGCCACTCTGATCTCCTTTTCCAGTGTGTATCTGGCCTGTTTATACAAGACTTCACCCCTCTTTCTGTAAGCATCTTCTTTGGCCTGACGAAGCTGTCTGAGTTTTGCAGTGAACCATGGTTTGTCATTGTTATAGATTAGACGAATCCTGTTAGGAATGCACATATCCTCACAGAAACTGATATATGAAGTTATAGTCTCTGTGAGCTCGTCCAGATCGGTGGCAGCAGCTTCAAAAACAGACCAATCAGTGAGGTCGAAACAGGCTCTGTTTCATCAGTCCATCTTTTAACAGATCTTAATACAGGCTTTGCAGACTTAAGTTTCTGCCTGTAGGAGGAATAAGATGAACCAAACAGTGACCAGAGAGTCCTAAAGCTGCTCGTGGAGCAGAGTGATATGCGTCCTTTATCGTTGTGTAACAGTGATCCAATATATTACTCTCTGGTGGGACATGTGATGTGCTGTCTGTATTTTGGCAGTTCGCGTGAAAATGTCTTCTTGTCTAAATCAGGAGAGAAATCTGCACAGATAAAGCACTGTTAACAAGCCAAAACAGTTCTAATCAAATTTGTGAGTGAGTTTTGATGTGAGAGGAGAATAGAGGATGCTTTTTATTTTTTTTACTGGAGAAAGAAATATTATAAAATAATAATATTACCTTACAAACACGCAGCTTTCACTTCACCTGACGTTAATTGCTGGACTAGAGTGGTGTGGATTACTTGTGGATTATTGTGGTGTTTTTATCAGCTGTTTGGACTCTCATTCTGACGGCACCCATTCACTGCAGAGCATCCACTGGTGAGTAAGTGACGGAATGCTATATTTCTCCAAATGTTTTCCAATGAACAAACAAACTCATCTACATCTATTTTTATTAAATTAAACAAATATTAAAAACACATTTGTATAATATTTTTCAATCAATGCAGTATTTAAATAAAAAACAGAGCAAATGTATTTGAAATCCAGTGAATGGAGGTAGATTAGTGCTATCTATACTTATTGAATAACCTTGTGATACCATGGTATAACTACCAGATGCCTATATTCAGAGAGAGAGAGTTATTTTGTGTGTGTGTATGCTAATTATACAGCAACTTATTAAAACACCCAATGCATATTATAACAAAAGTGATACAGACTCGAGAGAAAGTGTGGTTAAGCTGCCAAGCAATGTAAAATGAAAAGCATATATTTTATTTCCTAATATTTTGGATGTTTTCTGGCAGTTTTTTTTTTACAGACTGATGATTTGAGATCATTACCTGGTTTCAAAGCCCATGTCCAGTCTGCCTCATCCAGGACAAGAACATCCAGAGACTTCCCAGCGGTGGCCAAATCAAGCCCATCGGCCTTCCTCCTGAACATGTCCTCCAATCGCCCACGGGTCGATATGATATTGGCTCTACGAATCGCACATAACATTGTATTTGCTTATTTTATTTGACATTTAGTTTTAGAAAAGAGCAGTCCATACACTCACCCCTGAGTCTTAAACTTCTCTACATCCTCAATAGGGTTGCTACCAATTAAAAGAATCTGTCTAAAAACAGACACACATTGTTAGATTTACAAGCTAAGGCCATCAGATGGAGTAGATGTTTCATTCTCACCTAAACTGAGGAAACCCCTGCAGAAATCGTCCCATCACCTCGCTGATCTACAGTGCCAGCTCACGGGTGGGTGTTATGATCAATGCACCGACCTGACAATACATCACAATAGAAATCAAAATGAATTACACGGATACAACGCAAGCATCTGATGAATAACAAGACAGTTACTGAAATATCAAATTCATCGTCTAATACAGACCTGCATCTTTTTTAACTTTTCTTCTCGCTTTAGGAGAATTTCTAATGCAGGAATCACAAATGCCAAGGTTTTCCCGCTGCCAGTCACCTGGAATCACATGAAATATTATTGAAGTAAGTCTTAATAACTTTCGTTAATACAGCTTTATGCTCACCAAATCTGCATTAATTTAATAAAAAATATTTTATTTAAAAAATTAAAAAAATGGTTACTCCTTAAAATAAAACCTGTCATGCATTTTTTGATGAACATATTTAATCAACAGCATTTTTGTAACATTATAAATGTCTTTACTGTCATTTTGAAACTATTTAACGCCTCCTTACTGAATAAAAGTATTAGTCTCTTTATTTTAACCATATTGACCCCAAACTTTTGAAAGGTTGTGTATTAGGGTTTTGACAAATACGAAGCAGCAAAAACTGTTTGCAGCATTAATAATAATCATGTTTCTTGAGCAGCAAATCAGCATATTAGAATGATTTCTGAAGGATCATGTGACACTGAAGACTGCAGTAGTGATGCTCACAGGAATAAATTAAAATGTACTCCAATTTAAAAGATATTTGAAATTATAATATTTAACTTTTTACGATAAAATAAATGCAGCTTTGAGGAGCATAAGGTTCTTCTTTCAAAAACATTCAAACAAATATGAAATATTATCAGACAGCTGTCACATTATGATAAAAATAAACACATATTCAAATACTCACCGCTTCAGCAGCCACATCTTTATTAATCATAAAAAGAGGGATGCAGGCAGACTAAAATCTGAGAAAAGCGCTGAGAAAAGTAACAGTTACCACGTGACAACGTTCTACAATCATTTATACATGATGTAAACAAAAAATAATCATCAAATACATGGCAGTAAGACACAATTTTTGCTGCGAGTTTCCATGTTGTGCATCCAAATCAACACAGACTCTAAAGGAGACGTTTTAAGAACACGTTTTATGTTTATTAAATCAAATCCATATTTGACATACATATTCATTGAACTTCTGAGGTTTACAGTTTTATCATCAGTTCACCAGTAGTCTTACCCAAATTATTTTGCATTTTTCTTAATGTAAGAGTTGGTTTAGACAACAAAAATGGTACAAAACTACATAAAGTACTTCCTGTGTGAAGAGACTGGAGATAGAGAAAGAAAAGAAATTGGGACTACCCTGGCTAAACATTTCAAAAACACACCAGAAAATCTGCAAAAGTAACGAAGCAGTCATTTTACCACTTCACCAGCATCAGGTTTAAATATGTGCCATGAAGGTTGTTGTTGGCATAACTAAAAGTGATAATGAGCAGTGAAAATGACATGAAATGTGCTCGCAGTGACATTTCCTGACTTATATCAGCGACCGCCAACTTCCCAATCGCTCACAACATTGTACATGTTATGGTTTAATTACATCATGCTATTTCCATACAATCTTAAACCATGTTCTTGTATTGGGGCAACACCACATCATCACCTGTACTTCATTCTCATAGTAATGTGCATCGTAACTGTACTGGAGACGAAACACCAAGCAAAAAAAATAAAAATATATAATATAAAGATGACTGTTCAAAATCAAGTCGGGCTAAAACAAACTCAATGAATTAACAATTCAAAATCGCACCCTTTACCAAAACAATGAAGAGAACTACAACTGGGGCAAATAAAAACCAAAACACAGACTGGTGGACTAGCGAACAACCAAGTTCTTCCCATCTCTGTTGAATTGGACATCCAATTCATAGAACTGGTAAATCTTGGACTCGATGTGTTTGTTGTGGAACACAGACAGGATTTTATACGACTCTCCGCACTTCAAAGAATCTCTTCAGGTAGTAAATCTGTCCGAGGGTCATGGCCACCAGCACCAGAGCCTCAAAGAAGGACCACAGCACCACCCTGCTGTTCGTGTTGTCATTGACTAGAGGACAGAGATAAAAATACACAGCAAGTTTAACATACACAAGTTAAAACCGATCAATAAATAAAGTGAAAATAATTTTTTAAAATTGTATTAAATAAATTCCATAAATAATTCCAAAGTCCATTTAAACATACAAATGTGTTAAATAAATAAATAAATGAATGGCCATTTTAAGTATATTTTTTCTGGGTTCACGTCATGTAAAAATAAAAAAGGAATATTTATAAGAAAGAAAGAAAAAGAAATAATTATTCATGCCATTATGAAATTTTTCATCCATTCAGTTATTCATGTCAAAATTAAAAAAATAAAATAAAAATAATTACAGGCCATTTAAACATGCATATTATAGCTGGATTCACGTAACAGCAAAATATTAAAGCTGGGTTAGTGTCATGTCAAAATAATAATAACAACAACTATTATTATTATCATTACTACTATTAAAAGGCCATTATGTAACATCAAAATTAAATAATTCTAAGACTATAAAAACATACATATAGCTGGGTTCATGTCAGGTAAAAATTACAATAATAATAATTTAAAGGGCATTTAAACATGCATATTTTTTGCTGGGTTCAAAACCCTGCAAAATAATAATTGCTTAAAAACAATGACAACTGTGGTCACGTGATTAGTGAGGATGTCTTACTTGCGCGGTGTATTCTCTCTCTGACCTCCATGTATTCCTGCTCATGTTTGACCGCCGTCATGGCAACCGCCAGCTCGTTGATCATCTCCTCCAGCTTATTCTGATGAGCTGGAAATAAATTAATAGCAATTTACTCTTATGACTGTATCAAAGTGCATGCAGCATGCAAATACAATGCCTTTACAAACAACAGTATAAAAGTTTGGTACCAACTGTGAACACACGTACACATGCAAGAGTTTACAGGTCATAAACAGCTGTTACATGAATAAAAACCCTTATGTATAGAGCATAAATGATAAATACCAGAATGGCCTACAGTTAAAAATACAAAACAGGCAATGAGAACTTCAAATAAACCTCTTCTATGATAACACAACCGTTCATGTTATATCTGTAAAACAAACTCCACACCGTACTCTGTTTAGGGTTCATCAGCAGTTTTATGAGCTCATCAGTCTGTGAAACATTCAGCTCATTGGTCACACTGTCTTTATACACACAGGTGCGAATGTAAGTGCAGATGCTGTTAGATTTAAGCTTAAAACTCAACAGATGTTAAAATGATCTTCTGTACACTCTATTCCTACCATCCCAGCTGTCACCACCTCCTGAATAGGGAAGAAAGCCACATTAGAAGCAAAAAAAAAAATGTTAAGTTAATTTCAGGACTGTATAAGTACTAAAAAACACAAATATAATTAAATACTTAAAAAAACAGTCATTTTAGAATTGATATACAATTATAGCTTCCAATTATTTTGATTTATTTTTTATATTTCACTTTCGTTAAAACAAAAAATTCATGTCTATATAGTTTTTATTCAATTTCATGTCGGCTTTAGTTATTGATGAGCTGGAAATAACTTAAAATGTACTCAATGATTGTATCACTGCAAATATTTCTGCATATTCAGCATGCAAATGCAACACCAATTTAATTACGTTTATAGTTTTCACTTATTTTGAATTATTTATTTTTATATTTAAATTTTAGTAATTGTCAAGTTATTTTTGTTTTTATAAATATCCATTTGTTTTTTATTTTAGTTTGTCATATTACACTAAATAAAGAAAGAAATAACTAGCTAAAATGAAAAGTTTTGATATTTGAGATTCAGTTACTTTTGTTTCTTCATTTTTATTTATTTTTTGTTTTGCCTATAGAAATCAATTAAGGCAACTGAAATATTATAGAACAGTGCAGAAAACCTGATATTCATTATAGAAATTTCCACAAATAGTTTATTTTCCATGACTTTTCCAGTTGCCTGAAAGCTCCCAGGTTCATCGTGACCGTGAGAACTCTGCCATATGGAGCAAAAGAGAGGACACTACGAGAAACAACCTTCCCAGAAACCCCTGCATCAGTTCATGCGCTCACCCTCGGTCTCCATATCCTGTCCTTTGGGTGCCTCGCCGATGTCGATGGTGAACATCACAATCTTAGGGGTCATGGTGGACATCTTGTTGCTGAAGCAGAACTTGTAGGTTCCGTCCATATGGGCGGCTACAGAATACTTGCCACTGGACTCACGGTCTCCTTTATAGATCTGCTTCCCATCCGGACCTGTTATCTGTTCAGGACAAACAATACATATTGACAGGTGCTCACAACTTCACAAAAACCCACAAATATACACTATTAATAGTTTATATCCATGTGTGTGAGTGTGTGCATATACAGTGGCGGATAAAATTAGAACACTAGTATTTTCACCAGCTAAAAAAATTGATTTAAATATCAGTTTACATTTCCAAACATTGATTTTGCCATTAATTGTAATAATTCAGTGAGATTTTTGTCTGACAACAGCCAGTGCTCCACACAGAGATCTGATCATCATCCAGTCTGAAGAAACAGAACAAACTGAGACAGACTAAATCCAGGAGAACCGTGGCAACGTCTCCAAGACGCTTCAAGAAACCCACCTGCAAAGCTTCCTGGAAAACTCTGCACAAGTGCCCCGAGGGCAAAAGCTGCTTTAAACACAAAGGATGCTCACACCAAATGTTGATTTCATTTAGTTAATAGTAATTAATTGATAAACAAAATCTATTTATGACAGCATCCTCATTTTACAGCATTTTTACACAAGTGTCTAAAACTTTTAACAGTACTGTAGCTTTGCAGGTAGATTTCTTGAAGCGTCTTGGAGACATTGCCACGGTTCTTCTGGTTTCTTCATGTCATTCCAGACAGACTGGATGATGATGATCAGATCTCTGTGTGGAGCACTGGCTGCTGTCAGACAAAAACCTCACTGGATTATTACAATTAATGGCAAAATCAATGTTTGGAAATGTAAACTGATATTTCCTGCTGACACACTACAGCAAAACATAGAAATAACTGACTTAAAACCATTTACAGCTGGTGAAAATACTGAATACATGGCACTTTAAGAATATCTAAAGTACTAAGCAAACTTTTGTATTACAAATGGTACCAGAACAAAAAAATCATGGTAATACCACAGTACTTGTGTTTAACAACCATCTGGTGGAAGCAAAGGGAGACCAAACAAAACCAGAGTACTCCAACTTTCACCTTAACCCTTCTAAACGTTATCAATAAACACAATGCCTTACATTAAGACTGTATTTAATCTAGTAAGTAAGCATTAATAATCACTAACAGCCAGGAATTAACTTCCGGCTTCATCCACCATCTGGAGCGAGCAGACATAAGACACCTGCAAACTTCCTACAGCGCCTGTTTTATGGGTTATTGTTTATTATTAATGACATTTATTAATGCAATACGTGTATTTTGATGCCCACCTCCACGTCGATGTCCAGAAATCCTCCCTCGGCGACCTCAAACATCAGGCCCATTTTGGTGCCCGAGTTCACGCGCTCATGGAAACACTCCTCCGCGTGAGCGTCGATGCTCACAAAATAGCCATTGGCCGTGTAAGACAGCGCGCCGAGGAGCACGACGAGTTCCGAGAGCGTAAACATGTTTGGTGCGCTGTATTAATGGAGGATAAAACCCATAAAAGAGACTTTACGCCGCTCTGGACCGATAAAGGCGGAGACTGGCAAGCGCTAGCTGCGCTACTGATGATGCCACGTCAAGATTTAGACGAGTCGCCTGAAGGGACAAAAAGGCCACAACGTAGTTCGCGTTTGCAAAAAACGAGCGGAGCAGACGATAGAGTTCCTCTAAAACAGACGATACAGACATTGACTTGAATTGTGTAATTGTATTTTGTAACTACACAAACTATTTATTTTATTATATTTATACAAATTATTTCGGAGCGATTTGGCTTTTTTGTTAAAAAGAAACACTAAACTAAATCCAGCTTAGAGGAAAAGTACATTTTTCTTTGATAATGGTGGTTAAAATGTATTTGTTTATTTAAATTAAATGTAATATATTAATTTAATATTATTACAAATGTATCCTACGTATTATATAGAGAGAATTGTTTATCCACAAAGGTAAAAAATAGAAATATTCATTATTTTACAAGAAATAGCAAAACAAAAAGACTGTAAATTACCTTAAATCTATCCTTTAATTGATTCATAAACCATATTTGTATATTTTCTTTCTTTTTGTTCTCTTCTGTTAATATTATTGCAGTATGTTTATCTCAGTATTTGTTGTTGTTTTTATGGTTGTATGTTCAAAATGTTGCAATAACAAATGAGATATGCTTTAGTTTGTTTAAAGCTATTTTACATAACGACATTAGTTATATTTATTCTGTTGTATTCACTATACAGACAGTTTTATGGCCGCACATTAATTGGTAGGCACTTGTACTTTTAGGTTTTTAAGGCTTAGGCTTTTTATGGTTTTATGAGCCTACACTTCTTACACATTCATGTTTTAATTTTAATATTTTGAAATTTATATTTAATGTTTTTAAAATATATATTTTATTTTAGAATTTACTTTAAAATTGTATTTTAACCTAAAATCATGATAATGACCAAAAACAAAATTAAAACCGAAACGTTTTTTTGTTGTTGTTCTTGTGTTCCGCCTCTAGAGCGCGCGTCAGTGCGGCGCGTCGCGCGCTGTGTGTCGCAGCTTTGGTGACGTTTTTCCAACCGACTCCAGAAACTCTCCGCCGCTGCGGCCTAGCGCTCCCGGTCCCTCTTTCCCGTTATTTTATTCACTCATGTCCGTCTGTCCGAACCCAAACCGAGCGGGAGCCGCTGCCGTATGAGTCGCTGAACACGGGACTGTCGATTTAAACGGAGGTTTTACCGGGAAAGCGAGTGAAATTACAGTAAACAGAGAGAGGGAGCGATGACATCCCGAAGGTGAGAAACAAACAAAAACAAACCTGATATTCTGTCCGTTTCTCATTTATTTGACATATCTTATCACTGTCGGGCATCCTATTTTCACGATAAATCAAACAAATGTTTGTTTTAAGTGTTTTAAGTGTGTAAAATGCCAAATGAAGGTGTTTATATGTCAGGCAGGGCGAGACTGGACATGTTTGAGTCTGAAAGAGTCGGTTTTATGTCGAATTACTATGATTTTAGGACATTGAAAATCTGTTTAATGATCATGTTTCATATCTGCTGATGAAGATTGACAGGTCATATTGTAGATTTGATCACATGAAAATGTTTTGAAGAATGATATGACAGCAGTGTGGAGTGAATTTGAGTTTATTTATCTTATTGTAAATTAGTTATTGTGGCCAGTTTGTGTTAATATTGCTTTCTTGTAATCTGCATTATAGATTAAGACATCATTAATAGATGCCTGCATAATTCATCAGACACATTTAAAACTGGCTTGATGTTATAGCTTTAGAGACTAACTGGTAAAGCAAGCACCACTTTACAAAACATTTGACAATTATATGATTTGTGACACGCATATTGCAGTTTTGATGTCACTTTATATACATATACACATTCACAAAGGCATATATTGCACTATTTTGTCTCAATAATGTCTAGGGTTATTATTGAGAGAACTATAACTAAACTTTGTTAGTTGAAATAAAATGAAACATAAAAGACTTTATTTCAGCTAGTTGCCAAGGCAACATTTCTTATTTTAATTTAGTGTAACTTGATGTACTAAAAAAAAAAACTAAAACTGAAATAAGAATTAATAAAAAAACTATAAGGACATATTTAAAAAAAAATACAACAACATTGCTAAAACTGTAACTAAAATTGCAATAAAAACAGAAAATATAAAAATGATTAAAAACCAAATTTAAAATATTATTAAAACAAACAACAAAATTAGTAACAGATCTCTCCATATTTAATGTGCTAAAATGATTTTATTTTTGAGCTGCGTCTCTGGCTTTTGATTCTGAATTATCCTTTTTCACATGATGGTTTTTAATATTTACTGAAATTTCTGCAGATACTTTTATGTCTTCTGGCCATTAGCTGTATTGCTTGTTGTATAAAGTGTTAATGCCCACAATCAGTATTTCATGTGACTGTGTTGACTGTGTGTTTGTGCCTGTAGGTGGTTCCACCCCAACATCACTGGAGTGGAGGCGGAGAACCTTCTCCTCACTCGTGGTGTGGACGGCAGTTTCTTGGCCCGTCCCAGCAAAAGCAACCCTGGAGACTTTACACTCTCTGTCAGGTGAGAAATGATGGATAAAAATGGGGATTTAGACTGGGAATAACAAGTGTCAATTGAAAATATTATCTAAATTTAAAAGGTAAATAGTTAAAAAAAGGGCAGAAATTCAACATAAAATACTGACAGGGTTTCTGGTTTTACAGGATGGCATATTATGTGCCTGTATATTTTACAGCTGTATTTCATTAAATGATATAATGTTAATATACCTCTCTACTTGAACTACAAACTACATTTTTACCTTAAAAAGTACTGATATTCATCATAAAATTACAGTACTGTGTGTTAATGTCAGTGTTTATGACTGTCAGCTGTCAACACTTGGTAGCTTAATGTATTCATGTCTAAGTGTTTCTCCTCACGGGACACTTTTGTGTATTGAATTTATCAAGTGTTTGAACCCCTTAAATTAAAAACCTTTAAAACATTTTAACGTTGATTACTTGGTACTAAAGTCATGGAAGGAGGGCACCCACTGGCAGAACATCTGACATCTGGCAACCGCAAGCATGAAAGCTTGTGGAGGCTTGTTACAAATGCAAGATAAGGAAAATATCAAATGAAAATGAAACGTTTTCACGATTAATAACCAGTGGACGAATATACATTTATTGTGCAGCCCTTCTATAAATTATATACCAATTCATAATTTTTACTTGCAAAACCATCATTTTTCAACCAGTAATATAATTTTCCCTGTAGATGACAAGGTAACTTGGTTATGTACAGATGTTTTTTACTGTAACATTTATTAAAAACATTTAAAGTCTGCTATTATAAACTGAATGCACACTGAATTGAAGCTGTTCTCTTCACTAGGCGAAATGGCGCCGTCACCCACATTAAGATCCAAAACACGGGAGACTATTATGACCTGTACGGTGGAGAGAAGTTTGCCACCCTGGCTGAGCTGGTGCAATATTACATGGAACATCACGGACAGCTGAAAGAGAAAAACGGAGATGTCATTGAGCTGAAATACCCACTCAACTGTGCCGATCCCACTTCTGAGAGGTGAGCGCAAGCATAGATCATTATCTGTCTGTCCTTCCTTGACAACATGAGCCGATAGTTGTGTTTTATAGGCCTTTTTATTGACATCTGAACCTGAACACACTCCTCTGACATTGTCCTTTTTTTTGCAAGGTGGTTTCATGGTCACCTATCTGGTCGTGAGGCCGAGAAGCTGTTGACAGAGAAGGGCAAGAATGGAAGTTTCCTGGTGAGGGAAAGTCAGAGTCACCCGGGAGATTTTGTGCTCTCCGTACGGACCGGAGACGACAAGACAGACACCAGCGACGGCAAACCCAAAGTCACACACGTCATGATACGCTGCCAGGTAAAGTTCACTTACAATTTTGACTTGCATGTATAATTTGTTTTCTTTTACATTAGAAAGGACTAAGAACGGTTAACTGAGTGTTAAACAACCAACTAGGCCTAGTCATTTAGTGGGCTCAAATAATGTAGATTTAAAAAATATTTGACTTTTGAATATTTTTTTGTTTGTTAAATGAAAAGATGCAACTTTGTGATATAAATACATTTTGTTATTTAAATAAGATGTTGTTTCTACATTCATCTGCTCTAAACCATCACAGATAGATAGATAAATAAATATATTTATATTTATAATAAATCATTAAATGCGTACATACGTACTTATTTATTTGTTTAAATATATATATATATATATATATATATATATATATATATATATATATATATATATATATATATATATATATATATATATATTAGGGGTGTGCAATATTGACAAAAATAATATCTTGATATTTTCTTGGATTTTATCGATAACGATAATTAGACAATATTTTGCGGAGAGTGTTATTATGCTGGTATCTTAAGGACTACTCTGGACAGCTGATTCCTAACTTTTTTATATTCTTCATATTCTGTGTGGTGGTCAGTTCACACTGATAGAAATTATTCTTTTCCATAAGTTTAAAAAGATTTTTTCCTGTTATGGGGATTTTTCCCTTTATAAAGCCATTTTTCTATAAGTGTGCATTATCTTTTGAGTCAAATTCTTATATTTAATCAGTGAATTAGAATAATAAGACGTGGGCTGTTACCAAGCAAATGAAATCAGTATCAATAAAATTCATCTTTGCAATGCAGAGGAAACACAGAAGCTGCACCACAGAAGTGGCATTTAGATGCATTTACACTGTTTAATGCAGGACATGAATGCATTTAACCTGCAATTACAAATGCATAAATAATGATTTGATCTATTAAACATAAAACATTGAATACTGTTATTTGAAATGATTTAAATAATAAAAAGAAACTATAAATGTGTAATTAAAATTGCCAGCAGGTGGCAGCAAGTCACTGTTAATAAGTAAGTCATAGCGATTGAACTGAATAATTTAAACGGTTGATTCATTCAGGAACAAAACATGCTCAGAGATGCAAAACAGTGTTGTGGCTGTGTTTGGAATTATTTTTGTTGTCGAAATAGAGCAAAAACAGGCAATATTGTTTCTAAAATAGTCTCTTAATTAAATAGTCTCTTAATTAACTTCTTGTTTTGAACTGTTGTAAAAAATCAGTATTACATTTGTGTACACATGGTAATTTTTGGAGAAAAAAATTGCACTCTTTCCGTGATATTGATAGAACTATATGAAACAATATAAATGTAAATTTTCTGTCCCCATATCTGGAATTTTGTGATTATTCTAAATGCATTTTTTAGACTGAATCATGCAGTGAAAGAACACTCTAATTGCGCGTCTTAATGTAAGCGTGCACTCTGTAGGGGTGTTTTGAATGGTATTTGCAAAATACTCGATAATGTCAAATCGCACATCGTTAAAACAACAATTACAATATTATCGCAGACGATATATTACACACTCCTAATTAGGGCTGGGTATCGAGTTCGATACTTTTTAGGCACCGACCGAATTGCCTCGATACCACCGAGTATCGAAAAACGTCTTGTCGTTCGGTACCAAATTTCGATACCTAAGGGGTTAATCTCATCACCGTCAGTGAGCCAATAATCCTGGAGCACTAGGTGTGTTTGACTAGAAACGGCGACGCGCAGATTGATCAGTGTTTGACCTCCGCGAGAGCGTTTCTAAAGCGCACGGAGCAGTCCGCTCTTTATATCGCGCGGTTTGTTTATTATACACAGACTGAAGCGCGCGTGACGCTCGCGGTCATTTCAGCGTCTGCCGCCTCACTACATGAGGACATAAATACATGAACAACATCTGCTCTGAAAGTCACTTCGTGAGCATTTTACCGTTTGATTTGAGTAAAACTAGCTTCATATCATATATACACAGAACTGTAAAGGTATTCCCGGAAACCCGTCAAAATAAAAGTTCGGATTAACTTTGAAGACACTGCGGCAGAAATAAATTAATATTGTTCAGCGGACAGTACATACTGCTACTAAAACTGGGCTACTATTAAAATTAAAACTTTTATTTTTTTTAGTAATGATCACACAACAGTTATTCCATGTTTTAATTTTAATAGTAACCCCCCTTTGTTTGCCAAAATAAATGAACTTTGATTTTCAATAATTTAAAGATAAATTAAATTAATGTTTTATGTCTTCATTTGAAAACCAGAATAAATTTAAATAAACTAAGTTGTTTTCATGCATTCAAATAATTAGACATACTACACCAGAATTTAATAATAATAAAACATATGGTGAAAGAAAATAAAACACCCACTTATGAAAGTGGATGAAGATTTAAAATTTCTTGAAGTCTTTAACAACCTAGAAATGATGATTCTGTCTGAGCTATGTGTTTTAAAATGAACACGCACTAATGTAAACGTAGCCTAACAGATGTGTAAACTGAAAACTATTTGAACTTTATTAAAATTATTTATGTATTGTGTTGGATATATTTAGTTCCTTTGTGCAGTGGCTCAGGAGATGAGGCTTTGAGTCTGTATAAATATCAACAAGCTAAAAAAAAAAAGTTTTTTGAGATAATGTAATCTTACTAAAACTGATTTCATAAAACTGGTATCGAAAAAAGTATCGTTCAGGAACCGGTATCGAACTCAAGGTATCGGTATCGATATCGAAAATTTTTGAACGATACCCAGCCCTACTCCTAATATGTATACATGTATGCGTTTGTGTACGTATATATGTGTGTGTGTGTGTGTGTGTGTGTGTGTATAAAATAAAAACCTATTTATGTATGTATTTATTTTTCTTCAAATGCTTTAGATATTTAGGCTAAAATTAATTATTGTATTTATTATGTGTTATTTAATTGTTGATCTTGGTCTATATTGGAAATCTGTTTGAATTGTCTATTGGTTTATTTAGTTCCAAATCACAGTAATAAAAAGGCTTTTTACCTGTTTTGTGTTATGTAATGGGCTATAATTTCTATTGTCATTTTATCAGCATGATCTGAAGTATGATGTTGGAGGTGGGGAGAAATTCGACTCGCTCACAGATCTGGTGGAGCATTACAAGAAAAACCCTATGGTGGAAACACTGGGGACAGTACTGCAGCTCAAACAGGTTTGTGATTGACCATTTAAGTAAAGATGCATTTAGAATTGCACTTGTGAATCACAAACTTGTATGCTAAACTTATATAAATTACATTTTAATTTGCAGTCAAATAGAAATGAGTTCTTTTAATTTATAATAATATTTCTCAATATTACTCTTTTTACTGTATTTTTGATCAAATAAATGTAGCCCAGGAGAGACTTCTTTCAAAAACATAAAAAAAAATTCAGACTGCCCCCCCCCCCCCCCCCCCCCCCCCGCTTTTGAACGCATTTTTGAACCCTTACTTGAGATGAATTGAACAAGATTCTTCCTGACATAAGAGTTTTCCAATGCAGTGTTATGTTTCTTGCAGCCTCTGAACACTACCCGCATCAATGCAGCAGAGATCGAAAGTCGGGTACGAGAGCTCAGCAAGCTGGCAGAGACCACAGATAAGGTCAAGCAGGGATTCTGGGAGGAGTTTGAGGTGAGAACCAATTAGCACCCAGTTTAGTGCCAGATCGAGAATTGATCTGTTTAACTGATCAATCAATGTATTCAGTAAAGGGTCGGGTTCTGACAATCATTTTAATTCTGTGCCCACAGACGCTTCAGCAGCAGGAGTGTAAACTGCTTTACAGTCGCAAAGAGGGCCAGCGGCCAGAAAGCAAAAACAAGAACAGATATAAAAACATTCTTCCATGTGAGTGAACATCATCATCATCATGCAAAACTCTCAGAGTCCCATGCACCACATGAGCCATCAATGTTAGTAATATTGTTTTCTCTGTGTCTCCTCCTCCTCAGTCGACCACACTCGAGTCATGCTGACTGATGGTGACACGAACGAACCGGGCTCAGACTACATCAATGCCAACCTCATCATGGTAATAAAGGTGCCTTCAAGTCCTATCAGAATGATTAAATAAGTTTGTGTAGTAACTTTTTTTTTTTTGTGGTCCCCAGTCTGATATCGAGACTAAGAGCAACAATTCCAAGTTGAAGAGGAGCTACATTGCCACGCAGGGCTGCCTGCAAAACACCATCAGTGATTTCTGGAGGATGGTGTTTCAGGAGAACTCTCGAGTCATCGTCATGACCACGAAAGAAGTGGAACGGGGAAAGGTGAGGCGTTTCCCAGTGGCTGGACTAGTTACAGACAATTTCATTCTGGTTCATGGGCTGATTTTTGTATTGCTAAAAGAAATATCTAATCATGCAAACCTTGACCGAATTTAAATACATTTGGAATGGTACTAAAATTACTGTTTCATGATGTAAAATAATGCATTTTCTAAGCTTGAAATTAGTTGCCAAAAGTAGAGCTGCAAAATGTGGAAAAAATCTAATTACAGATTTATTTAGTAGTTATTTATTTATATATTGATTTTAAAATAAACTAAAACAGTAAAAAAAATTGTGACTTAAAATTAAATATAAAATATTTAATTAATATAAAATGTATTTTATTTTGGTAAGTTGCCAAGGCAACATTTCTATTTTAATTTGGTAACTTAATGAACTAAAATACCTAAAACTAAAATAAAAATGAATAAAACTAGGCATTCAAAAAGACTAATAGTAATGACAAAATGCACAACAAATTTCTAAAACTGTAACTAAAATGAAAATGGGAATTATAAAATCTTATTCAAAATAATAGTGAAAACTATAATATCTCGATGCTAAAATAACTGGCTCTAAGTTTGCTGTGCTTGTTTGTAGGGATGCAAAATTTGGCTTATATTTGAATATGATTAAATATCAATATGACTAGAAAATAATAATGACCACTACAACTAAAGAATATTTACAAAATGAGAATTTTACTGTAAAATAAAAAAGTCAAGTAATAAAATACTAATCTTACTTTACAGAAAAACTGTAAAATTACTGTACTAATATTTATAGCTGTCTTAATTTCCAAACGTTGTAATCGTAACTGTAGGGAGACTTTAAATCTCTTTTGCTGACAACAAAGCGGTGGAAGATTTCTGGCAAATTTCCAGAAAACCTTCCAGAATGTTTTGAAACTTGTCAAGATTTTTTGGAAACTTTCAGAAAGCTTTAGAAATTTACTGGAACTTTTCCACCCCCTTGCAACCCTAGTTGTCAGCAAAAGAGCTTTAAAATCTGCCTACAGTTATTCTCATTGGAAATTTAGAGAGAGGGTTGGGACATATTGCTTCATTCTGAAACCTCTAGCGCATGTATTTATTTAAATAAATCACAGCCTTTGTGATTTGATAATTGCGCGAAGACATATTCAGTGTTGGATGAATAGTTTATTGGTAGCTGAAATATTCTGAGATGAATTGTGTTTTTCTTTACAGAGTAAGTGTGTGAAGTATTGGCCTGACGTGTCTGCGCTGAAGGAGTACGGAGCCATGCGTGTGCGGAACGTGAAGGAAACGTTGGCGCACGATTACATCCTGCGAGAGCTGAAGCTGTCAAAAGTTGGACAGGTAAGGTAAATGGAAATGCTCACATCACCACAGAACACAGGAGTCTTTTTCTAACACCGGGGATCTGTCTGATGTTGTAGGGTAATACTGAGCGTACAGTGTGGCAGTACCATTTCCGCGCCTGGCCTGACCACGGTGTGCCTGGAGACCCGGGCGGCGTGCTGGACTTTCTGGAAGAGGTCAAAATGAAGCAGGAGAGCATAACCGGGGCTGGACCCATCGTGGTGCACTGCAGGTTAAGAGAACGCAATCAAAAACCAAGGGTTCTGTGGGTCTTCAAATGGCTTAATGCACTCTTAAAAAGGTCTTGAATACATGCAGAAAGTCTTAAATTCGAAAATTCATGGCATTAAATGTGGTATGCATTGCAAAAAATGAAAACTTTCTACAGTATTTTTGTCTCGTTTACAATAAAACTATCTAAACGTCCTTGAATGAAAATACATTTACTTGAAATGCAAAATGAAGATATGATGCCTAGTTTCTGAAAAACTGAACAAAATGAAGCAAGTTTATAGTTAAAACAAGAAATAAAATGTCTACGAGGAATGAATACTTGTTTTCCATTTGAATTAAGTAGATTTTTCTGAGCCCATTGGTAGATATTTGTTCTAGTTTTAACCATAAACTCAATACATTTTGATCAGTTTTGCATTTCTCAAGACTTGGAAGCTGTATTTTCAAACTTTGAAGTGTTTCTAATACAATGTGTGCTTCCTATACACTTTGCATTTAGAAAATATATTGGTGTATTGCTTTACCTTCAGTTTATTCCTTAAGTTTTTTTCACTTGGTCTTCAATTCTTAAATTTACCTTTAAAACCCACAGAAACCTTGAAAACAGACTTGAATGGACTGATGTTAATGACTTAAAAAATCCAAATAGTTGTGGCTTTTTATTCTTTTAGTTAGACATTAAGTTCAACTTTTAGTTTGAAACATTAGTACAAATACTTCCATCATCAAGCGAGTGTGTTTGTTGGTTCTAAACTTGTGTTTCTGATTCTCCTACAGTGCTGGGATTGGACGAACAGGAACGTTTATCGTGATTGATATTTTAATAGACGTCATCAGAGAAAAGGGTGAAGTTCTTACATCTAGATTGTTCATCTGTTGATGCTCTTTTTGTTAATTACTAGGCCCTACAGCCTAAATTAGGCCACAGTAGCAGCTTTTCTTGAAGTTAGATCTGATCTGCAGTCTGTTGTGCAGGAGTGGACTGTGATATTGACGTGCCCAAGACTATCCAGATGGTGCGATCTCAGCGTTCAGGAATGGTACAGACAGAGGCCCAGTATCGCTTCATTTACATGGCTGTGCAGCATTATATTGAGACTCTACAGCGCCGCATAGAGGAGGAGCAGGTGTGTATGACGCTTATATTCACAGAAGAGAGACATTTCACTCTATTCATATTATAGACTTGCAGTATTTCCAGGCTTAGGGCTGCACAATTTGTCTTTTTTATTTGATTTTAATATTAATAAGCCTGTGAAATGATGATAGTTATTATTTTTAGTATGATTATTACTGTTACCACAAAAATATTTACACAATGAAACACAAAATGAGATATTACAATAAATAATATTACACTGTAAAAAAAAATTGTCTAATGTACATAAAATATGAAATAATAATGTATTTTACAAAACTAAAAAACAAAAACAGTATACACGAAGAAATGTAAATATAGTATAAAATAATAATAATAATGTTATTTTACACAACAGTAAAATTATTCTTAATTTATTCATTTTCAAACATTAAACAATAGAGCTCTTATTTTGGTTGAAATAATGCAGGGATACTTTGAAGCTTAACGGATTTATAAACAGAGGAGCAAAATGGTGTAGATATGCAGTGTTGCCAACATGAATTAGTCTCATGGACTGTTTTGATTGATTATTAATAAGCATTTTTTTTTTTTTTTTTAAGAGCTCCAAGTTTGCTGTGGTTATTTGTAGAGCTGCAATTTGGCTTGTATTTGAATTTGATTGTATAGCAGTATCACTGTAAAATAATGATAATAAAGTTGTTTAATTATGATGATGATGATGATGATTATTACTACTGCTACATTAAATACAAATACAATACAAAATATAATAAAAATGAGAAATATTACTATTGTAATAATATAATTTCACTGTAAAATATAAATTACATAATAATATAAAGTAATAATAATAATTGTATTTTATAGAACAACATGTCTCAATTTATTCATTTCCAAACAATAAACCTTTTATATTGGAGGAAAACTCTAGGGAGATTTTAAAGCTTCTCTTTTGTTGACAGCAGATTTATTAAGAGAGGAGCAAAATAGTGTAGATTTGTAGTGTTCCCAGAAAGAATTAGGCTCATGGACTGTTTGTTTTGACTTTCAGAAAAGTAAAATTAAAGGACGCGAGTACACCAACATCAAATATTCTCTCTCTGACCTGACTGGAGGAGATCAGAGCCCTCTGCCACCGTGCACGCCAACACCAACCTGTGCCGAGTGAGAACACACCAGACCATTGCTCACCACATACACAATATCATTCATTTATTTCATAGATGAGTATGCGTGTCACTTTAAAGAGAAAGCATCTGAGAAATGAATGGCAAATGAAGCAATAGACAGTGGACATCTCTTGACAAACGACTTAAGCAAATATTTGAATACCTTTTTTTTTTTTTTATACCCTGTGTTTTGTTTGAATTTTATAAAATAATATTTTGATTGGAAACCAGCTTTAAAATTTGACCTGAAACTGAAGCTGCGATAGACTTTACTACTATATTGTGATTCTAAGTGAAATGGTTATTAAATAAGAAAAAATGTAGGGCTGCACTTGATTTTATTCTTCAGTTTTTGATTGAATTGTGAAAAGTGAGCGTTGTGTAATGGAATGGAAACAGATCAGGTCAAATGTTTTGGATTAAGTTTTCTAACATGTTATTTAAATACGAAGATTATGCATTATTAAATTAAATATGCACTCATTTGCATACATTTCCAGAGCAGAAATCTGAACACTTGATAAAGCCAGGTGCAAAATACTTTAATTTGGTGATATATTAGAGCTTTTTATGGATCTTGGATTTCTCTTTTTATTACTCCATAAATTAGAAAAGAATGTCAACGGGCAGAAAAAATATTTTCATCATGGTTTTAGTTATATAAACCAGGTGAATGTTATATGAACAATCCCTTCTGTAAAAACTTTCAGAAAATAGATAGGAATAAAACGGTAAACTTTGGTGTATGTAAGTATAATAAAATAAACACTTGATAGTTTGTTTGTTTATTTATTTAATTTATTTGGGAAACGCACAGATGAATTGTTTACAATAAGACCAGCAACATGCATTAAGAAAAATAGGGTCAGTTTTGATTTCATGCCAGCTATAAGTTGGAAACTTGTTCTATGATGTCTTGTTAAGATGTAAATCTGTGTGTTTTCAGCATGAGGGACGACAGCTCTAGAGTCTATGAGAATGTGGGTCTTATGCAACAGCAGAAGAGTCACAGATGAGACTCTGATTCCAGCACTGTCCAAATCACAGGTACAAGACTCGCTCTTCACCACAACACTTCACAATACGTTCAGTCCCAGATTCAACAGTTTCTTTAGTATTTTGACACATTTACATTTGTTTTTAGATTTTAGTTTAGAGGCCTATTCACGTAAAACTCTTATTGTGTCTTTTTGACCCAGAGAAGAATTTCCTAGCTAATGTTATCGCATTGGACTAAAACTTACTGACTTTGCTCACATAACAAATCATAACAACTTCCCACAAAATTGATAATCTGATCACAGTCAGAAATGACCAGCCTAAAAATTGCTTTAAATTTCTTATGCCATATTATATCCAAATATTAGATTCAATCTTTTTATTTTCTTTCAGTTAGCACAGGTTTTGTCATTATTTTTGTAATTGATTGATCATAGGCCTCATTGATCTGAGCTCATGCACTTCAGTTTTTGAATGAACTTTGCAAAAATTATCCATAATTTTTATTTTTTTGCCTCAAAAACAAGAGGCCTACAATCAATCACTTTTAAAAAGAAATACAAAACTTGTGCTAATTGAAAGAACAGACTGAACCCAAGATTTGGTGATAATAGAGCATAATGAGAGATTTAGAAGCAGTTTTTAAAAGGCCAGACATTTTTGAATAGGAACATCAAAATTTTAGCACAGCACAAGTGTCAAAATGACATTACTCACCCAAAAGCCATTTCTGCTTGGGTACTATAGATTTAATATGACTTGTACTCGAAGACACAATATTAACAGCTCTACGTTCTTCTGCAATGCAGGTTTCCAAAATATGACCTTTGTAGCATCTTGTGCTGAAAATATTCAGTCTTTGAATATGCTTTTAGTGTTTGTTGTGGCTCATTTCAGTTCAGTAATGACTGTGTATTGTTCTTTTTTTTTTATTCCCCGACAGGAACTGTTTTTGTTGTTGCCAGACGCTCCTGAACACCTAAGAAGTGATCATGACTAAATGGAGAGACGACAAAAAAAGACAAAAAAACAAAGGAAAAAAATAAAGAAGAAAAAAAAAATCCAGAGACCGGTCCACACGAGCTCACAGACATGTGGATGGAGTGAATTTAATTTCTCCTTCCAGCTACGTAGCCTTTTAACCCCACACTAAGAAACCACTGTGACGATCATGAAGCCTTATACAGAATAAACCCAAAACAGCCCCTGCAAAATCATGTTTTTTTTGGGTGTGGAGTTTTCTGAAATCGATTCAGGCTACTTTTAGCGAGTGTGGGAAAAGCTTATGCTCTTTCGTTCATCTCTTACATCGTCATTTCTTTTTCCATCTCTTTTAAACAAAGCAAGAACGCTTTCTGGAACACATCGAGTGTGATATTCAAACAGAAACTGGACACTATCATCACATATGCCTTTGCTAAAATAATCAGGAACAGAAGAGAAGCGAAAGGAATGAGGTGCATACCTTTCCTCGGCAAATGAAAGGGATGTACCTAATCTTTCCAGTACAGTTCATTTCTTTTATATTCAGTAAAAACGGCCCGTTTGTGCCATTCTAGTGCTAGTGCTAAATTCAGATGAGAATCATTCTAGTCCACTTTCACAGCCTCTGCCTTCGGTTTAAGCCCAGCATCCTTAAGACTTTGCTCCAAACGGCAGGAGAACTTGAGCACATCCTCGGTTTGCCTTTTCGCCCCCCTCGAGAGCGACGTCCTGACTTTTCCGTGGGACAAAACATCCGTGTCACTGGCTTGTTTGTGTTACTGAATTATTGTTCTGCTGCATCAGGCCACCCAGCAGCTGCTTTGGCTTGACTGCAAAATCTGTTTCTTATTATTTTTTAATGATTTTGCTGTCTTAAAAAAAAAAAAAAAAAATGTATTTACGTCAAAGCAGCATATGAACTTCATTTCCAAATCACTGTTTTAAGAGTGACTGCACATTTGTAACCCTGGTGATTTCTCGCTGTGGATATAATTATGGGTTTTAAAGTGTTATTCAGGCCCTCTATGATGGACAAACTTGACTTTTGGATTGTTTTGCCAGGTCACATGCCTTTGTTTTTCTTGCAATGCTAACTTTTTGGCTTTTCTAGCTTCACTAAACCACGCTTTTCTCACGTTCAGCATCAGCAGTATTTCATAAATTGTTTGTTTAATATGTTCGCTAAGTGCTTCTTCCTTCATAACCATCGGTTCAGACGTTGTCTTTGTTCACAGCCTTAGGTGTCTTAAGATCACAGTTACGTTCGTATTATCTGGCCTCCACTTTCTTGCTTTCTTCATCTTGAACGATGATTCCTTACACGTTTATAACATTGGTTTTCTGGCAGGCGACGAGCTCAGCCCATCATGTATTCGGCATACTGTAGTGTGTTTATCGTCCTGAAGTGTGTGAGCGTGTTTGTGTCTTGCAAATACTGCTGTTTGTTTGCTTTCTCAAGTCTGGTCTTCTGTTTCTGCCATGCCTTTTGTTTCTTGTAAACATTATACATGTTCCTGTGTGTTGGTGACCAATTATCTTCCTTTTACTTTCTATTGAAACCAACAAAAAAATGTCACAGTCCTCTTCGCTACACAGAAAGCATTACGGTCCAAAGCAACTAATGTGAATTTTTGTCATCGTGAAGAGAACGAAACGGTTGTGGAACTCAATGCAAACTATATTTTTTAAACTTGTATATTGTACATGAATATCTTGTAGAGGAGAATGTACTTACTAAACATATGTAATTGCCATTAAGATATACTGTATGTTTAACCCAGCAGCATTTCTTCTCGTGCCAGACGGTGAGCCTTACAGAAGCGAATAGGGATGATCGTGTTGTTCGGCTAGCAATGCAATTAACCAACATGAACTCCTTGATAACAATAAACAAGAAGCTCACATCTTCATGCTCAAGTCCTGTTTATTTACTGGAATCTGTGCGATTCATTTTGATTGGTGCATGGATGAATGTAAAGGAATTAAAATGTGCTGAAAATGTATTCTCCCTCAGGCCATCCTAGACGTAGATGTTTCAGATCGGGAGAAATGTAGCTGATAAATAGTCCAAACAGCTGATAAAAACATCATCATTGTCCACAAGTAATCCACATGGTTTTTTTTGGGAATTATCATAACAGGTAATACTCTGCAAAACAATATTATTTTCTGTGATGTAGAGGTTACATGGCCACTTTGACAAATCGCACATTAAATGTAATAAGATGGCAAAAAGCAATGGGCCGAAGCTAAGGTTTTGTTGTGCTGTTGCAGCTGCAAATCTGGATTTTCCTGGGAAGCCACAAGGACTCGAGGTGAATCTGCTTGCTATAAGCAAATTAAAAACTAAATGTGAAATATCACAGGGGTTTCAATTGTCTCTCATACAAGCAAGACATTTTTAGTGAAGCCTGAAGCTTCTCAGATGTTTCTCCTGAGAAAAAGACCTCAATAATCTGTTTCAAAAGAGATATTAAAGTGCTCCTTTTATGAATTGTTGAAAATGACCTTTCATGCAGTGTGTAACACAGCTCTAAGTGAATGAAAACATCCTGCAAAGTTTTAAATCTGAAAGTGCACTGTGTATAAAGTTACTGTATAATTTTTTTATAATCAGAAAACAGACCATCTTCCATGATCTAACCGCGTCTTATGACACGGTCTGGCATGCTGGTCTTCTGTTGAAACTATCTAAAGTTTTACTGCGTTGGGGAGTAGAGGCCATACAACTCTTCCTCCATGACAGACGTTTTTGAGTACACATGGCAGACAAAAGTAGCTCTTGGAGAAAACAAGCAAACGGACTCCCGCAGGGGTCTGTCCTGTCTCCAAGTCTCTTCAACATCTATATTAATGATCTTCCAGCAACACAGTCATCTACGCCGATGACATCTGCATTGGGACCCAACATCGGACATTTGACGAGGTCAAGAATGTACTGAACATGGACATGGATTTGATAGTGGACTTCCTCAGTAGGTGGCGACTCCAACCCAGTGCAACTAAGACTGTATCTAGTATTTTCCACCTCCACAATGCACAAGCCAAACGGGAGCTCAATATCTTCCTCAAGGGCCAGCAGATTGAACATGACCCAAATCCAACATACCTCAGTGTTACCCTGGACCGATCATTAACATATAATGATCATCTGAAGAAGACAGCAGCCAAAGTCAGCTCTCGAAATAATCTACTCCGCAAACTGGCCGGCACAAGTTGGGGTGCAAGGGCCCAGACACTCAAGACCACTGCACTTGCTCTGTGTTACTCAGCAGCAGAGTGCTGTGCACCAGTCTGGTCTAGATCGTCCCACACCAAGCTAGTAGATGTCCAGTTAAATAAGTCTATGCGAATTACTGGAACCCTACGTTCTACTCCTCTACCATGGCTGCCAGTTCTCAGTATCATACCACCACCACATCTCCGAGGACAGGAGGCCACTACCAAGCTGTTGACTAAAGTCTATGCGAATGACAAGTTGCCACTCAACTTGGACATTACACTGCATCCAGCAGCCCGCCTGTCATCGAGAAATCCTCTGGTGGCAAGTCCAGACAGGTTATGACAGCCAATTCGGCACGGAGTGATGAGTGGGCAGCAACTGATGTTGTGAACCACTCCCTCGTAGCTGAGCCATCGGTCTATCCTCCTGGCTTCGACCTTCCTCGACGGTCAATACTGAACCGATTCCGGACGGGACAAGGTCGATGTGCAGTCAACCTTGTCCGGTGGGGCCAAGCCACCAATCCGAACGGCAGCTGTGGGGAACCAGAAACCATGTCAACGAGTGTCCGCTGACTCATTTCAACGGCGGACTCAAGGCTCTCCACCTTGCTGAACAAGATGCTGTTCTGTGGCTGGGCACGCAATGCAAACGCTAAGAAGAAAAAGATTTTTTTTTTTTAGTAAATTTTTTGACTTTTTTTATTAGTTTAGCTAGATTTAGTAATTTTGTGTTTTTGACTTTTTTTGTTTGTTAGTTTAGTAATTTTATTTTTGGTTATTAGTAGCAGTTAGATCTAGTACTTTGTTAAACTGCATGAAAATGAGAAATAAAATAGTTTAAATAAAATGATTTTTTTTTTTCAGTTAATGTTTGTTTTATGTTGTTGTTTATACTGTACTATTTATATTTATTTTTTAATCATAATTACCGTGAGTATGGACTCAAAACATTTCTCATTAAGATCAAATCATCTGAGCTTCTCCACATTTATTTTATAGCCATAAAACTCTTACTGTATGGCAGCTATTGACTCATTTGTGTCTATTTTTGTTTGAAGTGAAATGAAACGTTACTAAGTACAGCATTAATTCTCATGAGTTTTGAGAGCACAATCTGGGTTATAATTAAAACAACAGGAGTGTTAATAATTGATGCAACATTGTGCAGATGCTGGTGCATTTCATTACATCCAAGGTTTATAGTTTAAATCACAAAATACAGATTTAGATACAGTTGCTTTTATCTATTTTTACACCAAACCTAATAGTAGACAAAAGAATCAACCTGCATTTTTAGAAATGGTTTTGTACTTGAGAATAATCATCTGCTAGTTATCTTTGAGGTTTAATTCTGGCAGAACCTTTAGATCTGAACACGAGATATTCTGGGTCCAGATCAGATGAGGACACGGACCCCGTGTCTTGATAAAGCAGGAAAAGATTAAGCTGCCGTCTGTCTAGAGATGCAGTCCTGTGTTTGACAGTGAAGAGCGGCTCTGCTAAAACAGCATGTGGAGATTCAGGACCAGATGAAGGACACAGAGAGTCGCTGGTGCGTGCGCTTTTATTTTATATTTAGCTTCTATTTTTGTATTTTTGGTTTTCATTTTAATTTCATTTATTTTAGCAATTTTTATATGTATATCATTTTATTTGTATTTGTATTTTTTGGTATTTCTAATAGCTTTGATTTATTTGTATTTCAGTTTTAGTAGTACTACCAGTTTTTGTGTTTTCTAAATACTTTTCAGGTGAACTACAAACAACAAAAATAATAAATAATGGTGAAATTATAGAAATAAGACCAAATTAATTTAGTCTTGTTTTAACATTATTTATACACTATTACTGGATTTATTAATGTTTTGAATTTGCTTTTGTTTTATATCTTCAGTTTTCTTTTTAATTGAATATTTTAGTAATTTTATGACATGCTTTTGTCTTTTTTTGTTTAAAAAATGTATATTTCTATTTAGCTTACACATAGGCCTATTTGTATTTTGGTTTTAGTATTTTAGTTAAAATAATTGTATAGCCCGTGTGTACTGACAAAGACTTCAGGTGCAGTAAAAGAAATAAGTAAAATAACAATGCAATAATGGAAAATAACAAGACAAAATATATTTTATTTTAGTATTATTTATATACTGTTATAGTAGATATTAATATTTTTAATTAGCTGTTATTTTTTATATTTTTTGTTTTCATTTTTATTTTGTTGAACTAGTTATGTGCTTTAGTTTTAATATTGTCTTTGAGATTTCGTTTATCTTTTGGGTTTAATTTCAGTTAATTATTTTTCATTTTCATTTTAAGTAGTTAAAAAATCTGTACTAAACATGTAAATAAAATAAGAAATAGGAAGAGCAGAAATGAAGAGGCAGGCCACTCTGTCATTTTTGTCTCTTGTTCAGTCTGTCTTCATTCTTCTGCTCAGCGATGTGAGGCTGTTAACTCTCTCATGTGTCTCTTGAGATGCTTTCGATTCATGTGAAGCATTTTCTCATTCTGCTCACTCTCATCTTCCACTTTCATTTCACTTGACCCCTGTACAGCAGGATCTCTGACCTGAGATCAGCGCCTGAATGAAAGTGCTACAGAGCAAATGTCATGTCGAGAGGAACCCGAACCATGATGGGCATGTTTTTAAACAGCAGCAGGCAAGTTACAGTCTCAAATGAGCCCACTTTCAGTATAAGTGAAATAAAATAAAAGTTAACTGAAAGTATACAATTTCAGCTAATTTTCTAATTTTCAACATTTTTTATTTTAATTTAGTTTAACTTGTATTAAAATAAACTAAAACTAAAATAAAAATTAACAAAAGCTATATAAACATATAAAGTGCCCTCCATAGGTATTGGAAGAGTAAAGACAAAATTGCTCTGTTGGCTGTGGAGTCAAGACATTTACAAATATGATTAAAAGATGAATATGAGACAAAACTACAGACTGTCACATTTTATTATTAGCCATTTCAACACATAGATGTTTTACCAGAAGTTCAGCACTTTTATAGTTTCATCTCTATCTGATGTGATCATAAGTATTGGAGCAGTTGCCTCACAGGTCTTTCTAAGTGATCAGCTGTGTCCTGTTGCATTAATTCTTCAGATATTAAAAGCAGGGAATGTGTTGTATCAGTTATATCCATTACTTCTGTATTCTGAATCTTGCATTCGATGATGACACACACAAACCAGGATGAAGATGAGGGAGCTGACTTTGAGAGAAAAGCAAGCAATTTGGATGCTAAAAGAAAAGAGGAAGTCAGTTAGAGCTCTAGCAAAAACAAAGGGCATGGAGAAATCAAGAGTTTGGAAACCACCAGCAACGCCAGCAACCAACAACTACCTGATCGACTGAGAAAACAACAGTAGTTGATGACAGACAAATCATAAAAGCTGTGAAAATTAACCTTAAAAGACGCGTCTGTAAAATCACCAACAACTTCCAGAAAGCTGGGGTGATGCTCTGACAATCTACTGTCCTCAGGAGACTTTGACACAGAATTACAGATGCTACACAGCAAGATGCAAACCTCTGACCAGCACCAAACATAGAAAGGCAAGATTAGAGTTTGAGCCAGAAGAGTTTTGGAACTGTGTTTATGAGACAAAGTTCTCATAAAGATGAACCTCTATCTAAATGATGGGAAAGCAAAAATGTGGAGAAAAAAAGGGAACTGCAATGATCCCAAGCATACAGCCTCATCTGTAAAGCATGGTGGAGGTGGTGTCATGGCATGGGCATGCATGGCTGTCTCTGGAACAGGCCCTCTCAACTTTACTGATGACTTAATGTATGATGACAGTAGCAGAATGAATTTGGAAGGGTACAAAACCATCTTGCCTACCAATATTCAAGAAAATGCCACCAGATTCATTGGGAAGTGCTTCATATTGCATCAGGACAATGACCCAAAACACCCTGCCAGTTCAGTCAAGGAATTTATAAGGACAAAGAAATGGAAAGTCTTAGATTGCCCAAGTCAATCTCCAGATTTAAATCTGATTGAACATGAATTTCACCAGCTGAAGAGGAGAGTAAAGGCAGAAACTCCCCAAAACAAGCAACAATTGGGATTGGCTGCATTAAAGGCTGGGAAAAGTATTTCAAAGGATGAGACCAAGAGTCTGGTGATGTCTATGGAAACCTTTCACGAGAACACGAGATATTCTGGGTCCAGATCAGATGAGGACACGGACCCCGAGGAGCCTCGAGACGTTATTGACTGGCGTCTTGATAAAGCAGGAAAAGATTAAGCTGCCGTCTGTCTAGAGATGCAGTCCTGTGTTTGACAGTGAAGAGCGGCTCTGCTAAAACAGCATGTGGAGATTCAGGACAATCACAAGGGGGCAGTAGATTCACATGAGGGGACACTCATGTAATTTTGCTCAGTATTTCTAATTCTAACAAATTACAGCATAATTGGTCATTTCACAGAGGCGATTGTGACCTTTTAAAACCAATGAGCCGTGGTAAAAGAAGGTGATTAGTAAAAGAAGAGAGCTCATGTGAGAAAACCAAACTGCATAACAAGATGCATATAACAGATTGTTGCTACGTGTGTAAAAATAACAGCAATAATGCAAAATAAGTTATAATATACAAGCCTATAGGAACAAAAGTCAGGTAGAGGGGTGGATATAAAAAAATAATTGAATCATCATCATCATCTTCATCAGGTATGTATGTGCAGTGTAAATGAATTGTGTTCTTTCTCATTGGATGGCAGTGTGGCTCGGTCAGACAGGAGGGGTGGGGGTTTGGCTTTTCTTCTCCCTAAAGACAGTATTAAAGCATCATTCCTGCATCACTGTGGAGGAGACAGAGAGAGAGAGAGAGACACACATCTTCATCTGTGCTGCTGCTGAGCGCAGGAGGAGAGCGGTGAGTGACTTCACATCACTGACAGCTTGCAGAGCTGATATCGAATGATTATATGTGCTCGGAGGCCTTGCATTTCATTGCATTTCAAGCATTTAGGTGAATGCATTGGGTCTGGAGGTGCTTTATGATTGTTGTGCATGTCTGTAAAATCTTGGACTGGTCATGGAAGCAGCTCCATTATATTAGACATATGCATTGCAAAAAGGACGCAACACAGATTGCAGAGACATTCATGCATGTTGTGCAATTAATGTGGCGTGATTGGAATTGATCTTGAGTTCGTGTCTCTCTTCTTTGGTGGGGTTAGGTCTGCTGGCGTGACTTTACATGCACAGTCTTTCTGCGCTTTATGTTTTACATGAATTTCATTGGGTTTTAGTTGCATAGATTGAAATCTGCTTAGCTTTGAATGAGACAGCTCATCAAATAGTTGTGAACAGCTCTGAGGGCTTTTGAACAACATCTCAAAAGGCTGCTGATGAGTGTGCGTTATGTAATGGAAGTTGAGTCTTTTCTCTCTGGGCCGTGCTTTTGTGTGCGAGACAAGGATCTGACGGCATTCAGAGGCAATAAATGTTGCTTGACAGACACAAGTTTTTGAATTTAAAAATAACTCTTTTGCATTTCAAAGCTTTGCAACATTTTAGATAATAGAAAAGTAAAGTCAGTCTCAGGAAATTGTTATGGCTCAGGGCGCCAATGAACAATAGGTCACGATTGCGTCCCAACCAGGTTTCTTAGTCATCGTCTAAACTCCAGCATTCTTTCAGCTCAGATCTTTCTCTAATTCCTCAACGCTTGACTGGCCGTGTGTGCGATTAGTGTCTTTCTTTGCTCTCAGCTATCAGATCTGAAAATACAAAGCTTATAGACTCTTGACACTTTACAAGACTTAATGGAAGCTTCTACATTCACAAGACAGGATGCTGAAAATTAAATGTACTCTACAGTTAAACTGATCACTAGTAGTAAGTGTTAACCCTGTGAAGCCTGACACATGAAACAATAGTCCAAAAAAAATAATTTTTAATTTTAAATGGAACAGTGTTTTGGGAACTGACTTTTTTTTTGTGTTGTTGAGCATCATATTTGATACATGAGGCATTAATGGCTCACAATAGTGTGATATAGTGAGAATACAGAGGAAAAAAACATCTCAGTTTTATTCAGAGGCCCAAACTTAGCAAAAATATGCAATCTGGTGCAGATGCTGACAATTATATGAACAAAAAGTGAGATGAAATTCTGATGCTTGTAATGTAAATCATTGAAATCTTTATACCAGTATAGCAGATGCTTACATAAAATGATATCTCTATCAGTCGTCACTCTATATCTCCAATAATGTCTTAGTAAGATATTTCTTTGTTTTATCAAAACATATAATGCAATGCATTACAATGACAATTGAGAGATGAACAAATAAACCTTACTCAAAAGCCTATTGATTATATTTGAGACTCACATTTGAACACAATATTCCTAAAAATGTATGAAAATCAAGTAAACATAAATTGCTTCAGTCCAGGAAGTGTTCATCTTGAAATATTACTAACAATATCAAAGTTATTCTTAAATTTAGTTTATAAAAATCAGTAACGATTCTACAGCAAAAAGATAGATGTTTGTATAATTATACTAAAAGACCTTTTACATATTTGCATATCATATATGATACAGTAGACTTTATAGGGTTAATAATGCCTATGTTTGGTGGAAAATAAAATATTTTTTGCAGTAATAGTGATGCATTATTTTTGGCATCTAGCTCTTGTTTTCTTTCAGCTGTTGTTTTCTCTCAGTGGTAAGATGAAGGCTTTGGTAAATCCTCTCTGGACGCCACCTTCACCATATAAGATATGTGGTGGGCTATAGCATTAATGAAATTCTGAAGAAGCAGCTGTGTGCTTTCCTACTGAAGACAGATGGCCAGGACATCACACACCTGAGTATAAAGCTCCTGTTCACCGTATTGTCAAAACATGTTGGCATGAAATGGCATTTGCAGTGTTTTCCTTCCATAATGTGACAAACAGGATATTCAACCAGAAATAAATTTAGGGCAACAGCTGGTTTTGCCAATCAGGAATTGATTAGACTGTGAGAAGTGGTTTCTGGTGGTATTATTATTATTTATAACTATTTGCATATATTTGATTTCATTTAAATAATAAAATCACGTTCATTGGGAAAACAATTAGATTAATTCAGTTAAAAGTATGAAAATGCGGCTAACTGTGAAACAAGCTTAAAATGTATGAGATTGAAACTAATTGGATTTATTGATGCTAATTAATAAACCTGGTTATTCCTTACTTAAATTCCATTGTTTATTAGTACCATTACAGAATCTGACCTGTTCCATCTATGTATGACGGACAAATGTGCATCACATTACGTTTTTATCATTAGCTTATGTTAAAACTGTGTAATCCAAATGGATGTAAATGTTATAATATTTTTGCAATTATCTTAACTGCAGGCCTAAATATGTTTAATACATCTCTAAATTATTCACAATAAGACCAGAAACATGTATTAAGAAGGAAAAAAGGCCCATTTTGATTTCTTTTGTCATTAAGGTTCTCCTCTTATGGGGCAGTCGTGGCCTAATGGATAGAGAGTCGGACTTGTAACCCGAAGGTTGTGGGTTCGAATCTCAGGTCCGGCAGGGATTGTAGGTGGGGGCAGTGAATAACCAGCACTCTCTTCACCCTCAATACCACGACTGAGGTGAGACCCTTGAGCAAGGCACCGAACCCCCAACTGCTCCCCGGGCGCCGCAGCATTGGCTGCCCACTGCTCCAGGTGTGTGTTCACTAATGTGTGCGTGCACTTGGATGGGTTAAATGCAGAGCACAAATTCCGAGTATGGGTCACTATACTTGGCCACACACCACTTCCCTTTCCCTTTCCCTTTCCCCTTTCCCTCTTCCTCTCTAATCACAACTGCAAATGGCCCAAAACCAAGCCTTGAGGTACGCCTATCACTTTTCTGAGGGCTACGTGGAAAATATCTCCCTCATAGAATTCATTGGCTGTTCAAAGGGATGTCCACAGTCAGCTCTGCATCTCCATCGTGCCACACAGCCATGGATTTAACACTGTTCTGCATCCGTTAACTCAAAGGGAGACTCATCGAAATGGTGGTAAAAGGATAAACTTGTTGGGGTTCTCAGTAAGCCGGTAAGCCGCTTCTTACCAGTGAAGCTCTCGATGTCTAGAGTAGGTGGATGATCTTGTGTGTGCTGATGCTGATGTTGTGTTAGTGTGTATTCTGTGAGAAGAGAAACGGCCAAGTGTTTGTTACAGGAATACGTTAAGTAGGTCAGATACAGCGTATCAAGGCTTTTTAAAATTTAATGCATGCACTTTCGGTGACGGCATCATGGTAGTGACATATCAGAAATGTCCCAAGCAACCACCATCCTTCTTGTCTTGCTGAAGAGTATGCATTAAATGCTCTTATAAATCAAGCATTAACCCTGTAAAGCCTGACATATGAAATAGTAGTTGGAGGAATCCAATTATTTGAAATAAAACAGTTTATTGAATATTTAAGTACATTTAAAAAAAAAAAGCTTAAAGGAGGGAAAAATAACAGTTTTATTCTGAGGCTCAAATGAGCAAAAATTTGCACAGTTTTTGATATTTAGATGACCATAAAAACAATGAAATTTTTAAACGATGAGATCTTTATAACAAGTATAGCTTACATAAAATTATATAAATATCAGTCGTCACTCTATATCTCCCAGAAAGATTCTATCTCCCAGTATCTTAGTAAGATTAGATTTAAATGCTTAGTTTTATGATCAAAACATGTAATGCAATGCAATACAATGATTATTGAGAGAACAAATAAACCTTACTCAAAAGCCTGATAACCATATTGGAGACTAGCATTTGAACATTTGAAAAAACAACAATTTATGAATAATCAAGTAAACCAAAGTTGCTACAGTCTGTAAGTGTTCATCTTGAAATGTTACTAACAATATCAAAGTTATTCTCACATTTACTTTATAAAAAACAGATTTCATAGCAAGCTGAAGGTAGATGTTTTCACAATTATACTACTAAAAGTCCTTTTACTAGCTAAAAAGAAGTGAACGATGTACCAGGCTTCAGAAGTTTTGCTCACGTTAAAGGCCTTAGACATTTGCATATCAAATATGATACAGTAGGCTTTATAGGGTTAAGTGGCGTGTATGCACAATATGCCTTGAGATAACTGACATACTGTAGCTTTCCTTTTTTCGTCCTCCTAAAGTTAGATCAGTCTTATCACCTCTGTTTCCTGTTTTTTTTTTGGCTTTGTTCAAATCCATTTTTCCAGGTCGTTGGGCCTTTTGCAGTGGACATGCACACAGACACACACTTGCACATGTGCTGTAAAACCCCTTCGAGGAGCAGATTGCATTGTGGAGCTAAAACCCCTCGGTTTCTTTTTTCTTCACTTCAATTTGTGGAGTGTTTCCGTGGGCTAGTGATGCTCCTCGTGCTCGGCAGCTGCTGATGAATTCCAAGTGACATGGGTTTTTCTCTTGGCAGCACGGCGAGGCAAACCTGGCATCGCTGTATTCCGGAGCCGCTTGCTGAGCGTGCCTTTGCTTTCCTGTTATGAAAGCTTCCTAACACCTGATTTATTGGATATGTTCGCAGAAGAATCAATGTACATTTTGTAAATAAGTTTTTTTGGCCATTTTATTGAAAGCAAAGAGATGACAAATGAGAAATGATTTGGCGAAGAGGGTGGAAATTCAAGTTGGATATGAATCCTCATCTCCCATATGAGTAACACTGCTTAATTTGTCTGGAGCTTATGTCAAGTGCGCTCTACAAGAATGAAGCATGCCAGCCTGTGATGTTTTAAAAAGAGCAGTGTTATTTTAGTGTTTTTGATATACTATTATAGTTTAATATTTTGAAGATTATATATTTTTATATATATTTTTTTAAATGTGTATATACAGTTTTAGTTTTTTTAGTACTTCAATTTAAAACAAATGAAAATAAGAAATGCTGCTTTAGCGACACCGTTTATAAACATTGTAAAATTAAAAAAATAAATGGGGTGGCTGCATGATATAGATGATATAGCTTAGTACCATTTTTTTTCTAATTACACATTTTTTACAACTTTTTAATAATTTGCAATAGTAACTGTAATTTATGACCGTAATATATTTCTATGTTTATTTTTTAATAAAAAAAATAAAAGTTAAAGCACTTCTACTAATAGCATTATAGATAATTATATAATAATTTATTATTGAAATATTAACTTAAAATCTCAGTGGGCATTACCATGTAAATATTTTGTTTAATGGTTTTGGCTGATTAAAAAATTGGGAAACGCTATTTTACAGGAATAATACATTTGTTCAGGAATGACGCAACATGAGGGTGGGCAAATAATGAGCAACATGAGGGAGAGCAAATCATTTTGAACAGGATCAGGGTTTGCAAATATACACACAATGTGTCCAAATTACAAAAAGATGCAAACAACAGCACTTTACGTGATTAAGCATCTATGCAAACCATGTGTTAAACTTCTTTTGGTCCACTAATTCGTCTTTGATATGATAACACTGACGTGTTTGTGTAAAGGCTGTGCTTTAATGAGTTTACACCAGCATATCTCTCGGTTTACCGCCCACTCGACTTATAACAGCCCCAATTAATCCTAGCATCTCGTTATCCCACATCTCATTAACCTGCATTCTGCTTTAAGTGAGATTACCTGATGTATTTAAATACTGTATTCTGGAAGGTTGTGGCCGGTTTGCGAACAAATGGAGCAGGGGTGGTGGAGAGCAGGTGTTTTTGCTAGAGGCAGTCGGTGGTTGGGGGTCTACAAGCACCAAGGCGTATATAAATCACAGCACAAGAGCTCACTAGAGTGTATTATAGGTAATAATATCAGCCGTGCTGGAACAGCTGAAGTTATAGATTGTGAATGTGGGCAGAGATGTTGGCAACCTCGGAAAGGTGTGGAAAAGAAGTGGCGTTTGCCAAATCCAGGCATGCTGATCAAACTGACTCGTTATCGTGTGCCCAATGCCTCATCTGGTTCCAGAGCGCAATGATGTGGCATTTAGGGTTTAATATGTGAGATCAGTTTGCTAATGAAGCTCTGTTGGCTTGTAGTTCTTCAGTGCTTCTTTGAAGCACCTTCGGTTCCTCAATGAACCCTCTTCTTATGCTGCACGGGTTCTTTATTGCCATTGATGGTTCCATGAAGAATCTTTAACATCTATGGAACCTTTCAATCGGACAAAAATTATTTAGTGGAAAAATGTTTTGAGGTCCCTCAACGAACCCTCTTCACTCTTAAAAATAAAGGTTGTTTATTTGCATTGATGGTTCCATGAAGAACCTTCAACATTCTTAAAACCATTCCATTGCACAAAAAGATCCTTTATATGATTTAAATGTTCTCTGCAATCTTAAAAATAAGGTTCTTTATTGACATCAATGGTTCCATGTAGAAGATGGTTCCCTTTTCATTGGAACCTTTATTTTTAAGACTGTATATGGTTGATTAAATGTTCATGATATTTCAGTCTTACAAATAACACATTGAAAAGGGTGTCATAGAACCATGATGCCATAGAACAATCATTTTTGATTCCCCAAAGAATCTTTAAGTTAAAAGAAAGAACTATTTTATATGTGAATAACTTGATAAAAAATGCAAATCATCTTTTTCCACTATTAAGACCGTTTTGTCCAGTGGAAACATTCCATGGATGTAAAATGCTCTTTATGGAATCATCAATGCTAATAAAGAAGCTTTAACCTTTTTAAAGGCATATATAGTTATTTGAAAATGATAAATGTTCTTAATGTTTCATTATACACTCTTAAAAATAAAGCCTCCTTTTTCACAGTGATGCCTTAGAAGAACTATTTTTAGTTCCCATTTTTTTAGTGTGAAGAACATTTCAGTGATCTAAAGAACCTTTTTCTACAATAAAGACCCTTTTGTGGGATGAAAAGATTCCATGGATGATAAACGTTCTTCATGGAACCACTGATTCCAATAAAGAACGTTTATTTTTAAGAGTGTAGGTGCTTCAGATCAGTGATTTCTGGGTTCTTTAAAGCACCAAAATATAGATGTTTTACTAAATTCTCGTATAGCATCATGTAAGAAGATTTAGTGCATTTGCATCAAAGTCACCCAAAGATTTCAGCAGCTGTGCTTGCTTTTTATGCAACTGTCTGGATTTCATGGCTCAGTGATATTGAATTTGCTTCAGCCATTAATAGAATAATGCAATCAGTGTCCTGAATGTCCCAGCATAGAAAATGACATTTAGGGCACATTGATGCACTGCCCCCAACAACTGACCTTACCAATAAGATGTGGACCGGCTCTTGATCTATTGTAGTCTGTGAAAAGGGCTTGTGTGGGTCTTAATTCACCCTTCCACAAATTAGAGCCTTAAAAAGTCTTAAATCAGAGCCGAAGGTCTTAAATTCATAAAGTCACTGTCTTAAATGTTGCATGCATTAGAAAAACTAATATCTTCCTCAGTATTTTTGTCTTGTTTTACATCCTTAAATCAAGATACCTTTACTTGAGAAGGAAGGTGTGGACATGAAGACTAATTTGAGTGTCTTTATTATCTGTGAAAATGTTTCTCCCTTTTGAAAAGGTAATTTTTCTGACCTTTTAAAAGAATAAAATTTACCTTCAAAACCTGCAGAAACCCTGTAAATACTGGTTAAGCTGTAGAGCAAAATGCCTCTCTTTGTCGTTCCATAAATGCGTATCTCTGTCTCCATTGGATATTATTTGTATATAGCTTAGTTTAGAGTTGAAAGCATTTACATTTAAGTGCAAGGCTGACGTTTTTGTCGGCGTCAGCATTTTCATATAAAACCAAGCTGGGTTTTCAAGCAGCTAATGCAAACATATTTGATTTGTGATGCACGTTTCGGTGGAGCCTTTGAAGATCCGGCAGGCCCTTAGAGACGTGCGCTTCATACGTGATAGACACGCTTTCTATGGAAACGGCTGATGAGATGAATAGTGACAGCGCTGGTGAGAGTGTGATGTAATGTCTGATCATCACTCTCCCTCTATTTCCCCTTTACTCCGTGTCTCCGTGTCCTCCTCTTCTTTTCAGCCCCAGATGGCAATCAGTCATGTCCTCCGTCACCTCGACATTTTCAATCAGCGGTTCGAGCGTCTCTGTGGGGACGGAATAGAATTTGCCCAACACGCCGGAAAGAGCGATGCATTGACTCATTAATGATATGACATGCTGTAATGTCAAATGGCACTGAGCAGATTTCACTTTCGCTGGAGATAAAGCACAAAACAGCTGTTGTAATTGCTCTACCTTTGAAAATTATTTCCTGACCGATGCGTGTCCGTATGGGCAGCACGGTGTTCCTCTAAAATCCCCTCTGTTGGTTGATTGTGATTGGGTAATAATATGGACAGATGGGGCCGCTGGGAGTTTTTGGTGGTATATTTAAGCATTTGCCGCTGCAGATGCGCACTGGGCGTAATTGACTATTGTGCTTGTGTGCTTTAGGACGGGCTGCGAGATGTACGGCAAACAGATGGAGTCCACTGCTGGAATCGAGGAGCTGACGGACGAGGAGAAGGAAATCATCAACAGCGTGCTGGTGAGAGCCAAGAAGATGGAGGCCATGGAGCAAGAGAGGATTGGGTGAGACGTTGACTTGAAGTCGTGTTTTTGTTCTGCTTTAAGTCTTTAAGTCAAGTCACCTTTATTTGTTGCGCTTTATACAATACAGATTGTTTCAATGCAGATTCATTGTAATAAACAGGAAACTTCTTCAAATATGAGCAATTCAAATTCTGCTGTAGGCTAAAATAGCTCTAAACAGTCTTTTTTTTTTTAGTTCATTTATTTCATTGTTGATACAGTTCAGTTCAATAATGTTTGCAAAATCCATCCATTATGAAAAAAAATCAATTCAGCTAAATAGCAGCTCTACGGAAGAGAACAATGTCATTATTCAGTTCAATTTACACCTAGACTCAAAGACACCAATGAGATTAAAGGATAAATCCAGAATAAAAATGTCCTGATAATTTATTTATTTTTCCCCATATAGTGGACTTCAATGGTGCTCAAAGGGCTCTACACGATCCCAGCTGAGCAATAGTCTCATCTAGCGAAACGATCGGTCATTTTCTTACAAAAAAAATTATATTTATATACTTTTTATTAGAGCATTAGCTCTGCGATGCGATCGTAATTTCTTTGCGACTGAAGAAAGAAGAACATCTTGGATGACACGAGGGTGAGTAAATTATCAGGAATTTTTTATTCTGGAAGTGTAATTATACTTTAAATGGAGAATGATCTCCGTACAAGTTTCAGAAGAGATCTCAGTAAAGCCCAGGACACACCAAGCAGACGGTCGGCCGTCAGGATATATCGTGTGGTTTTTGAGCGTCGTCGGCTTTAGTTTTTTGCCTCTAGTCGGATACTATCAGCCATTTTCAGCCAATTCTGCCTTTCAAATTGGTGGTGGAGCTTGACGACGAGAAAGAGAACTCAGATTGGTTAGTCAGCTTAGCGAATGAGCGCATGAGAAAAATCTGAACTGACGAAAGCAAACCAATGACAGAGGGAATGCACAGACACCTGGGCTGCGTTCAGCCCTGACAAAACGGTGCAAAACGTTTTTTAAACAGAAATGGTGGTGCGTTGAACACTCTGTTCTGATGACACAAGTGTTGCAACTATGGCAGCTGAGAAGGCCATTCTTCGTGTTCTTTTTGAAGATTTTCATAGCCTGATGAAATCGGTATAAATGCATATTTAACACGGCAAAATACGCTCGACAAACGTGTCTTCTAATATCTTCAATTTTTGCGTATACCCATCTGGAGCCGTTATGTGAGCTGTCTCTTTAGTACCACGTGGTTTATATACATGTTGCTGCTGATTGGGCTGACATTTTTGACACACCCACCAAACAAGAGAAAACGTATCTCAAACCCCGTTGCACACCATTTCCAGGAAACATGGCATTCAACCCGGAAACCGTAGCAAAACGTTGTGCGAGCTTGAACGTGCCCCTGTTGTCATTCAATCCGTTTGTTTCCTTATCCACAAGACGACGACCAAGGGATGACAATGCCAGTGCCATTTGCAACACAGCAGACATGGTTGAAAAAGCTACAGGAATCTGTCAGTAATAAGAGCTGTTGCTTTGTATATCCACAGTTCTAGCTCTTCTGGTTTCCCTGTTTAAATGCCGAATACAGTGCACTACCACCTGCCGTCAGGTGTAGTTCTAGTACAACTTTTTTTTTTTTTTGCCCCGACGCAGGCGATGTGAATTATTGCGAGGTGATGCCACAATCGACTTTCCTCAGCGTTAGTTGCTTGGCGTCAGTTTGGTCTGTCCCTAATGTCTCAAACCGTGCTCAGATTTCCCAAGATTTCAAAAGTCTGAGATCTCAGTGTGAACATTTCTCATCAGATTCTTCTCAGATCGAAATATCTATCCTCATATTAATTTTGTACGTTTATACTCCTCCTGTGTTAATTATTGACTCATTTGTGTCTTTTTATTTCTCCCAAGAAATATTAGGAATACAGGGACAACCTAGATTTTTGTTAGGTAAAGTAAATCATAATGGAAAACTCTATTAGGTCTCTTTAGATGAAAAAGAGCCATGTGTATGCAATGAAATTTTCCTTTGTCAGTAGGAAAGAAAATTAATCACAAATTAGATGTCTTTATTGTCTCATTTGTTTGTTGTAGATAGCAGTAAAATTAAATGGAGATCAAATCGAGACTTTGCTGACTAGCATTTGTTTTACTCTATCCATGATTTTTTTTAACCTCTCTACATTAATAATAGTCTCATTTGTGTCCATTTTTATTCCTTATAAGGCGATTTAAGGGAAACATCTGAGATGAAGTTGATACTTTTGGTAAAGGAAATCATAATAGAGAACTCCATTAAGTTCGTTAATGTCTGTGCAATTAAATATTCCTTAGTCCAATATAAATTGTCCCAAATGTCTGTTTCAAAGAGTAATACGATCAAACAGACCGAATGTCTGAAGCTTCTTGCTTGTTTGGTTTTGTTGTCCACATGATTTATTTTTACCTTCATAATCCTAATGTCAACAATTATATCATTTTTGTTCCTCATATGAAATTTTAGAAGACACACCTGGAAAGTTGGTATCATAAGATGGGAGATTCATATTCAGTAATAATACACTGACATAATCAGATGACAACAAAATTTGAACTGAATTGAGTTGAATAATGACACTAACTTTGCAACTTCTGCAGTTATTGAACTGAATTGATTAAACATTGAACTAAATGGAGTTGAATAATGACCTCTGTAGAGCTGCTTTACAGCTAAAATTGGCGTCATTTCATAATTACTGAATTTTATAACAATGCCGTCAGTTCATTAATGCAAAGCTGCTTTGAAACTCTGAAACTCCGTCTTCCACTTGGTGCCCAAACAGGTTTTTATACTATTATCCGCAGGGTCACATATGCTGTCACATTATCGCACACAGGACTGGACTCAATAGCTTTTGTAGCAAAGGCAATATTGACTAACACCTGAGACCCCAAAAGCATCGGTTCACAGTTTCCTCTCCTTCCGCAGAGCAATTCAGCCCAAGCACATCTGTCCAAGTGATTGAGAAGACGGGTGTGCTTAAGCTTTTTTTCAAGCCAAGAGTCAGCCTAGGAATGTACTGCAAGAAATTAATAGTGCTAACTAGACAAGAACTGCCTTCTTTCTCATTCTCTCTCAGCACTTTACTTGCAAAACGTCTTAACTCACAGTTCTTTACATCAATACATTACAATAACCACTTGGAGTAGTGGTGGAAGTGTGCTGACGTTATACTTTGTCGTTTCTCGTCCCGCAGGCGTCTGGTGAATCGCCTGGACAGCATGAAGCGGACGGCCTGCGGAGACGGCGACTTGCGTTGTTTACTCTGCGGCCAGCAGTTCGGCCTGGCGGGCGTCAGTGCAGTCGTGTGCGCCGAGTGCAAAAAGGTAGATGTGCATTCGTCGAGCCTTCGACCTCATGCAATTATCTAATGCACGTCTTCCAATAACAATTGTCCAAAAATAACCAAGCAGAAATGAATGAGCGATATGCACTTATCTTTATTATGCCCTGCCCATTACTGAGCCACGTGTGCATTTAAGAGGGATGCCAATCAGTCTGCACGATCAAAAATAATGACACGGAATGCTTGTCTTTTGTGAAGCCTGACACAAAGATCAATAGATTGTTTTATTGATCCTGGAGGGGATGTTTAGTCTGTTTTTCAGAAGTGATGGAACTTAATGCCATCTGAGTGCGTTTACACCTGCACAGCCTCCTGAGGCCTGTTTGCGTTTCACCTCCACAGAACATGTGCACTAAGTGTGGCGTTCAAAGCGTCAGTCGTTCCAGTCCAGTATGGCTGTGCAAAATCTGCAGTGAGCACAAAGAGGTGAGATGCACGGAGGCATATGAATGTTGTTTTATAGCAATGATAATTCAGCCAAAACCCAATTCTGCTGTTCTTTCCACACAAATAGAAGATTTTTGAGCTCATCTGTTTCAAACAATGAGGTCACTGTGACCATGAATTTCAAAAAGCACCATTAAAGTAGACCATGTGTGCTAAAGTCCAAGTCTTCTGAAGTCAAATGAAGCTTTGTAACAAATTTAAGTCATTTATTTATTTCTGCAACTCTGCAGCCTAAATCTCAAATTGCCTTTAGACATGTCTATCAAGTTTGGTTATGTTGACGCGGTATTATTTTAGATTTTATTTACTATTATAGTTTTTGTTAATTTTTAAATTGCATTGCATATTTTTATATTTTATGTTTCCACTTTTAAAGTTAAAGTTTTAGTTGCATTTTGTCATTTTTTATTAAATTTAATATGTTGTATTTATGAAATTTTAATTATATATTTTTTTGGCATTGGTAACTGTTTTCTTTTTTTCTTATTACATGTGATTTATTAGTTTTAATTTAGCTATTTTAGAACTTAAACTGAAGGAAAATAAGAAACATTTCCTTGGTAACTTGCTGAAATAAAATGAGATTAATTTTTGTATATATATTAATGTATAAATTTTATCATCATTTACTTACCCTTCACTTGTCCCAAATCTATATTAGTTTTTCTTCTTCTGAACACAAATATATTATTTATAATATATTATAAGTATTTTTTTTATATTATGGAAGTCAATGGCTACCGTCAAATGTTTGGTAACCCACATTCTTCAAAATATCTTCTTGTATGTTCAACATCTGAAAGAAATGCATACAGGTTTGGAACAACTTGAGAGTGAGTAAATGATGACAAAATGATAATTTTGAATTTAATTAAAATTTCATCTCAAGTAACGGAAACTTAAAAAAAAAAAAATTGTTTTTGTTTTGTTTAAAGATAATAATGCTGGTGTGTCGTAACCAAAAGTGGTGCACTGTTTTGAATCAAAAATCTAAATATCTGTGTGGAACAGAATTTGATTTAATGACAGAATTTCCTGTTTGGGTGAATTATTCCTTAAATGTAATAATGAGGTAAATAACTGTATTGTGAATCCCTCATGTTAAAACTTTTGTTTTGCAGAGGTTTATATTCAGAAAATGGTGTGCTTTTAAAAAGTGCTTGTTAATGTAATTCTGCACTTACTTGGCATTGATGAGATCATTTGTTTTGACGACTGAGCAGTAGTTGCAATGCTTATTCAGCGATGTGCATATCTGATTAAACAAATCCATTTCTAAAACAATTTTAAATCAACTCCTAAAAAATGCTCTATAAATAATATTCCACTGGCTGCACAGAATAATTATTCTGCGTGTAACTCAGAGATATAAATAGACAGGATAGTTCAGCACCTCTAACTTTCAAAGACACTTTGACTGTGATAAGATGATTCATCCTTTTGACGATGTAAGTCACGGTTAGTTACCTTGTCAGATGGGGTCAGTAGCAGCAGGAGATGTGACTCTCTTTAATGCAACAAGATCATGAAGCCCGAATCCTATTTGCGTTTAATCCACTGAGTTGCTGACATTTTACTTCATAACACCAGGGCAGAAGTGAGTTCCTGCATTTTCATATTCCAGCCATTCCAGCTCCCAGCTGATGCTTGTTTGGATGGTAATTGGCTGAGATGAGATTCACAGGTGCTGTAAAAGAAAACATAGAAACTTATGTAACGCAGCATTGTTTTTTCAATTACTTAGGTAGCGTAAACAATCCCTCCTATTTTTCTTAGTCCGTGAATTCTAACTTATGTTGTAACATATATTTTATCTCCTAAGATTCAATTGGGTTTGAACATTTCTTTGTAACTTAAGAATCAGCGTAAGTGTATCAAATTACTTGGAGCTTGCAAAGTGGAATAGCAAAAAAGGCTGATTCTTAAATGAAATTTACATTTCCGCCTTTGGCTGTACTCTGTTTTAGGCCAAAATTAGTTTAGCAGACTCTTACAATTCACTCAAACAAGCAAGAGTTTGCTAAACTGAGTACAGATGTATGTTATTAGTGGTGAATTAGAATAAATCAGTGCACTAAAACTACATTGAAGTTGCCAAATGATCATTTATTCTTTCCCAAAGATGCTGAAGCGGTCTGGTGCCTGGTTTTTCAAAGGTTTACCACAACAGATTTTACCCGCTCCTTTACCAATCTCTAATAATAGAGAGCTCAGAACCACCAGTGCACCAACCAATCAAGAGTCTTCAGTATCTTCACTGCCAAAAAATGGAGGTAAGCTCTACAGTTTTAGTATTGCTTTGCATTGGAAAAATTCCTAATTACAAATTCTCAGTACCATGCAGTCTTTTAATGTATTCGCACTAGGCATGGGTAATTTATTGTAATGTTTTCATAATTCATGGTTCAAAGAAACTGCTATATTTCCATGCAGAGAGCATGCAGGTCACCGGCAGAGAGCAGCAGATATCTGGTAAGTGTCCTGCATTTCAATAACACTTAATATCGCTTGGAGGAAATGAGGCTTACGATTGCAGTATCATTTTCCCGTTTTCTCCCGTGCTCAGCAGAAGCGATGCCCCCTAAACGGGACGAGCATTCTGTCATATCCCAGAGAGCCCTAGAAGAAGACAGAGGTAGACAGTCTATGAGCAGGAGCACAATTCCCTCCAATGCTGCTGTGGAAGGACAAACGTACTCACCTGTGGTGAATAGAGAAGTACCGGTGATGAGCTCCAAACCTCCAGCGTCGACCTTTTCCAGGACTCCCATACAAAAAGGTGAGAGAATTCATGTAATATTCACATAGCATAAGCAGTAATGATTCAGGGATGGGAATATTATTAAAGTGTGTGTGTCCTTCAATTGCACGGTGGTTTAGGGGCCTTGTTAAGAAAACGCACATATGATCGGATTTGATCCTAAATTCCTCAGATTTCATTCTATGTCAGGACTGAGGAGCAAATCGGTATTTATAAAGGCAATAACTAAAACCACTTTTGGTTACAAGTTACAACACATCAGGATTATAATTGTTAAATAAAACAAAATCTAAAAAAAAAAATTTTTACTTGAAAGAAATGGAATAGTGCAAAAAATACTGTTCATATTATGAAAAAACAACAACATGGAAATCCATGGTTACCAACATTCTTCAAAATATATATTGAACAATATGTTTTGTGTTCAGCAGAAATGGAAACTCATACAGGTTTGGAATAAGTGGAGGGTGAGAAAATGACAACATTTACATTTTTGGCCAAATTATTTATGTTTGGCATATTATTTTATGTGCAAATAAACAACTGCTTGGTGATAATCACGTCATTAAAATTAATGCAGTATTTATAAAATATGATTTTCTTGGAAAAACAAGATAAAAAGATAAAAGATAAAAAAAATTATATAAAATTATACCAAAATAAATATATGCATATAAAACACACACACACACACACACACACACACACACACACACACACACACATACACACACACATATACACACACACACACACACACACACACAACTTCGTCTCTTAAAATGTGAATATAAATAGACAATAACAATATGCATTTTTATATGTGCAACTGCTTTGCGATGTGTCACTGAAATTAATTCATTAGGTTGAGTTGATTTACTTGTTCACGTTGCGTTTAAACTTAAGATGGACTGTGATTTATAAAGGAACGTTTTTGTGTGCACACTTCAGAAAGTGACTTACATTCACATTTAGGCTCATTCTGTTTACCCCTGGGCTGGAAAACGAAATGTTGTAGGTTTAAATCCCACAAGGTTTTGATTTGTCGCCATTGTGCCCTTGATGAAGATGCTTAACCTCAGATTGCTCCAGTGGGACTGAACCTATAATAAGCGCACTGCAGATTGCTTTGGTTAAAAGCATCAGCTAAATGACTTCTCACAGTTGGTTGATGCATCTGGAGTTATTGATCTGGATGCTTAACCCAGTGGTTACTGTGTATTCTTTCTTAATTGTTTTGACTATAACAATGTAGCAACTGCACAGATTTTGCTTCACCGATAAGTGCATGTCTCTTGGTACGAATTCCAGATCCTATGAGTCGACCGGAGGCCAGGGCACCACCTGCTATGCAGACCGACGCACGTTTGCCAGCTGCCAACAGCGTTCCCGCTTCACGCCAGCCACCACCCCCCACCGCAGAGGATGAAGAGGACGCCAACAGCTATGACTCTGACGATGCCAGTAAGATGCTAATTTGCACTGACATATGGACATGTTTGTACCCCATGGGAACCACACAGAACAAAATGGGTTTACCGTGGAAGTCTTGCATCACAGATTGCGTAAAATCAGCAGACGTGCTCTGAAGTGAGACTGTTATTCTTTGGTGTCAGCTTTTTTCATGAGTTTCACATGATGTTGTCCACTTTCCAGCCACTCTGGGCATGTTGGAGTTCAGTCTGCTCTACGAGGAGGAGAAAAACGAACTGCACTGCAATATAATCAAAGCAAAGGTATTGTCTTTCTTCCCTAGAACAGGCAGTTTCAATGCAATCTATTTCTACACTGGAAATATGTTTCTGTAGGATCATGTAGAACTGCTAACCATGCAATTTTTCCATCTTTGGTGAAGGGTCTCAAGCCCATGGACTCCAATGGCTTGGCTGATCCTTATGTGAAATTGCACCTGCTTCCAGGAGCCAGTAAGGTATTGATCTTTAAAAGAAATCCTGCTTATGGTAACAACAGCTGTACAAGTTGTTGTAGAAATTGTCACAGAACATGATGAATGCATGATATTTTGTTGATCTCTCAGTCTAACAAGCTAAGAACAAAGACGATTCGTACCACCTTGAACCCTGTGTGGAACGAGACCCTTGTTTATCATGGCATCACTAATGAAGACATGCAGAAAAAGACTCTCAGGTAAAACAAGCTTTACTGTATTTAATGCACTGAAGCTTTCAGAGGTAAATGTGAATGGGCAACATAACGCTAATTGTTTACAATTCTCCTTCCTCAGTCATTTGCATGATGGAATGAACTGATTGTTGCATTTTCTTCCATTGCATTTGCAAGATTCTTGGAAAGCCTCACTGATGTGTTCGGTTAGAATAGTTTGCAGTGGACTTAATTAAAGCCGTGACATTTCCCAGAGTGGAAAGGGTCAGCATTCGCATTGTTCCCTGGCAGGCTTTCTGTCAGTGATGAGGACAAGTTCGGCCATAATGAGTTTATCGGCGAGACGCGGGTGGTCTTGAAAAAACTGAAGCTGAACCAGAAGAAGACCTTCAATGTGTGTCTTGAGAGAGTGATTCCGGTAAGATGAAGGGGACAGTAAAGCGTTTTGTAGAAAGTTTACTGTAATGGGGTCATTCGTACAGTTGAGGGTAAATTCTGGGCTAAGTAGGTTTGTTGAAAAACTGTTTAAAATGTAATTTATTTTTTAGTCTTATAGTGAGAAAATGTAGTATAACCTAATAATCCAAACCAAATATGTTACATTTGGTATAGGAAATTTGTCCTATTGACAATTTATCAATGCAACGTATTTTTGAATGCTTCAATGCTTTATGCTCAAGAAGCCCATGAGTCTGTTTATTCACCAATGGATCGTCTTCAGTGAATGGGTGCCGTCAGAATGAGAGTCCAAACAGCTGATAAAACCATCACAATAATTTACATGTAATCCACTCCAGTCTTCAAAACGTTGCTTCTGGCTAAACTATAGAGTATAGAGTCCTCTATCCATAATATTGCTTGCTTCAAAGAAAAAGTTGTCTCGTCTTAATCAGGAGAGAAATATGCCACAGATAAAGCACCATTTACAAGTCTAAAACAGTTCTGAAACAAATATGTTGGTGGATTTTAAAGTGAGAGGACAACAGGGGATGGATTTATTCACTGGAGGAAGTATTATTATGGATTATGCACTCATATTTTGGCAAGAAGTGACGATTTGAAGTTAAAACGTTGTAATGATGGATTTGAAACATGACATTAATTGATGGACTGCAGTGTTGTGGATTGCTGTGATGCTTTTATCAGCAGTTTGGACTCTCGTTCTGACGGCACCCATTCACTGCAGAGGATCCAATGGTGAGTTGTCAAAGAGAACAAGAAAATATATATACTAATATTTAAAATGGCTAATTTACAAACATGTTACCTTTATTTCAATATGAAGTTGAAAACATGGGAATTTGTTTGTCAAGTGCTACACATTTTTTTTTATTATTATTTTTAGATTAGATTCTAATCATTATGAATTTGCGTTAATGTGTTAATAAACATCTATGCATGGAAAACCATGTGGCATGAAAGATGATTACCATTTCATGTTGTTTCATGGGGACATAAAATCCACCAAACTGTAGGAATGACCCAATTTGACTTTGCAGTGTAGTAAACAGACTATGTTTAACACCTGGTACGCAGGTGAGACGTACTGCTGGCGCAGGTGCATCTCGTGGCATGGCGCTCTATGAGGAGGAGGTAACTGCATCATACATTTTTAGAATTAATTATGAAATTAAATACAACACTGAAGTATTCCCAAGAAATCATACCTGGTAGCTGTCAAGTCAGGCATTTAACCTCCATTTCTCCTTGTTGAATTGCATCTGTACACCTGTGTGCATTATATAAGTCACTTTGGTTAAATGGTTCAGCTAATGATTGATCTGTTAATTAGTGAGATATATGGGTTTACTCCTCTTTTGTGTGGCTTTTTTCAGTTGAAGGACAATGAAGAGGCAGAGGAGAGGGGACGTATCCTGATTTCTCTCACCTACAACAGCCAGCAGAGTCGTCTGATTGTGGGTGTAGTTCGATGTGTTCATCTGGCAGCAATGGACTCGAATGGCTATTCTGACCCCTTTGTAAAGATGCAAGTATACAACAGTCTAATAAAAAGCACCAAAAAGCACTTCTCAAAGTATAATTAAAATGTTCTCTGGAAGAAGATTCATTTGCATGGTGAAATTGCTTTGTAACAGTCATTAGGCTTATTTAACATGCTGTGTGCTTTTGTGTCTCTGAATTTTCATGCTGTTTTGCAGTTACTTGAAGCCCGACATGGGAAAGAAAGCGAAGTATAAAACTCAGATCAAGAAGAAGACCCTTAACCCTGAGTTTAATGAGGTGCTCTTTCTTTCCGTCTCTGGCGATATGACCTGCAGTGAACGTCTTGACACGCTCGACACTGACGTGACACCATGACAGTGCTTTAATATGCTCTGACACTATAATGAAAGGAAGTTTTTTTTGGCATATATCTTCTGAAATGGACCTGTCATGGTTTTTTTTGTGATTTCAGGAGTTCAGCTATGAAATCAAGCATGCTGAACTGGCAAAGAAAACTTTGGATGTCTCTGTCTGGGATTATGACATGGGAAAATCTAATGATTTCATAGGTGAGAAATATATATATATATACATTACGAAAAAAAGTGATAGTTCACCCAAAAATGAAAATTTCCTAGAATTTACTCACCCATTAAAGATGTAAAATAGATTGTTTCTTCATAAGAACAGATTTGGAGAAATGTAGCATTCCATCATTTGCTCACCAATGGATGCTCTGCAGTGAATGGGTGCCGTCAGAATGGGAGTCCAAACAGCTGATAAAAACATCACAATAATCCACACCACTCCAGTCCATCAATTAATATCTTGAGAAGACAAAAGCTTCATGTTTGTAAGAAACTAATCCATCATCAAGATGTTTTTAACTTCAAATTTGTGTATTTCTGGCCAAAATACGAGTGCTCTATCCAGTTGTCTCGTCTGAATTGGGAAAGAAATGTGCACATATCAAGCACCATTTACAAGCCAATACAGTCCAAAACAGCTCTAAACAAATGCGTGGCAGGAATTTGATGTGAAAGGACAAAATTGAGTTTTTCACTGGAGGAAGTGTTATTATGGATTATGTGCATTTTGACTAGAAGTGACAAAACATTGTAATGATGGATTTGTTTCTCACAAACATGCAGCTTTTCACTTAACAAGATGTTAATTGATGTACTGGAGTGGTGTGGATTACTTGTGGATTATTGTGGTGTTTTTATCAGCTGTTTGGACTCTCATTCTGACGGCACCCATTCACTGCAGAGCATCCATTGGATAAATTTAGCAGTGATGTAATGCTAAATTTATCCAAATCTGTTCAGATGAAGAAACTAAGGGTGAATAGATTTTCAGCAAATTGAAATTTTTAGGTGAATTATTCATTTAATATTTTCACGCGTCTTTTCCACACAGGTGGATGCCAGCTTGGCATCACAGGTAAAGGCGAATGTCTGAAGCACTGGTATGAATGTCTCAAGAACAAGGACAAGAAGATCGAACGGTGGCATGTTCTGTTGAATCAAAAAAACGTTGAGGCGGATGACTGAGGTGTTGTATTTCCAAAGATGACAGTATACGGTTCCATCTTCCAAAAAAGTAATCTCGCTTACAAGCTCAAACTGCTGATAATGTTTTCTTTTCATTCAGAAAAAAAGCCTTTGTCTTTACCTCTCCTGAAACCCTGTGATGAGCTATACTGGTCCAACCGAGCAAAACCTAGAAAACCCAGTTACTTTGTTTTTTGGTGGGAAAAAGACAGTGTATGATATTTTTTCACTCAGTAAATGCCTTAAAGAACAAAACCTCATGAATACAGATGTGACGCAAATATATTAGTCATTAAACCCTGCAACCAAATATACTCGAGGACACTGGGAAAAAGGACTTTACTCATGTAAAACCAGTTCTTTAAGTAAAATAGCATGTGAAATGCTATTGTACACACCATTGTTTGGCACTAGAAATATACACTGTCCTTGCATATGTCTAATATTAATTTATGTTTGTTTCAATCAGTATGTCACAGATGAGAAAGACTGTGTGTAAAAACAAATTGTGAATATAAAGTTAAAAAAGTATTAGTTATATCCAGTAAATGACAGGTTGTTAAAGTTCAATATTGCATCAACTACATATGGAAATGTCCTGTTGTTATGTGCATGGAATTCATGGACGTGTTCCCTAATTATACATTATTATCATTAAGTTTGAATTTATTTCTGTAACACGTTTACATGTGTTGTTAATGCCTAATAAAGTGTTCTCAGCTATTGTCAATGAATCAGTGACGTGAGCTGCTTATGTATTTTTCTAGAGCCTTCTGGAAACTGGAACAAAGGTCGTCAGGTGAACTCTATACGTCTCTGGTTTGAGGTGTCATGCGAAGGCTGGCTTTTTGGTGTTGTGTCGGATGTTAGTATACTATCTTTCAAGGTCACGTTCTTTAAAATCATTCCCAAAGCTTTGACCTTCGAACGGTGACGAGGAATTAAGACTCCCCTGGGTCTTTCATCTATTGCCATCATGTTTACTTACATCATTATCTAAGAGATTAACCCAATGTTCCCTTCAAGTTGGCGACACTACTTTGCTTTTTTCTGATTAGACCTAAATGTTTGTATTTTCGTTTAGCTATTTAGAAAAGTATGTTGAAATCATAGTGGCACCAAAATGAATAATTTAAAACTTAGATTACTGATTTCATTGCCGTGCAGTCAATGGGGTATTTGGTTAAATGCCTTAAATAAGATCTGTGGTCTTGAACAAATGCTTGAGATATGTTCATGTTTTATTCCAAGCTTTTGCTAGTCATGAGAAAGGCTGTTGCTAACAAGTGTCTAAATGGGACTACAGAGGTTTTCAGGACATTAAACGTCTACAAGCCAACTCATCTACTCACTAGTCTCCTTTTATACCTAGAATCACATTCATAACTGTATTTATGCTTCAAAAATCATAGAAGTTATATTACAATTCTGAAGACTATCATGTTGACAAACACTTGTAAGAATCATAAACTTTTGTTCATTACAGAGCTTATTTTGTGCAATAATACAAAAGCCGATGGAGTTTCCTGTAGGTTGATTTACCTGCAATTGTAAACACTGACAGTCTATCACACTATCAAAACATTATTCTGTTTGTTTAAACCTCTTGGTTGTTTGATGCTGCAACAGTGACTCAGTGGTGTAAGTTTAGGGGTGTAGCTATCTGCTTGTCTGACCAATGGCAGTGTTTGGGAAACCTGTTGGAAAACATAATTTTTTTTCATTCTTATTGAGTATTCAATAACATAAAAATACCCTCACTCAACATATTATGCGAACTCATATTCAGAATCAGTGTATTTTGCATGTGTCTTTCTTAAGGCTGTTTTGAATGAATATCCATTACCCTGCACTGAAAAAAGAAAAAGCACATAAAAAAAATTCTGTATTGACTGTAAATTGCAATTATTCCAAATTGAGCTATTCCTCTGAGAGCATTCTACCTTTTAGTAAAGTAATTGCTGAAAGAAAACCTTTTTAACTTCTCATTTGATAGCAATCTTGTAATTTTCAAAACAATCTTGTGTTTTTCCTCATTTGACGGATGTTGGAATTACATTTACAAGTGGAAGTACCAGCAATAAAAGTGCTGTAATGGTTAACTGATTAGGCCTGCATCCAATGGTGACAGGACAGAAACTTTGTGCGAATCAGGCGAGCTCTGCGCCAATCAGTGCTGGTGGACACGTACAACAAACTCATGTGACCTTTGCATCCTCATGTAAACACTGCAGCCTCCTGCAGCAATCAAAATTACTACTCGCCAAGATGGGAATAAAAATTGCCATATAAATTGGCCAGTTGGCTGATAACTTTGTCAGCAACTGAAAGACAATACATGATTTAAAATGCGATATTAATCTAAAACTCACTGACACGAGCAATTCAAATTGACACACAGACCATCTACTGAAGAGAAACTTTCATGCTTTCTAACATTTATCAAAGTGGAAAATCTGATATCAAATTTATATAGCATGGCTGAAGCAATTATTACAACTCTGTGCTATAACATGTGAAATATTCTGGACATTAAGTCAGCAGAATGAAAAAATTAGGAACCAAAACATTTGTTTCTGCAGTTTCACCGAGAGAAAGGAATGGCCTGTAAGGAATATGTTAGTTATTAATATGCAATAAAAAATCCAGTAATTATTTTAGTGACTATAAATAAATGCAAAATATGGTTTGTGGCTAGTAATAAATATTTAAAACTGGTAAAAAAAAAAAACAACTAATTCAATTTATGTGCAGACAGCATGCTAAATAAATGAGGACTTAATGATTTTTAATAAAACTTTAATATATTAATGCACAGAATACAAATTCTGACCTAATTTAACCTGAACACATAAATGTAATAGTTTTGGATCGCATGTTTCTTTCTCCTCCCACGTGGAGTTTGAATCTTTTTGTCACGTTGTAAAGAATCATTTCATCATGAGTAATAAGATATTAAATGTTTACTGCTGAGGGCATTGTTGACACTAATAAAAAAATGATAGTGATCAGCCAGAGAGATAATTATATTCATGTGAACTCAGGAAACAGGGAGGGTTTACGATCTGATTTACATCTTTTATGTACATGTGTGTGAAGACATCTGTGCTTCCAAGTCTGTATTTACCAAGGACACACCCCCTTGTGTCATCCCACCCCGTCTGTTCTGATGTGGCCATGAGCTACGATGCAAGGAAGAGCCCACATACAGATCGGAGTATAAATAAGGAAGGGTTGAGGCACGTCTTTGCCAGAGATGAGGGGTTAAAACCCAGTCACCCTGCAGCACCTCTGGCTATTTATTCATTCATTCTAAAAAAATACACAAAATTGCTGTACAATTATTAATTTTGCCATAAAAATGCAAAGCAAACACCTTTTACAGGCAGTTCTGTACCTTTTCGTGCTGTTTCATGCTTGTTTCTGTGCTGACACGTTCTGTATTTGGACTAGATCCGCTTCAGGTGGTCAAACTCAGTATGCATTTCTCCGAAGGACTCAGACGTCTCTTCTCTTGTATGACAGCATCTGGAACAAACACAACAGCCTTTTTAGCTGCATGACAAGTGATGAGCAATCTGTGATTGAGAGTTACCTATCCAGGTGCTGGGAGGACAGTTCTTTCTCAAAAACCCTTGATGAACGCTTTGACATCAGTGAGCTGATCGAACCTCACGGCCCCTGTGAGGCTGCAGGCATTACGGAGGAATTGTATGCATCTGTATGGAGGACCAGAGACCTGAGAAGCATTGAACCTGATGTATTGGAGCACTGGGACAGTGGAGAAACTTCCAGACAGACGCTGCATCGCTCAAAGCGAGCATGGATGATTCCTGGGACTCTGTGGTGTGGCTCAGGAAATAAAGCCATGGCCTTTGCTGACCTGGGTAAGTTGGGCTATATCAATCAATTTATAAACTGATGACATACATAAAGATAGTTGCACATGTAAACTGCACTTTTAAATTAAGCTGGTTAATGTAAATAAATCTTAAATCTTTACCTGTTTTCTTGTCTTCTGTAGGTGTCTTTGAAGATACGGATCAATGCTGCAGAGAACACGACCACTGTAAAGACACCATTGCTTCTTTTTCATACGACCACGGTGTCTTCAACACGAACATCTTCACTTTATCACACTGTGACTGTGACAACAGGTATGTCCTGCTTTATTCATTAGAGTGGGAAATGTGAGCATCTCTTTCCCGTTGAGACTATCAGCACTGAACATTTATTCCATAGTGTTCTGTTGAGTAACATGAGACATGTCCAACATAACCAGAGAGTTATTTCACTGAGCGAATGTCTCAGATTACTGTATATTATGACATTGTAATCAGGTCTTGTGATATCAATTCAGGTTCCGCCGCTGTCTCCTGGGTGTTAATAATACCATGTCCAACCTTGTGGGCTACGGATACTTCAACATGCTAAAGATGCGCTGCTTTGAGTTCTCTCAGCGGATGCAGTGTGCCAAGAGAACGTGGTGGGGAACGTATGTATTCGTTTCATTTGACTCAGCTCTTTTCTGTTGCGAAACATTCTCACTTTTCATAAAATAAAAGCAATGATGACGTTAAAACAAGACCTTTAACTCTCAAAATTATTTTAACCAAAAACCTGGCATGTTAGAGTGATTTCTACACTACTGTTCAAAAGTTTGAAGTCGGTAAATCTTTTTAATGTTCTTAAAAAAATGATCTTATGCTCACCAAGGCTGCACTTATTTAATCAAAAATGCAGGACAATATTGTTAAATATTATTACAAAATATAATTTATTCCTGTGATGCAAAGCTGAATTTTCAGCATCATTACTCCAGTCTTCAGTGTCACATGGTTCTTCAGAAATCATTCTAATATGCTGGTTTGCTGCTCAAGAAACATTTCTCATTATTGTCAATGTTCAAAGCAGTTGTGCTGCCGAATATTTTTGTCGAAACTGTGATATACTGTATTTTATTCCAGGATTTACTGATGAATAGAAAGTCCAAAAGAACCGTATTTATTCAAAATTGAATCTTTTGTAAAATTATCAATTATATTATTGTCACTTTTGATCACTGTAATGCATCCTTGCTGAATAAAAGTATTAATTTCTTTAAAAAAAAATGGATGGATGTGTGCACACACCTCAAAAAAGAAAAGCAAAACAATATTTAATTTTATTTTATATAGGTTTTTACATTTGAATTTTAGGTTAAAATGCAAAAGTTTTAAAACCTTTCAATGTCAGACACAAAACAAGCAAAAGCCTGGTTGAACTTTGGAAATAATTCTCTCTGAAAACTTGGCACTTTAGTGTGATTTGTACATACTGTAATCTCTGAGCACATAATGTTGTGCACACAGTTACAGAACCTTGTCTTTCTCATTGGCAGGTGTGCAATTTATGAACTTGCTCAATACGCTGTGGTGAAAGATGGAGCAAACTACACCGACACACTCCCTGAACAAGACATGGAGACGCTGGAAACGAGTTTTCACCAAGCGATCACTCTGGGACAAAGCCAGGTCACCAAAAACACAGAAGAATCACTTACTATACAAGATTCCAGGAGCGGCAGTGAAGAACCGAGTCCAGTTTCGACATCATCACCAGGGCCATCTGTTACAACACTGCAGTCCCGGAAATCTGAAGCTTCCGTACTTCCAACAGACGCACCAAAGATAACAGACAGACCACAAAAAGGTGAAGTAAATATTACTCATATCAGATGTGTTGTAAATTGACCAAATTGGAAATCTTGTAAAAGATTCTCATTTTTTTTGGTTTCATAGGCAAGTTTGAGATGTGTGACCTCTACAGAGACCTGGATTCATGCCATCTACAGATCCCTGCTTTACAGGAGAAATTCGGTCTACGAAACCCTGGCATGAGAACCCTTTACCACTGTAACTGTACTGCCAGGTGAATACACATTTAATACAATATATCCACCCAATGATACCAACACCATCTCTCTACTAGGGATGCGCAAATATTTCACTCAAAAATGACAATTCACTTAAAATTTGCTCACCTTCGGGCCATCCAAGATGTAGATGAGTTTGTTTCCTCATCTGATTTCAAGAAATTTAGCATTATGTCACTTGCTCACCAATGGATCCTCTGCAGTGAATGGGTGCCGTCAGAATGAGAGTCCAAACAACTGATAAAAACATCACAGTAATCCACAAGTAATCCACACCACTCCAGTCCATCTATTAATGAAGTGAAAAGATGCATGTTTGTAAGAAACAAATCCATCATTAAGACATTTTTAACTTCAAATGAGTCTTTTATCCATAACATTGCTTTCTCCAGTGGAAAAAAGTCTTCTGATCTAAAATCGGGAGAGAAATATGAACAGATCAAGGATTGTTTACAAACTAAAACAATTCTAAACAAATATGTTGGTGAGAGAACAACAGTGAGAAAGTGTTGATATGGATTATAGACTCATATTTTGGCCAGAAGCAATGGTTTAAAGCTAAAAATGATTAATGATAGGTTTGTTTATTACAAACATGCAACTAATGGACTGGAGGCGTGAAGATTATTTGTGATGTTTTTATCAGGTGTTTGGACTCTCATTCTGACGGCACCCATTCACTTCAGAGGTGAGCAAGGGATGAAATGTTACATTTCTCCAAATCTGTTCCAATGAAGAAACACCATCGTGGATGGATGGTTTTGGGTTCATTTAAGTAGGATTTTTCTCTACTATCTACTGATACATATTGCTTTCTCAGGCTGCTCCAAAAGATCTTGTCCAAAGCACTGGATGAAACCGACCCTGTGCATTCGCTTTTGATGGATTTCGTTTCACAATCCTGCTTCACCCTGCCACAGTCTGAGAACTGCCTCAATGGAAAAAGGTTGGTATAGACATTATGATCTAACTCAAAAGTTGTCTGATTCAGATTAAGTCCAACAATCTTAGTGGTGTCTCTTCTATTTAGTTGCACAACTCATCCACCAGAAGCACAGCTCATCCAACACTGGAGGAAAGACATGACAGGAGGGCGACATCTAGTGGACTTCAAACGCAAACTCAAGAGGATGAACCCTAAACGCTCCAAGAGGAAAGACTCTCCAGTCAGATTATATAAGAAATGCATCAGGATACACACTAAACTGCAAAGACCTCGAGTTTCTGAACGGAAACCCTCATAAAGTCAGTTTCAACTCAACAAAGCAGCAAAAAACTTGCAATGGGAAAACAATAGCAATACAAATGCTCTTATAAACAGCGTATGTTGCCTACATTAAGAGTCAATGGGGGAAACGTTTTGTTTTAACTCACAAGTCACCTGACACAAATCTATTTTTTTTTGGTATAAGAAATCTGTGGTGAAATATTATTGTGAACATTTTTTTTGAAAATGGGTTACATTTAGTTACACATAGGCCTACAAATAGTTTTAGCTGCAAGAAATAATGTGCATTTTAAGCCAGCTTCTAAGTGCCATATATATTGTTATTATTTGAAATTGATATTCAGCCACATATTTCAATGAAATAATGCATCGTAAACATTCAAAAGTCATTTACTTTCATAGCTATTTTTACAATTGCCCCCACCCTCACAGCCATGATAATCTTTCAATCTTTTTGACTCTTTCATTCATGTCAAACTTTACCCCACAATCTAGAGATAAACTAGATATAAGTTTAAATTCAAAGGCATGTGAACTTTATACAGCAGTATTTGACATCCCAAAATCATTTGCATACCGCAACATCTGTGCTCCGATATATATTGTGAGAGCTGATAAGAGCTGATAAAATGTACTTGAATGCAATGTAAGTCGCTTTGGATAAAAGCGTCTGCTAAATGCATAAATGTAAATGCATATATATATATATATATACTAAGTACTGACTTTGTTACGATATGTTTTGTAATGTTGCACTATATCTGAATTAATGTAACAAGTGAGTGTTGTAAATGTATGTAAAATTGTAAATAAAATGTAAATTAATTTTAATAAATACATCTTTATATGAGTCTGAATTTGATCATGTTTAGTATAGTTCTACTACCTCATTTTCTTATGTTTGTTTGTTTTTAAATGGTGAAACATGGTTAATTATATTGGTACATTTATGTTAATCAGTCAGAACTGTACACTAGGCTACTAATAAAAAGTACACTACTGTAAAATCATCACTTGCGGTAAGGCCAAGTATTTTTGTAAAGGAAAAATACTCATTTTTAATAATAACAACAATAATAAAATAGGCTAAATATTATTATTATTGTTTAAAATATCGCAATTTATAATAACAGCAATAATCATAATAGCAATAATAAAATTTTTACTATAGCTGTGCTACATACTGTCATTTAATGGTCAGTTAATGTTTACATAGTCAATAATTTCACAGACTAAAAGATGCCCAGTCAGTGTAGTGCAGTACACTAGTGATCCAGGCCTAGTAACTAGTCTCAGTAGGTAACTCAACTCCAGTCTGATGTCATAAATAGTAACTGAAGCCCTGAGCTACAGAAAGCATCTGAACCGCCTCTACCGGGAGGAGAGAGAGCGAGAGAGAGAGAAAAACATGGCGAACTTTCCTCTGGAATAACTGTGTCCTGAAGAGCTGCTGACTTCTGCTTCTCAATCTGAAGACGCGTTTTCTCATGGATTCGGAGCGTGTGAAGTATCATGGGATGAAAGTTTGAAACAGTTGGATACTAAAGTAGGACAGGATGGAGAAACAAGGAACAAGACGCGAAAAGGTAAATAAACGCACAACTAGTTGAGTAATAATGTGATGTAAAACTGGGTTTATTAGTGCATTAAAGCTGGCTTTCCCGTTGGCGTGCTACATAGTACAGTATAAAGCCACATATAACAAAAACGTTGTCAAATTTGACATGCTTTCAGTGTTTTAGATACTTTTTAGCTCTAGAGGGTTATTGTGCAAGTTGAGATTGTTATTGAGTAACATGTCATTGCTGCTGCTAATAAACTTACAGCTTGTGTTTGCATGAAATGCTTAATGGACTAATTATCAAGTGTGTTTTTGAGCTATACTGATATCTGGATTTAACACTTTCTGACATTTCATCAGACTACTAGAGGAAATGAAAAGTTACAGTTAGTTAATATTCATGACAGGCATCATGCACTTTATGAAAAGCCTTGAAAGGTGAAATATCTGGTTGTAGGTTCAAGCCTAGCACGAGTTGATCCATAAATGATGTGAAAACACTTCACCTTAGGTCAATGCACAGGTACCTGTAAGTATAAAAGTGTGACATAAATGGCAAATTAGCGTAAAACGACTCCTTTTTTGAGTTACAGAGACCTGAATTCATGCAAATCTACATAAAGACACCTGCTAGACCAACAATTTTCTGCTTAATGTTGTTTCAAATAGTCTCATAGAGTTGTGCAAATAATTTCATATAGAATAAGATTGCTGATTTATTAATAGTTTGTGCGCTCAAATCAAATGGAGTTTGTGTAAATTATGCAGTTAGTTGATTTGCTGTTTGCTGACTTTATTTGTGCTGCTGCTGCTATTGTTATTTTATCATCGATTATCACTAATTTCTTCAGTCTTATCTCATTGTTTTGATTTTGGTGTTAAATATGACTCAAACTTGTTCTTGGGAGTGTTACTTTAGTATTATTTATATACTATTATAGTATCTTAATTTTGAAAAAAAATTATTTTATATTTTCAGTTTTATATTTTCAGTTTTCATTTCTATTTTGTTGTAGTTTACAGTGTTATTATTTCTTTAAATATAATTTGAATGAAATAGTTGTCAGTGACACTCAGTGTCATGCATGTGTACTGTACCTTACAGTAGGCTCACATCACGTTGTCATCCAGGCGACCTCCACCGTGGTCATTCCCAGCAGACCATGACATGTTTTGTGGTGTTTTCAGACTCACCAGATGTTAGTGGGTGCACCTGTGTTTTCTTTGAACCCAGACGGAGAGAATGCAGAGAAAATTTCCAACTGAATCAGTCTAGGGGGTGTTTCAGGGGACAGCAGACTCGTCAGTGTAGCCTGGTGTTTTGGCAGAGGAAACAAATCATCTTGAATGAAATATTTAACGGCAACAATAGTCACAAACCATCAACAGCGACAGAACTCAAAAGATAAACTTTCCCATGCCTCCAGTCATATTGGATCACTTTTCTTCCCAGAAAAAAAATCCATTCTTGCATTATAAATGTGAGGAAGTGCATTCATGCATCCCGATTGCTAAAATATCACCAGCTCAACTGTGATCCAACCACAACACTTAGATGTTACATAACCCAAATGCAATATTCAAATTGTTTTTCATACAAAAATAAACAAAGATGTCCTTAAATTAAAACAAAGATCATATTATTTCTTCTACCTTCTTTCTACTTCAAATTTTAATGTTTAATTTGTTACTTGCCAATTCTTTCTTATTTGTGAAATGTATTAGTAATTTCTGAGTGAAAATAGATTCTACACCAGTTTTTTTTTCTGCAGTGCAATGTGGCAAGTGTTATTGTGCCAAAAGTCCTGCAGAGATTGATTGAACTGAATGTTGATTCATTAAGTTTATTTATTTTGCTGTCTTAAGTGTGCATGATTATATTGTTAGTTGCCGTTTATCATTTGCATTCACTGTATTGTCCAATCAGATGAGTTTGTTTCATTATGGAAACTGATTTGGTGATATGTAGCGTTACATCACTTGCTCACAAATGCATCCTCTGCAGTGAATGGGTGCCGCCAGAATGAGAGTCCAAACAGCTGATAAAAACATCACAGTAATCCATAAATAAAATCCACTCTACTCCAGTCCATCAGTTAATGTCATATGAAGTAAAAAACTGAATGTTTGTAAGAAACAAATCCATCTTTAATGCATTTTAACATTAAACTGGCGCCTTCTGGCCAAAATATGAGTCCATAATAACGCTTCCTCCAGTGAAAAAGTCCACCCCCTGTTATCTTTCACATCAAATCCACCCACATATTTATTTTAAATGTTTTTTTGACTTGTAAACAGTGCTTGATCTGTGCAGATTTCTCTCCTGATTCAGAGAAGATGACCATATCACTGACTGGAGGAAGGGTTATTATGAATAGAGGACTCATATTTTAGCCAGAAGCCATGGTTTAAAGTTAAAATCTTAATAATGGAATTATTTCTAACAAAAACATGTAGCTTTTGTCTTCTCAAGATGTTAACTGATGGACTGGAGTGGTGTGGATTACTTGTGGATTATTGTGATGTTTTTATCAGCTGTTTGGACTCTCATTCTGACGGCACCCATTCACTGCAGAGGATCCATTGGTGAGCTGTTCCCATAAAGAAACAAACTTCGCTACATCTGGGTTGGCCTGAGGGTGAGGACATTTTCAGCAAATGTAAATTTTTGAGTGAATTGTTCCTTTAAGCTAGCTAAGCTAATGTACAAAACGCAGCATACGCTGGTGAGCAGCTGTACTTTCTAAGCAGCACTATGGGGTCGATCTTTAGATGTTCGTGAGATGTTTGGAAATGTTTTGAGCAGAGGAGAAGGCTGTAGACAGCTGTTGGACAGACAGATAGTGTAAAGTCGAGCTGACGCCCCGCGGGCCCTTCTGAGCGGGCATCAACTTCTCCATCGGCCGCCTGATGCCTGCCAGAAGAGAGGCTTGTTTTCATTTTCCCAGGAATGCGACTCAGCCCCCTGACCTGCTCGAGACAGAGGGGTGGGATCACGAACGGCCAGACAGACATGGAATCAGTGAGACACAGGGATCAACTTTGTTTGCTGTGTCAAACTATTGAGTCTCACGAAATCATGTCCAGGTTACATTTTACCCCCAAATCAAAATGTGTTTTAATATTAATATAAAATTATTATTCGTAATAATTCAAGCACATTTTTAGTTGTTATTTTATGTTAAATATTTTTTTTTTTCTAAATGTATGCACATCTCCCCCAACATTCTAATTACTGTAAGACATTAAAAAAATATATAATTTCTTATCTCTTTCATTTGATATTGGTGTTAAACATGCATTATTTGTGTAGTATTTATCAACATTTTGAATTAGCTTTTTAATTTTTTTTCATTTAAATTAAATTTTAGTCATTTTATTGTGCTTTTGTCATTTCTGTAGTTTTTAAATCTTTCTATTTAGGTTTAGTTTTAGCTTAAATATTTGTATTTAAGTCATTTGCCAAGGCAACATTTTTCATTTTCATTTATGTATTTCAAGTTTGTTTTTCACGTTATATTTACATTTTATTTTATTTCCGCTTTAATTTTAGTAATTCAGCTTAAATTTAAGTTATTACACATTTTTAATTTATATTTTTAATTTATTTTTTGAAGTTTTATATTTTTCATTTTATATACATGTGTATGTATGTATGCATGTATGTATGTGTATATATATATATATATATATATTTATATTATATATTTTTTCAGTTTTAGTAAATTTAGGCTTTTTAGGTGTAACATTTTCATCTAATATTATCATTATTATTATTATTATTATTATTATTATTATTATTATTATAATATCATTTTATTTCCGATTTTTTTAATTTAATGTAAACCATTTTCAATCGTTTTAGTTAACTTCGACAGCACTGCTGCTTGACAGGTTTATTGAGAGTCACCCTGTTAGTTTTGAGGGTCAGAAGAATATTTCCCTGTTGTGTTTGTGTGAGCGTGTCTGTGTATTGTCATGGCCTGTGTCGGCTCTAGACAGGTTAAAAGGCCTTGTTTGCATGCTGATGTTAGCGTCTGTTGTTTTTAGTTTGAGTTTAAGCGTCAGCTCAGCTGTTTGAAGTGAGCGGTGATCAGACAGGAAGAACATGAAAGGAGGGGAAAATAACCTTTATATATTTTACCCAAATCAATTTTCACACCACACTTGGTTCTCTGGCTGACCCTGTGCTGTTACTAATAACAAACACACACTGTGTTAGTGCCTTTAAAGCATTGTCCTCAGTGTCTATTGTGCCTGTGTTTATGATATGCATAAACAGAGGTCAGATTTAGTATATGTATATTATTTGGACCGGCCCAGAACATCATTGTTAATTATTGCATTATTGTTCTGTTTTAATAAAGATTATTTTAACGAGGCTATAATATCTGGAGATAACTTTCACTTAGCATTCACATTAATTTATTCTGCAGTAGCTTAGCTAGTACGTGTATAAATTATGTTAAGGATTTAAAAAAAAAAAGGAAAAAAAAAATATATTTTAGATTTATGCATTTAGCAGACGCTTTTATCCAAAGCGACATACATTGCATTCAAGTTACAGTTTTTACATTTTATCAGCTCTTATATATACATGCACATTTATATTTATTTATTTGTTTAATACATATATTCAGCAATGATTCATTAAATGGGACAGCAAAGACATAAATGCTGACTTTTTTAAAAAAATCCTGAAAAAAAGACTGTATCATAGTTTCCACCAAAATATGAAGCAGCATAACTGTTTTCAACATTGATAAAAATAATAAATGTTTCTTGAGCAGCATATCAGTATATTAGAATGTTTTCTGAAGGATTATGTGACTCTGAAGACTGGAGTAATGATGCTGAAAATTCTGCTTTGATCACAGGTATAAATTACATTTTACAATATATTAAAATTTAAAACAGTTATTTTAAATTGAAATAATATCTCACATTTTTACTGTATTTTTTAAATTTATTTTGGGCATTTTTGCATTTTTTTTCTATGACAGGACAGTATAGATATGACAGGAAATGAATGGGAGAGCGAGATGGAGGGTGGGAACGGGAAAGGTCCACAAGGCCGCATTCGATCTCGGGACACCCGAAGCGCAACTACACCATGACTTTACTGTATTTTTAAGCAAATGATTGCAACCTTGGTGAGCATAAGTGAACATAAAATATAAATGCAACAAAAAATATAAATATATAACTAAAATGAAATACTAAAAATATTAAAAATGAATATAAAAATAAAAATATATGAACATAATTAAATATAAATAAATAGTATCTTCATTATTATAAACTTGAGTCTAAATGATTATGGAGTTGATTAAATAACTAAATTTATTTTCATATTTGTTTTTCTGATATCCAAATGATTAAAAGGAGACATTTTTGCAGCTTGTCTTTTTGAACCCTTTATTTTCAAAATGAAAATGTCATATTTTCATAAATCATTGAAAGTGCATTCGATAGTGATGTTATTCTAAGATCGTTATTTGACAGTGCTGGTTTGGGTCGTGACCACCATGAGCTCAGATTTGGTGCCGTCTTGACGTTCTCTCGATGATAATCAATCAAATCACTAATGGAATTAGTCCGTGTCCAGAGATCAGTGAGAAGCCCGTGACTACATTCAGCCTGTCGATTATTACGTGTGTGGTCAGTTCACGGCTGTTATTTTTGGACTGTCGGATGAAGCTGGAGTTGTACATGTGCTCCATATGTTACGTGTGCTTGTGCTGATCTACATTGTGAGGTCTTCGCTCTGTTGTCTCAGCTGAAGATGAAGATGACCACCGGCTCCATCTCTGCACCGACGCGGGAAATCTGTCTGTTCAGAATTACCTCCACCAAGGCTCTCATTATCTGCCCATATAGACAGCGGCCAACATAAATACGGCTAACACTGTTATCTGTGTCTGGCCCTGGACGGGGTGGATGTAGATCTCGCCAGACTTTCCTGAAGCTTCAGAACAATAGGACACGTTCAACAACACCACAGAACTGAATTTGCAAAACGACAATCGGAGTGCTAAAAGAAGCATTAATTGACTCTGGTTCCATTGTGTGAAAAACATTTCTGCTTCTTTTTTTTGTTGACTTTCATACTTGACTTTGAATTTTTAATTGAGAATTTGGCTCATTAATCTGTGACTCATGAGGCCATCCCATGGAGAAATGATTTAATCCTAATTAGATGTTTGACATGAAAAAGGCTATTGAACTGTACAAATACAAATGTGTGCATGTTTTATGTGGTTGACATTAATTGAATTATATAATGTGATTGTATGTATGTTCTGGATAATAATAGCTGTATATATGTGTATTTATATGACAATTTCTGATATAATTTAATTTAATGGTTTTATTTATTTTGTGGCATGAAAGCACTTCTTTTAACTTTTAAAACCCACCCCAAAAAAACAATCCCAAATATGAATATAAATAATAAAATAAAATAATTATAATAAAAAAATAATACTAATAATAAAAAAATATTTAATGATTGATATGCAAATATACAAGTACTGACATAATAACATAAAAATGTAAATTAGGGAAAAACAGGATTTTTTTTTTATTTTTATTTTTTTACCATTTTTGGTGATGTTAAGGTTTTATTGTAAGGTTATTTTATCCATTTCACCGTCCACCGTATTGTAAAAATTTTTTTTTTTTTTTTTTAAGTTGGAAATAAAACAAAAGCTTATTGGGATATGTTTTACAGGATAATACTTGCTATTTTTCTTGTAATTGACATTTACTTGCAATTTCTAAGTGAAACATGTTTCTACACCAAATTTCTTGCAATGCAGGTGAAAAATCAAAAGTCCAATCACTTTGAAATATGTGCCACGCAAACTGAGCTCTTCACATGAAACACTTGACTCACAATTGATTCAAATTTAGCATTAATGTGTTGCTAAGCTAACATTACACACACAATACAGGGTTGAATATTGTGTATTTTATCATGACTTTCCAGTGCTGCTAAATAAGATATATTTGTAATCATCAACATATAATATATTTGTGTACATCTTGGATTCATTTTGGATTCATAGAGCTTGTTGCAGTGTCATTCTGGGATTGAAATTGTCTGGGAAGCACATATTACTGCCTTAGATTTTGGCTGAAATAAGGTATTTTAGGAGGAGGTATAATGTGTTTGCCTGCTTATTACATAGGCGAGTAAATGCTGCCTTTAAATGCTGTCGATGTGGGCGGCTCATCAGGTTTGGTGAACTTCTCTTTCTGACCCTGTTTTCTTGCTTTAGAGTCTCTCGGAGGAGCTGAACACACTATTTTTCTTTTCTATTCCTCTCTGTTGTTCAGTGGTTTTGCTTCTTGATGTTGTAAATCATTACAAAATTCAGCTTCTTTCGCATTTCTGTGCTTCTATTTGCACTCGGTTTCCTTTCAACTGATGCGCTGTTTCGTCCTGCCCGTTTTCGTTTCTCTCCTTCTTTCATGCTGTCGTTCTAGCGCTCTGGCTCTTCCTTTTGGCCTCTCTGGAAGTAATTATCCTGCTGTGCTATCCCAGAATTCCTGCAGAAGGGAAGAGGGGTGTGGCCTGTGTGTGAGATTACAGGCTGGAGTGGCTTTCTTCGCCTGCCGTTTTACTTTCTCTCCGTCTCCATCCCCTCCCTGTTTTTCCCTGTCGCTCTTGGGAATTCTCCAGATGTGAAGCTCTTAGGTGGCTAGTCATAAATTTCCTGCATTCTCTGAAGTCAGCAGGAGCCACTGGTGTGTGTCTCCCAGAGGAACTGACCTCACAGCCAAAACAATGAGCACGGCCTGATGTCGGCGTTGTGGCTTTGGAATATATGATATTATTTTGAAAGAAATAGCTTTAGCAATTTTAACCCATTTTTCTTCAATTTCTTCTTTGCGGTTCTTTGAATTAGATATTTTCCGTTGTTTTGCTGTTCTCACTTACTGAGTCTTTGATGCACATAGAGGCAATCTTCACCATATCAGCTATAATTGCCATTCTATCATCAGTATAAATGAATATAAAATTAATAAATATATTCTTCTGATTAAGCTCAAATTTGGAATAATGGCTTAATTTAAGTTTAAACATGGTTTCAAAAATCTTAATTGCTTATCCAGCTGTACAGTTTATAATGTTTTAATGCTTGATTATCACTTAAAACATGCAATTTTTGTTGAAAACAGGGAAAATTGTACAGATTTACAAATTCATTGTATGTGCTTGTCACATCAAATGTCATGCATAACAAATTCATTATGTTTGCGTATGCAAAATATTTATACTATATAATTATCATCAGCATCATGTTTATGAACAAATTAGTCAATATTAGAACTGATATTATATACATTACTGTTTTCTTAACTTAATGTTACTTAACTTTTATTCACCAAGGATGCATTAAATTGATCCGAATTGACAGTAAAGACATTTATAATGCTATAATGAGCAGCAGATCAGCATATTAGAATGATTTCTGAAGGATCATGTGACACTGAAGACTAGAGTATGATGCTGAAAATTCAGCTTTGATCACAAGAATAAATCACCTAAAAAGTGTTTTTTAAATTCGTAATAATATTTCAGAATATTACTGTTTTTACAGATTTTTTCATTTATCTAATAAATGCAGCCTTGGTGAGCAGAAGAGACAAACCAAACGTATCTGCTTGAGCATTTATGAATGCATCAAATACAGTATAATGTCCTCTCAAGGTTTCTTCCTTATGTACATAAACATCTCAGAATAATACTTTGGAACAATATGTATTGTGGAAAAGCATTACAAATACATTGGCAACTGAATTGAAATCGCTCATCAAATCAGTTATCAGATATAACGTCATATGTTTTTAAGGATTTTTGTCACCCATTTGTACATTTTGGGTAAGATTAAATCCTTGGTTTTATGGAGGTTGATTTGTATTCATCTAGTATTTCTGTAGTAGTGTGTGTGCTGTTGTGACTTTCAGTTTCATGGCCTGTTCTTGCAGCCTTTCAGAAGGGCTGCACAGTTGAGCTTTGTGTTTTTTTTCAAGGGTTTCCTTCATACTCCCAAAGAGATTAAGAAGAAGGTTTCCTCTGTGATCGCTTTGTGCTTGCCCCTGCCAATATAATCCTAAAACCCTGCAAAGCTGCTTTGCTACATGTTAAACCCTACAAATGCAGGCATAGAAGTGAGCTGAAGGTGACATGAGTCAGCATTGTTTCTATTTAAATGGGTCGTGTTCTGTTTTCTTCCCATTCTTATAATATCAGTCAAGATGCACCAAAAACAATTGATCACACTTAGGCTGTGCTTTTAAGACTTCATGCAAATAACTGCTCCTATGATTGGCTTAATGCATGTTCATGGGCGTGTCAAGGTGTTGATATGTAAATGTGGGTGTCATCGAATCGTGGCTTTTCTCTCACCGCTACAATGACTCCCACTTAATGACTCCCACAAAACATGTACGTCTGATATTATTTACTAGCTTTATATGATGAGTTGCAGTTCTGGATCATCGTGCTTATTTCCTAACAGATGACCTACGTAATGTTTGTTAGATTCTTCAGTCATTGCTGGTCACAGATAAACTGCTTTTGTTGGCTAATTAGACGATATTTGACCAAATTGAAATTACGTAGAAGCACTGGTGAGAACCTTGCTGCATTAGTTTCTTCTTGTCAATAAATTACAAATCTTCTTTTATTATTTTGCGTGCATATTGTAAAATAAGTAGTGCTGTCAAATGATTAATCACATCCAAAATAAGTTTTTGTTTGCATAATATATGTGTGTGTTCTGTGTATATTTATGATGTGTGTATATATAAATACACACATACAGTATATGTTTTGGAAATATTTACATATTTATATTCATATAATTTATATTATAAATAAATATATTTAATATACAAAAATAACATTTTTCTGAAATATATACATGCGTGTGTCTGTGTGTGTATTTATATATACATAATAAATATACACCGTACACACACACATATTATGTAAACAATAACTTTTATTTTGGATGCGATTAATCGTTTGACAGCACAAAAAATACGTGTTTAATTCATTTGAACAATAAGTGTACATATTATTTGCCATTATTTACATCAGTGTTTGTCATTGAAAACCCTTTGTTCTACTACAAGTTGTGATGCTCAACTGTTCAAATTTATTATTATTATTATTATTATTAATTAATTAAAAAGAGGTTATTGCATTTATTTATTGAGGATGCATTGAAGTGCTCAAAAGTGATAAATACATTTATAATGTTATAAAAAAATATATTTCAAATAAATGCTGTTCTTTTAAATTTTCTATTCATCAAAAAAAAATTTGGAGTTTAATTTCAGTATTTTGAAAGTTTTTCTTCATGGTACACTATTGTTCAAAATGTTGGGGTCGGTAAGTGTTTTTTTTTTATTTTTTTTATATGCTCCAAAGTTGCACTTTCTTTATTCAAAACTATAGTAAAAACAGTAATATTGTGAAATATTATTTTAATTTAAAATAGCGGTTTTCTATGTGACTATATCATAAAATGTAATTTATTCCTGTGATGCAAAGCTGAATTTTCAGCATCATCATACTCCAGTCTTCAGTGTCACATGATCCTTCAGAAATCACTCTAATATGCTGATTTGCTGCTCAAGAAATATTTCTGATTATTATCAATGTTGAAACCAGTTTCATATTTTTGTGGAAAAAAAGATTTTCAGGATTCTTTATTTGAAATTGAAATCTTTTATAACATTATAAATGTCTTTATGTAATTTCTGATAAATTTAATGCATTCTTGCTGAGTAAAGAGCTTGTTTTGAATGTCTTAAAAACACTAATGCGTCTCTCTGATGTGTTTCTTCCTGGGTAGTTTGGTCTGTTTGGACTGCGAGCGCTGGGCAGGGCCATGCACGCCGCCGCCGATGGCCCGGGCCTCAGCAAGGCAGAGTTCATGGAGAAGGTGCAGCAAAGCAACGAGGCCTGCCAGCTGGGAGACTTCCAGACGGCCGTGAAGCTGTATGGCGAGGCCTTGCGTGCCGACCCACAGAACTGCATCCTGTACAGCAACCGCTCGGCCGCCCACCTCAAACTGGGCCAGTACCAGACCGCCCTGGACGACGCAGTCAAAGCCCGCCTCCTTAACCCTAAATGGCCGAAGGTGAGCGTATGGGCGGGGCTTTGTGTCTTCTTTTCCAGGTTACAGGTGAAGACGTCCCTCGTTCTTCGGTCATCGTCTTCATGTGCTCTGTACTACTCTAGACCATCTCTGATTTCCGTTTGTTTGTTTCTTCTTTTAGCATTCATTGCAGGTACAGCGAGCCGAGAGCTTGAGATTTTGCCAAATCGCCTCTTTGCTTAACATTTCTCAGCTGTGATGTTAACAGGCACTCACAGCAGAACATCACGGCAAAGTCAGCATCTGAAAAATGATCACAGTAGTGGCCTTGCGGCAGGAGCTCGTCTGCTCTTGGCAACGGGAAAAGGGCACGCTGTGATAGACTTACTAACAAACAACACAGGATTTTTTGCTGTATGCTCTCTTAAAGCTACTATGTATTAAACTAGATTAATTATATAGCGAGATTTTGATTAGGTGGATTCGGTTTCTGGCATAGTTCCCACAAAATATGTTTAATTGGATGATATTTGGCCATATTGATATTATTAGCATTGGTGAAAACCTTTTGTTTTTTTGTGCATATTATGCAAAGTATTTGATTCATTATAGCAGTTAATGTATATAATTTGCATCAGTATTTGCCATTGAAAACCTTTAACTTCAAGTTGTTATCAGTTTCTGACGCAGTTGCACTAAACATGTATGTGTCACATTATTTACTAGCTTTATATCATCAGTTGCAGTTCTGGCTTGTTTTCATTTTAACTCCTACAGATCCAATACGTAATATTTCTTAGATTTCTAGTTATAGATAAACTGGTATTTAAACCTATATTTGTCCATATTGAGATTATTATAATTAGTTAATGCCTGTTTTAATAAATTCTAAATGTTTCTGTTATTAATTTGTGTGCATATCGTGTAAAATAAGTTTTCGATTCATTTAAGCAATTAGTATGCATATAACTTGCCATCATTTACATCAGTATATGCTATTGAAAACCCTTTTTGTTTGACTGCAAGTCGTTACAATGTTCAAAAGTTCGGGGTCTGTAAGATGTTAATACTTTTATTCAGCAAGGATGCATTACACTGATCAAAAGTGAAAGTGAGGACATTTATAATTTTGCAAATATTGCAATTTCAAATTAACGCTGTTCTTTTAAACTTTCTATTCAAGAATCAAAAAGAATAGTTTACACCAAAATATGAAGCAGCACAACTGTTTTCAACATTTACAATAAGAAATGTTACTTGAGTTGAAAAATCAGCATATTAGAATGATTTCTGAAGGATCACGTGACACTGAAGACTGGAGTAATGATGCTGAAAATTCAGATTTGATCACAGAAATAAATTATATTTTAGAATATATTTAAATAGAAAGTACTTTATTTTAAATGGCAAAAATATTTCAGAATATTACTGATTTTACTGTATTTTTGATTAAATAAATGCAGCCGAAAAGGCTTCTTCCTTACGTCTCATATAGGATATTTGTAGCCCAATGGTTAGTTCTATGCTGCTAATAGAAATGTTGCACACTATGTGTGACAAAATAACTGTAGAAATGTTGATATCGTGCTCATATCTGGTGACTTTAGTGTTCGTAAATTGGTACTGCACCTGAAATTAGTGTATCATAAGTTGCTTTGGATAAAAATTTCAGACAGCATATTTGTATTATAACAAATTAGGTTGTTTGTCGAAATCAAGTTTTTGTTCTACTTTGAAGCGGGCGACGCACACGTGTGCAATCTTAACAGCTCTAGTCGTAAGTATTTTGTAATCACGCAAACATGTTGGCTTTAATAAGAACTGAGGATATTAATATGGGCTTTTTCTCATCCGTAAACTGCCTCAACGCTCTGAGAAAGCGTTTTGCGCAGACGTGAGTGGTACTTTGGTTTGGTCTCACTCTGACCACACAGTCCTCTCCTCCCCGGCCCAAAGCACATGTGGCAAAACCCAAACCCAGCGAGGAACATTAACCTCTGCATGCACAGCTGCCTGTCTTCTGCTTTCTGACTTTTCATTTGCTGCACGGAGGCGGGACGTTCTCGTTTGGCACAGAGAAAAGGGCAGAAACATGGGTTCCATTTTACTCAACCAAAATGTGTGAAATTCTTGTCTTTATGAGCAGCGGGCTCCTCTGAGACACGCCGGGGAGTGTTCGAACTAACCAACGCCACAAGTGCAGCGCTCGGAATCTAGCCGAGGAAGTTTTGTGGGAACCAGCAGACAGAGATCTCTGTATCAGAGAGGCTGTGCTTCCTTTTGGAGCAGAATAGGAGGAAGTAGTGGGTGTGGGGCCGAACTGCTGTTTTGTTGTGGAAATCCTGGACGGGTTCAACGGCAAACTTGTGCTGCGAGGACAATAACTGCAATAACAGCAACATTCCACCGACTTTACAGGCCTGAAACACTGCAGATTTGCCCCGTTACGCACATGCAGAGCGTTTCTGCCAATAGTCTCATAAAAACACAATTAAACAAACAAATATGAAGTTATGACATTGCCCACAAGAAAACTTTAGTTTCTCTTTTATATTTCAGGGACTTGATTGAGTATAAACTTTGTCTCAGATGTTCCTTCAATAAATTGAACTATTCGATTCAATTAAAATAAAACAAAAAATTGATAGAAATTATACAATAGTTCATACAGAGTAAAAATGTAGCTATAAAGTAGATTTTTCAAAGCGACGTTCAAACTTTCCTAGTATTTGAGTTCCAGTTCTCTGATTGGTTGATAAGGTGTTGCTAGGCAGTTGCTAAGGTGTTGTGATTGGTCTCATTCTGTTTTTTTTTTTTTGTTTTTTTTAGAAATTTTTTGAGCCAGGATGCAATAAATTGACCAAAAGTCACAGTTAAGACATGTATCATGTTACAAAACATTTATATTTCAAATTAATGCTGTTATTTTGCATTTTTCTGTTCATCAAAGAGTCCTGAAAAATACTGTTTTCCAAAAAATGTTACTCTTTTCAACATTAATAATCAGAAATGTTTCTTGAGTAGCAGATCTGCATATTAGAAGAATTTCTGAAGGATCATGTGACTGGAGTAACGATGCTGAAAATTCAGCTTTGATCACAGTATTAAATACAGTTTTTAAAACATATTCAAATAGAAAAGTTATTTTGATTTGTAATAATATTTTACAATATTACTGTTTTTACTGTATTTTTGATCGAATAAATGCAGCCTTGGTGAGCAGAAAAGACTTCTTTTCAAATATCTTATCAACCCAAAACTTTTGAACATTATTAATGCTATTTAATAGTCAGTTTTACCATATTCCATGGCAAAAACCAAAGTCTGATTATTTTGAAACATAACAGTACTCCTATCTTAAAAAGAGGCATGATTTGAGCTATCACTGATATAGTATGAATGATTGAATAATGAACTTGATCTAATGAATGAGATTCAGACATTTCTAAGCATTTGTTTTTTGTAATCTGGACTTGTGTTTACAGCTCTGAACCTCCCTTACTGTATATGTCAGGAAAAGACAGTAGACATTAAAATGGCCTTTTTGTGGGGAAACTTGCTCAATGAGCCAGTACTTCACAGCCGACAGCCAGGCAAGAGAGGCAGAATGATAAACTTGTTGTAAGTCCTTGTGTTGATTTGAAAGCTGTTGATGTTTTTCCTCTTCGTCACACACTCAGACGCCTCTCAACCCTTTATGAGAGGCCACGGCGAGTGATGAATGTGAAGAGAAGGCAAATGAACGCAGACGAGTGTCGCTTCATCAGCATTCTCCTGTGAGAGCTCAAGGACGCTGAAAGTCTTGAGACATCAGTGTTTTAGCTGTATTTATGCATCGTTTGAAGTGTTTGTGCACGCAGAGATGCATATTCAGTATGTTTTCAGTTTACCTCTCATCATAAGAGGACTTGGTGTCCAAGCTGGGCGGTATGACTAATTTTTGATTAATGATTTTTATTTATTTTTTTTCAGCCGTGAGATAATGTTTGATTTTGCAGATTGGAATAGCATTTTATTGTTGTATTATAAATACAGTGCCCTTCATAAGTATTGGAACAGTAAAGACAAAATTGCTCTGTTGGCTGTGGAGTCAAGACATTTGCAAACATGATTAAAAGATGAATATGAGACAAAACTACAGAATGCCACATTTTATTATTAGCCGTTTCAACACAAACATGTTTTAGCAAATAAAAAGAACAGCACTTTTAGAGTTCATCCCACTCATTGATGTGAGCATAAGTATTGGGACAGTTGAACATAAGGCAGATATAAAAGATTAAAAGCTATTATTTAGTTGCAGATCCCTTGCACACAATCACAGCAGTGAGTCTGTGACCCATAGACATCACCAGACTCTTGCTCTCATCCTTTGAAATACTTTTCCCAGCCTTTAATGCAGCCAATTCCAATTGTTGCTTGTTTTGGGGAGTTTCTGCCTTTACTCTCCTCTCCAGCTGGTGAAGTTCATGTTCAATCAGATTTAAATCTGGAGATTGACTTGGGCAATCTAAGACTTTCCATTTCTTTGCCCTTATAAATTCCTTGACTGAACTGGCAGGGTGTTTTGGGTCATTCTCCTGATGCAATATGAAGCACTTCCCAATGAATTTGGTGGCATTTTCTTGAATATTGGTAGGCAAGATGGTTTTGTACCCTTCAAAATTCATTCTGCTACTGTCATCATACATTAAGTCATCAGTAAAGTTGAGAGGGCCTGTTTCAGAGGCAGCCATGCATGCCCATGCCATGACACCACCTCCACCATGCTTTACAGATGAGGCTGTATGCTTGGGATCATTGCAGTTCCCTTTTTTTCTCCACATTTTTGCTTTCCCATCATTTAGATAGAGGTTCATCTTTATGAGAACTTTGTCTCATAAACACAGTTCCAAAACTCTTCTGGCTCAAACTCTAATCTTGTCTTTCTATTTTTGGTGCTGGTCAGAGGTTTGCATCTTGCTGTGTAGCATCTGTAATTCTGTGTCAGTCTCCTGAGGACAGTAGATTGTCAGAGCAGGGCTCGCAAAATCGCTAGCCCGACGTCCCGGGGCTATTGCGTCTTCCAGTCGGGCTACCAAAAGGTATCACTGCCCTGCCCGACGGGCTACCTTAAATACAGGGCTCCCATGCAATATTCCCTCTAAGCTGAGCGCGCGCGCGACTGCGCAGAAGAAATAATGTACCTCGCACACACAAAAATGAGTTGGGAAGCCATTTGATTGAATGCCGCCAGTAAAAGGAAAATAATAGCAATGCTCGGGCAAACCGCTATAGAGCTGATGTCACGACAGAGTTAGAACCGGTGAATGCGGTTTACAGGTTTCATAGAAAGAGAACGATGTGCACCAAATGAAACTCAATACTTCAATGGTTGCAAACGCAATGACATGTGAAATAAAACGTCCTCATGTATTAAAGAAGAGTGGCTTGATTAAGTGCTGGAAATAGCGGAGGATGGGCAAAGAACGGTAATAAAACTCTGAAAGATGTACAATCACACACAAGAGTATTGTACAAACTGCACTTCATAACCATGTTTAGACCGCTATAGAAGAATTCATGTTCATGTTTTTTTTTATTTAACTTACAGATCTCAGCTTAAGTTTTGCTTCAGTTTCTATTCTATCAGTTGAAATAGTTTGTTTTGATAATATATGTTAGGCCTATATTATAGATTCAAAAACAAGGTCAATTATTTATCAGGTTTTTGATTTTGAGTCTCTTGCTCATCAAGGCTGTATTCATAAGTTCAATTTCCAATCCGTGTGCTCAGATTTTGTAAACGTACCCTCGGTTTTTGAATCCATACCCACAAATTCACAATCCGTTCACACGGGTTTGTAAACTCACAAATTTGTGGTCCCGCCCCCACCGCCAGATTCAACCAGGCCACCTGTTTAAGTATGGGATGCACTGTATTGTGTTTATTAAACATTATTTTTCATAGTAGCCTATGAGACCATGATCCGCACTCACAAAATAATCTTCTTTTTAGCATTTATTTTACATTAATCACCAATAGGATAAAACACAGCCGCCTGTGTTTTATCCTATAGCCTAAAAGAAACGCTAAAAAGAATAGAAAATATCCTTAATTTTCTTAAAAAAAACAAAAAAAAAACACAATAGAGTTTCAAGAGGAGAAGGTAAAAGGCAATATAAAACAAATAATGTACCAGTTATGTTGTCATTCCTTTGCTCTCTAACTGAATGCTATGTTATAATAGGCCTAGTTAATAATAACATTAACAGTGAAACATACATCTAGCTCTGGGGGGAAAAGTTTAGTATAATAAAATCAACAAAATAAGTATTCGTGTTAAGAATGAATAGCTAGTGCACAAACACATTTCCAAAACTGTAAAAAGAGAAAGCATTCTTGGAATTATTTTGTGATAAACATTTTACTGTCTTAAGTGCACTCATTTATTTAGCCTATAAATAATAATAATAATAATAACTAGGGTGAAGTCAACTAAAATGGGCCACGTTTTGGTAAATTACTTCTAATACCATCAAATAAACTATGCAGGAGATCTAATGATATTCTTATAAATTAGCATGGGTCTCTTAAATATATTAATATTTTTAAATGTGAAAAAGTATAGGTTGTAAAATTATGAGAGTTAGAGTATCAGCAGGTACCTTCTTGAGCCACGGCACAACATTCAGGTAAAATGGGCCAATATAAAAAGAGAACAACACGGGCAATTTCAGCTTAAATCATTTTATTTTTAACAGTAAATTGACAGTATTGTCTTTAGTGTGCCATAGCAACACCATAAATGTATTTCATTAAACAGAAAGTTGAATGAATATTTAACCAATACAATTAAAAATGAACTGATCGTGTTGTATAGGTGTGTGGTTCTGTGCATTGCTGTCTTTTGTGTTCATGTATGTGTATGTATGCTTGTATTTTTTTTTTTTTTTTTTTTTTAAAGACTTAAGATTTTGTATGGATACATATCTACAGTAGGCCTATAAACCTATTTTCACCCTCAATTTCTGTTTAAAAGTGTGTGTGTGTGTATGCAGTCCATTTTAGCTGAAAATTATGGCCCGTTTTAGCTTAACCAGCCATTTCTACCTAAAATGACCTTTTTCACAAAAATCAAAGTTTCTTTTATAAATTAAACTTTTTTTTATTTGAAAGAGCATGTCAAAACATTGTTCATAAGCCTTTACTTTGTTGGTAAGCTTACTTATAATTGCTTTAGTACCCTTATTAGTGATGAATGAAATTTTCTATGTCAGGCTCAATTACCGTACAATTTCTCTGACGAGCTTCATGTAACACTCTGCCCTGCCCGCCTTAAACTCAGACCAATACAAATTGTTACATGTCAACAAATGTTGAAGCAACAATGCAAGATCAGTTATTGCGATCCTGATATCCCATTTTAGCTGATTTCACCCTATTATTTTATTAATAATTGTATTATTATTATTATACATTTAGGTTACTTATGCATTTAGAAGAAGCTTTTATCCAAAACAACTTACAAAAGAGGAACAAATTACAAAGTCAGTCACAGTGTACGGTTTACAAAATCTGAGCGCACGGATGGGAAATTCGTGGGTACGGTTTATTAATCCATGGGCACGATTTGTTAAACCTAGGGAACAGTTTAAGAATTCGTGACTACGGTTTATAAACTGAGAGGACGGATTGCAAAACGGATTGTTTTTTTTTTCTCCTACAGGTGACGTGCCGGGCTCCGTATTAACGCGGTAACGTTGACAGCCCTAATATATGTATATTAGTTATTTGGACTTTCTTTTGGTCTTTTTTTGGCAGTTTTAATTAAATTAAATTTGATCTATATGTTATAATCATTCATATTTTACTCAAATCTTAATTTTTAAAGCAAAAAAATATGTCTGTTTGTAATTGTTTTTGCTATTTTATGTTATTCATTGATACTATTCAGTGAATCCAGTCAATGAACCAGCTTTTATGGTGTCTTTTTTTTTTTTTTTTTTTGGTGTTTAAGGAGTAAAATGGAATGTAAAGGAAGAAAAATGTATATGTTTGCATCAGTATTACATGTAAACCATGCAAATTACCATAAGTGATGAAGCTAATGAATCATTGAACCCATTCATTGAATCAAACAGTTTGAAAGAACTGATTCGTGGCAGTGAATCCAAATGGCCTATTGATGAGATTTTTAGGAAACATAATGGGCAAATAAAAAATGATTTTGTTTCTGCAACAAATGAATGTTGAATATTTGCTAGATATTCAATGTACTGCTCAGCCTTAGTATCAGCAGCTGAGTGCTGTGCGTACCGCAGTGCAGTGGAGTGAAGATGCATGGAGGTGACGTGCAGGGCAGGGTCATAGCAATAGTCCCGCTGGTTCGTCATGGCGGGGTCGCCAGCTGAGGTCGGCTTTAATTAAAGCTCAATAGGAGCGACCGCTCTGAGAAGGCTATTTACTTCTGTCAGCGCTGACTGCCCCTCCTCCTCTTCCCAGCCTCGCATAGATGTCCGTGTTGGCACAACAGCCGTGTTTTGCCCCTTTAGAAGGCCCATGGGAAGGAGAAAACTGTGGGAGCAGCGCTGTGCATCCAAACACGTGCGGCAGCGACACAAAAACACACTGAATGGCCTTGCAGTCGCTCGCCGTTGTTTTTGCGGGGTTTAGTCTTTATCCTTTTAAATGCGCTTTTTTATCTCTTTGTCATTTAGATCGAGCGTTTCGGGTTGAAAGCGTTTTTCTGAGAGGACGTCTAGACTTTTTTTTTTTTCTCGTATTCCCTGCGTGTTATCCCTATTCTTGAAAAAGTCCCAGGCACGGTTTCATTCTGTGCGGTTGCTAGGCTGTGGTTTTCGAGCTTGCAAGCGCTCAGGTACGCGAGGACTGGAAAGTCTCACACCTGGATGTTTCTCCGGGGGGCCGTTGCGACTTCAAAGGGCAGATAATTCATGCAGATTCACCCTGTCCGTCTTTATTTATTAAATCTGATTGCGTCCATTCCGTTCGCAGGCCTCACGCTGATCAAAGTCCGATGCCGTGGACCGTGTTGAGGGATTATGCATGAATTGGCGTATGAATGCAAATTCGAAGCATGCAATGACTTGCAATTTTCAGATCAGCGCACAGCGGGATGAGTGACACTGCTCACCTGTTTTAAAGCGCAGATGGATCTCAGATTGTAAAGATTCTTTGATAAAGGCCTGGTTAATAGCGTATATTATCTATCTATCTGTCTGTCTGTCTGTTGTCTTTTCTCGATCTAATCATCGCTCTAACTATCATTTAGTCGCTCTATGCATTGCTCTGAGGCTCAACTTTTGTCGCTCTATCGCTCAATATCACTCCATCTCTTGTTTTATCGCTCTATCTTTCGCTCTACTTAATGCTCTATCATTTTGTCGCTCTATCTGTCGCTCTATCTGTCACTGTGTTGTTTTGTCACTCTATCTGTCATTTTGTCGCTCTATCATTTTGTCGCCGGATCTGCATTTCCTAAAAGCAACTATGGTCACATGTTCTGTTGTTACTGGTTGAGTTCAATGGAACATGCAAACATAGTTAGCTAATGATGCTTTTGGAAAACGCACCCCTGTTTTACTGTTGCTCTATCCATCCCTCTATCTATCATCATCATCTTTATCGCTATACCTATTGCTCTATTGCTCTTTCTATTGTTGTCTTTCTTTCTATTTCTGCTCAATTGTTCTACTGCTCAATCATTCTGTCACTCAATCATTCTGCCTATCTATTGTTATGTCAATCTACCTTTTTGTCTGTTGTTCTATCTCTGCTTGTCTTAGTGTTAAAAACTTCAGAATCATGGTGAAATCCCTGTAACATGCAGCTTATAAATGCATTCTAGTCTACTGGTTTCTGCATCTGTGTTTCAATCAACGATCGTTATGTCGTGAAACATGAGAAGTTGTCTGGTCTTTTATATGAAGGAAATTCCATTCAGATCACAGAATCGCCGTAGACATAGAGGACCTGTCTTTAGTTTTAAAATCAAAGCGCCTTGTGCAATCGAAACGTCCCGATTCTTTGTTGTGAGTCTGGGAAGATCTTTAGACTGTCTCTTCTCCACTCTGGATGCCAAAGAAACAGCTCACAGGGCCGTTTTCCCATGTTGCATCGCGGCTCGAGCTTCTCTTGACGTCTCTGGCACCCTGTTCTTATAAAGCAATATTCAGACCACACCGTAATCTTCTCCTCAGGGAACTCGCTGAATAGGGGGCTCAGCATTAATGACACGCAAGCATGACATATACTGCATTAAAAACACACGGCCTCAAATCTCCAGAGATCTAGTTATGATTTACAGCGGTACATTTAAATTCAGGTCATGCTGAATAAGGATGTGAAAATCATACTTCAGAAACTGCCTAGTTTAACTTGGGAAAGAAATGTATTAGGCTGGTGTAAATGCATTTATAATGATAATATTAAACATTTATTATTGTTACTACTACTACAAAAATAAATATTAATATTGTAATATTTCACTGAAAAGGAATATAAAGAATTAGTACAACAAATAAAGAAAAATTGTATAACAATAATAATATTTACAATAGAAAAGTGAAATACTACTACTATTGCTACTAACAACAACTAATAATAATAATAATTATTATTATTTATTATTTTAAAATAATTATTTTTCAGTCAAATTGTGCAGCCCTACAAACAAGCACAGGAAACATGGAAAATTGCATTTTAAATTTTAATCACAATCTTGATCGGAAAAATCATGATTTGAAAATATTTTAATAATACTAATTACAATAATAACATTACTATATTTTATTATTATTAATATTACTATACTACTAAAAATAAAGACGATACTGTTATAATATTTCACTGTAAAAATTAATACTTTAATAATAATATAATAATTACTATTATTATTATTTCACTTTTTACAATTGTACTGTAGTAAAAGTCACTCTGGATAAAAGCTTCTGCTAAATTACTAAATGTAAATGTAAAAATAATTGTTATTATTATCACATTTTCAATGTAGCTTAATTGCAGTGTTTATCTTTTTGTGTTTGCATCACAGTGTTGGTTATCCAATAGATATTATAATCTGTATCGCACTAAACTATCAGTTGAAACCTGCGGATTATATATAATAACAGGAAGGGTGCTCACAGCAGGTGATTTTCTGCAAGTCTTTATAGTTTTTGTTGAAGGAGATGAGTTTGTTACAGCAGTGCTTTGATGGCGGCAGCGGCGGCGCTTTAAAGGGAATGAATTTAAAGACGCAACTAGTTGGAAGGGTTTCGAGTGACTATCCGCATGATAAAAGCTTTTCTGAGAAGTTTTAGAAGACCATTAAAAAATAAGAAAAAATCTAGATAAAACAGACTAGTACCATCCTGACCCATCCTGCTTCATTTTTGAGCTGTTTGTTGTTCAGTGAAGCTGTTTTAATATTGATTTCCAGGTTCACGGTCGTCAGAAACAGTCGCTTGCAATATCAGTTCAAGCTCTGTAAATATCATCATAAGCTTTGGATTTCTGTTTTTCTCTGCGTTTCATTTTGCTCCCTTTTTTCCCATTGCATTTCTCTTGTTCAATTTACATATTCACAAAGAGGCCCTGAAGTGCTTCGCTGGATGAATAAACTAAAACAGTTTGGGCTTTTGAGTTGACTCTACACAGCCGTGTTTGTGCGAGTTCTCGGCCCCTTTCATGTTAATAGGGCCCTCGAGGCCGAAAGTGTCCTAGACACCACTGCTTTGCAGACTTTGTGTCCTCTTGCGCAGTTTAACATGCATTGCCACATGGGAGAAGCCGAACCCTGGCAGTGCTGGCGCTTGACATCGTGAATGAATGAAGCGGTTCTCAGATTCTTTCTAAGAGATGAAATACTTCATCACAGCTGCTTGAGACAAAGCCAAGCATTCAGAAGGTGTTTCATTGTTTTTAGAAGGATGTGAACGCGTCTGGTTTGGCTCACTAGTCACTAGTGGCTCACTGTGTCATGTAAAGAATGCATTGGTGCCGCTTTGGTGGCTGTGTCTTGTTATGTGTATTATTGATATGTAACGGGAGATTGTACGGTGATGTTCAGTTCATGTTGTACTCTGTCCTGAAAGTGCTTACAGTTGTAAGAATTAAACTAGTTGTCTACAAGGGTAAATCTCACAAAACCTGTGAAAAAATATTTATTTCATTTTTTTTCCCTGTTTATATTTTATAACAAATTATGTCTATTTTAGGGTAAAATGTATTAATTTAATGGTAATTAAGCACATTTTTCAATTCAGTATTTGTACCTGGGCTATTATAGTTAACTAAATCATTTTTGTTAATGGAAATAAAGGGGAAATAAAATAAAATATAAATATTTAATTTAACTTATTTTAGTTAGTTGCCAAGGCAAAGTTTCTATATTTTATTTAATTAATTTTTTTCAGCACTTTAATTTTTTTTAATTAAACCGAAATGGGAAAAAACTATTAAAAATGACAAAAACATAAATAAATAAATAAAATTAAAGTATAAAAATAAAGGTTAATTTGAAATATTAACATTGATAATCATATATAAATAATGCTATAATAAAACTGATAAGTACTGATTTAATATATGTTCAAATGAATAACATTATGGTCATTTTTGTACTGCACTGCAGTACAGAGTCACTATTGAGAGTAATACAAATATATAGATTCAAAATTCAAACACACACACACACATATTCGTTATGCTAAAATCATTTCTATTTTTTGGGACATATGCTTGTGATACACTCGCATGCGCGCACACACACACACACGCACACAGCTAAATGGAGACATTACATAGACTTCTTTTGTTTTTATATACAGATCGTTATAGATTTTATAAGCTAGTCCTAACCCACACCCTAACCCTACCACTCACAGAAAACTTTCTGAATTTTTACAATTTTAATTTCTCTCTCTCACACACACACACACACACACACACACACACACACACACACACACTCAGAAAGATCTGCACTTCCCAAAGCGAACACCAGAGGGAAGCATGGATGCATCATTAAGGACAACAGGCTGTTCTTATTACAGCTGAGGCTAGAAAAAAGTTTGGTGAAATCTCAGTAGATGAGACTGCAGTCGATGAGATCATATCAAAACATACAGACGTTCTGGCAGTGAAGTATCAGAGCTGTTGTTATGGCGATGGTGATGACATCATGCCTCTGTCCTCAAACCCCACCCGTATCCACACGTGTTTTTCACACCACAACTTTCCACAAACGAGTTACATGCGTGTTATAGATCCTATAAAGGTCAATGTAATAACTCCACTTATGGTAAACATAATTAGCCAGTCTTTAGCGTTTATCCCGTACTCAACCACTAATACCTTTTACTGACATCGTGAAAGTGAAACGTTAAACCGTTTGCTAATTAAAAACATAAAGTCGCTCTGCCCCGCTGCAGTAATTTGACTGTAATCTCTGTGTTTTGAAATATTCTGCTCAGCTGCCCTGAAATAGTCCATGCCATTCAATTATCAAAGAACAAAGAAACACGGAGTTCAAAGTTCCCTGCTAAAGCCGGATTCAGGATTGTCTCGTTACCGTATAGAATCGTTACACGTATCTGAGATCTTAGAGTAGGTCACATGCAGATGAAGGCCGAGCGCCGTGTCACTGCTTAGCGCCGAACGCATCACATGACCGTTTGTCTCACTGCTTTCTCCAAATTAGGTAGATGTCTCCTCCTGATCCTTCAAAAGATCCTGCTCCTTTATCCTTTAAAAATGTTCTCACACACACACATACACGTTTGTTTTTGTCATAGACGTAATGTTTTTTTATACTGTACAAACTCTATGTGCTATTGCCCTACAGCAACCCTACACCTAAACTTAGCCCTCACAGGAGACACTTCTACTTTCCCCCAAAAAACCTCACTCTGTTTTATAAGCATTTTGAAAAGTAGGGACATGGGGGCAATGTCCTCATAAGTCACCTTCACCTTGTCATACCTGTGTCATTATACAAATTAATCTCATTTGTCACAAAAACATACACACACACACACACATACACACAGTGGTGGCCAAAATAATTAGAACACTAGTATTTTCACCAGCTAAAAAAATGGTTTTAAATATCAGTTTACATTTCCAAACATTGATTTTGCCATTAATTGTAATAATCTAGCGAGATTTTGTCTGACAACAGCCAGTGCTCCACACAGAGATCTGATCATCATCCAGTCTGAAGAAACAGAACAAACTGAGACAGACTAAATCCAGAAGAACTGTGGCAACGTCTCCAAGACGCTTTGAGAAACCCACCTGCAAAGCTACTGTACTGTTAAAAGTTTGTGTAAAAATTCTGTAAAATGAGGAGGATAATGAAATCAGATCTCTGTGTGGAGCACTAGCTGCTGTGAGACAGAAATATCACTGGATTATTACAATTAATGGCAAAATCAATGTTTGGAAATGTAAACTGATATTTCCTGCTGATACACTAAAGCAAAATATGGAAATAACTGACTTAAAGGTCCCCTGAAGTGCCTTGAAACATGCAGGGTTATTCTATGTGGTCACGTAATTTCAGTTGAAACAGGAAGACAGGGCGGGACATATCGAGCAGCCCCGCCTTTTGTCCCTGTTTTGGAGCATACTGGCTTATAGATGACCTTAAGGCTAACATATTGATACTAACACCCAAAAAACTTCAATTTTGATTTCATGGGGACTTTAAAACTATTTTCTTAGCTGGAGAAAATACTAGTGTTCTATCTCTCTCTCTCTCTCACACACACACACACACACACACACACATTCTAGGTGTTTCCTTATTTTTTTTATCTCTAATAATTTAAAACATGTTTTATTGCCACCATTATTATTTTATTTTGTTATATTTATGTATAAAAATAACTCAAATTGTCAAATTTTTATATATGAAAAGTATTAGACTCATAATTTTAAAAGTTAATGAATTTTAAATGTATTTCTATATTTATTTATTTATATTATATTATATTTTTTACATTTCTAATAAACTCTAAATAATTAAAAAAAAATTTTTTTTTAATAATTTCTTTTAATTAGTTGCGTATAACAGCTAAATAACTGATAATCAATTCATACCTTTTCCCCTGTGTGCTCAATATCATATCCGTTTTTTTTTGTTTGTTTTTTTCTATTAACTAACAAAAGCCAGTTCTGTAATGACATCATCGTCCAGGACGTGACATCATTTTGGAGGGAAAACAGCAGCACAATCATCAGTATTTCATGAATTTTATGATTTCTTGTCAAATCATCAAGTTATGTAATTAATGCATTTTATGTGTCTCAGTTTAACCAGGGCAGATTTCTGAAGTCGCTTTTATAGAAAACGTCACTAAATTACAACACAAGCATATTCATTTTCTTGCAGTTCAAAAGGTTCAGCATAACAGGAACGACCCAGTGCGACCCAATCTCTGCAAATTCACCGTTCAAGCGAGTAATTCCACAATCCCGTCTTTCTCTCGGCCTGCTTTTAGAAGGAAATGGAGCCGTTGCATTATGCTGCTGTAAATAGTGTGCAATCGTAAAGGGCACAACTTGGTTCTGAAAGCAGTGCATGTGACACTTAACGCATTATTCTGCTCGGATCGGGCCACGGATCCATTTGTTGAGTTTAAATGAGGGAGGCGACGATGTGGACCCGAATTTAAATACGTTTCGGCTCGTTTGGTGAAACATATGTTCCCCCTTGTGTTGTGTTTAACAGATTGTCAATGAAAAGCGGTTCAGGGCTGCTGGGGTGACATGTTCTATGTTGAGCACTGAGTGAATTTCAACGTTTACTTCCAGATTTAGTTTTTGGAGCTGTGTTTACAATTTTACAAACAAACAAAAATATAAAATATATAATATTGTATATAAAATAAACTATTAAATTATTATACATTATTATTGTTGTTATTGCGTTGAGCTGTGAGTGAATATCAATGTTTACTATGAGATTTTATGTAGCTGTATTTTTAAGTTTTGTTAAGGTGATGATCATAGTGAAGCATTCGAACGATAACTAAATAAAAATATGTATTAAAAATTATATTTGTTTTATTAAATGAAAAAGTAAATAAATAAATAATATAAAATTATATATTTCTGTTTTAATAAATAAATAAAATATAAAAAATAAATAAATAAATATTATTTAGGTTATGAACATACTGAGAGCCATTTGAATGATTTATGTATAAATGTATATGTATAAAAATTCTTAATTGGAAAAAAATCGGTATAGAAATATAAAATGTATTATATTTATATTAAGCTCTGAGTGAATATCAACATTTACTACAAGATTTTGTTACAAGGTATGTATAAATAAATATATATGTATGAAATGATGCTTCTTTTATAATGTAATTAATAATAATAATTATTATTATTACACAATCTGAGAGACTTTTTGGACAAAGAACTAAACGATCCAATCTATCTCTTTGTCAAACGGATGTGAAATTGATGGTTTATCTTTCTCCTAAATGGTCGCTATCAACCTGGGCCTTTTTGGTTTGACGTGGCGATGCTGTTACGCTGCAGCTCGTCTCCTATTGGGTGAGGGGTCAATATGCAAATGAGGCTTTGACAGACAAGGGTGGCGGATATCAGTGATGCTTTTAGGCAGATGGACAAACATGTCCGTCTCTGGAGCGAGTGTGATGCTGGGAACAAGGTCACAGCTGTATCTTATCTGAATGCCATGTGATGAGATTTTAGCAGCTTGTGAGTATTTGGGTTAAAATCAACATGAAATTAAATATCTAACTTAACTTTAACACATTTGCTTAATTTATTTATGTCTTATGTCTAATTAAGCATGATTTACCAATAGATTTTATTCTAAAGCGAAAAACCAATCATCAAAATATAGTAATTTTCTCCACTTTTGAAAATCATACAGTATGTCACAAATTGAATTAAACAATAATATCACAGCTTAACATGTCCAATCAAGTCCCAGCATTATGTTTATCTAGATTTCTAAGTTTCTTTTAGAAATGAATCATGTTATGGAAGTTAAATGTATTACAAATGCGATTTCGTGTTGTTTCTTAGGCCACATTAGAAACGACAAATAATATTAACCAGTAACCTCTCATCTAATATCCAGCATTAGCTAAATTTCTACGTTTATTTCAGAAATAAGTCATATTTTAGAAGTTATGTACTGAATGCCATTTTATGTTTTTTTTTTTTTTTAGGCCACCTTATTAATGAAAACCTATATTAACCAATAATCTCACAGTTTAAGATTTTCCATCCAATCAAATCCAATTTCTGATTTCTGCTCGAGTATCTTTCTGAAATGAATCACATTATGGAAGTTAAATGTATTACAGTGCCATTTTATGTTGTTTTTAAGGCTACATAATGTATGACAAATCATATTAACCAATAATATCACATCTTATCATGTTTCCGTCCAATCAAATCCAATTAGATAAATTAAGTCCCAGCATTATGTTTAGCTAGATTTCCAAGTTTCTTTCAGAAATAAGTCAATTTATGGAAATTAAATGTACTGTGAATGCCATTTTTAAGTTTTTTTTTTAAGGTCACATTATTTATGACAAACCATATTAACCAATAATATCACAGCTTAAGAGTTCCTGTCCATTCAAATCCAAGTAGGCAAATTGAGCTAGATTTCCAAGTGAATCACATTATGAAATTTGAACATAATGCAAATGCCACTTCATGTTGTTTTTAAGGCCACATCATAAATTATACATCATATTACCAGTAATATCACTGTTTAACATGTTTCTGTCCAAACAAATCAAGTCCCAGAATTACGTTTAGCTAGATTTCTGAGTTTGATTCAGAAATAATCACATTATGTTAAGTTAAATGTATTAAGAATGTTGTTTTTAAGGCCACATACTTTTATGCAAACACCCAAATAGATGCAAATGCTTTCCAATGTGCACATTACTGTGCATTACATACTAAGCATGCATTTCTTGCATTAAAAGCTATTTGGAAACATTATTTTAATGATTCCATTTGGCAGCTTTAAGTATATTTTTATGCATTACTAGGCTCATGTTTGTCTGTTTTGAGCTTCGCCGTGCTTTGTAAAATTCTAATGGCGTCTCTAGCTCACTAGTAGTGCAGAAGAGACGTACATAAAGACATTTACCTACTCAGGCATGGAGTAGAGTAACAAGTTTAGAGAAAGGGCACATCAGCATACGGGAGCGTGCTTTGCGCCCGCTGTAATTGGTCGCGCTCTGGCTGCTAGACGAGCAGCTGTAATTGGTTTAAATACGAGAGAGGTGTGTTAACAGCCGAGATGGTGACTCGGGGTGTGTGAAGATGGCAGACGAAGCTTCCGGATTGTGTGTGTGTGTGCGCGCGCGTGCGTGGGTGCAGGGTAGCTGCTTACACTACACACGCCGACATCTGCTGCAGCCTCTCCAGAGGCGGACGACTCGCTGTATCAGCGATCTCTCACCCACATGCTCCAGTACATGCAAAGACCAAAGCTGCATCAATAAATGATGTATTTATAGGTCACATTTTGTTAATGTGGGATCTTTGATATGATATGATTCAAATGATATGCTAATAAAGTTTGAAGGATGCACCGGAGGAATGCCTGCCGACTGTTCATAGATGCATGTTGCAAAACAAAATGGCACAATCTGATAGAAATCCACAAGCTCTAATCTGATTTGTTGGCTTTGTGTAATATACTGGAGTCAGATTCCATTGGTTTTTATTGGTTTGTTGAAACTAAATCATGTTTGCAAAGATGCAGTAAGCACTTCCTAGAAGAATTAGTGCCTGTCCCAGTACCCACACTTGGTTGTACGAACATTAAGTTATGCACATATTGGTGCATTATATGTATTTTGTAAAACATTTGCGTTTCACTTCACTTCATTAGAAGCACCACAATTGTGTTGTCTGTTAAACATGGGCTAATTAATACACAGTTTTCTATAATACAGATGTGTATTAAAGCCCTGTAAATACATTTTACAATAAGTTTGTCCAATCAGGTTATTAAAGGTTCTACATGCTTGAACACTTAGGCCAAATATAGGAAATACATCATGTAAATAGACAAGTGGACAGGTGCAAAGAGCAAGTCATGTCTTTGGACAAACCAAGTTTGAAAGGCAAAATTGACAGCCAACTTTTTAATCAGACTTTTTACATTGATTTTTAATATTTAAGAATTTAAAAAATGCAATAAAATGTTTGAAGGCTTGTACCAAATTAACCATCTCTGAGATGACCTATTGTATTTTGAAGCAAAAGTGATTATGAGTAAGGACAACTTATTCATATGTGAAATATAAATTAACTTATTCATTTATGAATTATTCATGAGGACTATATATAACAGCAAAATTGTTATATAAATGTTAATCAAGTACATCCATTCACAAAGGAATTCACACCGTATATAGTATTACAAACATGCATAAATAAATATTTAATAAAATATATTTTCAATGCATATTTATATTATTTAAAATACATAGAAATGTGTATTTAAAAATGTATGACAATTATTGATATAATATAGTATAATTTATATTTTTTGGCACAGGCTATGGTTTTATTTTGTTGCATACTATCATACTGCACATACTATTTTTGTATTAATAATAAGAGGACTATTTATTCTATTTACACACACACACACACACACACACACACACACACACACACACATCCAAAATAAATCGCATTAATCTCATCCAAAATAAAAGTTTTTGTTTACATAATACATAACATAATATGTGTGTATACTGTATATTTATTATGTATATATAAATACAAACACATGCATTTATATATTTATGAAAAATATTCCATTTATATGTTATGTGCTGTCAAACGATTAATCACGATTTTTTGTTTACATAATATATGTATGTGTACTGTGTATATTTATTATCAATAAATGTAAGTTAACAGGTTACATGGCACTATATCTATATATATATATAGATATAGTGCCATGTAACCTGTTAACTAGGGATGTAACGGTATGAAAATTTCTAATCACGATTATAGTGACCAAAATTATCACGGTTATCAGTATTATCACGGTATTGTTAAAATGTGCTGGAGATGTTCAAAAAGTACCGAAACATAAATCACTTCACCAAGTTTCATACTTAAAAATCAACAAACAGCAAATAAAATGACTTTTTGTTTGCATAATCACTAAAACAATAACATTACCAGTGAGGTCTGGATTTTAAATGACAATTTGACTGACACCAGTTTAATAGCATGTTCAAATAAATAATGTAAATGTTCAAATAAAGCTTTGAAAAAGTTTAACATAAAGGTAGACCACACATTTCAGCCTTTAAAGAAAAGGGTTAAATTAAAATGATAATTAATAAATGATTATATGTATTTTATCTGCTCCATAAATAATCCTATATAGCATATCTGAATTGTTTAAATGTACATAAGTTTGTTTTTCATCAACCGGTTAAAATTTACAGCAGGTCATGCAAATTTGGTCAATTTTTTGGCCAGACAGAAACTGCACACAGACTGAATGTAAATAAGTGTCTGTAAATCCACTCTCTGACAGCAGGTGGCGCTTTATACGGAAAAGCTGAATTACAGCTAATTCCTGTGAACTCCGCGAACACTTCCTTTAGGTATTACATGGAGCGAAGATGAGAACAAAATGCCATCAAATCGTTTCTGAAGACAGTCAGATCCTTCAGAGGTACATTCATATGATTAATTCATTGATATATTAATTTGTATAATTCCCTAAGCACTCTTTTAAAACCTCCCAGCTTTTCCGCCCTATTTTCACTCAGAACGAAACTACTGTGCTGCTGTGCGCACGTGAGACTGTTACTGAAAACTCTGCTTTATGCCGGACAGTATTTATTTATCGCGAGTTGTTTAAATCACGGTAATCGAATACGGTTTTAATGATAATTAAAATATGAAACGGTAATACTAACCGCGGGGAATTTTATCATGATTTATCGTCAAACCGGTAATCGTTACATCCCTACTGTTAACTTACATTTATTGATTAAAAGTATAAAATGCAATATTAGTATAAGTTTATTGCAAAATACTGAGATGTATTACCATGTATTTTTAGGGTACATGGAGACTAAGTGGGTCATATTCACATAATGATATGCAAATATATGCATTATTTTCTGCAGTTTCTATTTTCATGGTTTGTGGATAGTTTCATTTTTGGAAAGTTGGAACTATTGGGAACTATTAAACAGTTTTAACATGTACCATCAATGAAAAACAGAGGGCTTATTATGACTTCTATATATATAAAAAAAAAGGATTTTAAAATGAATGTGATTTTCTGGAAACTCACTGTTAGGCTCTTTTGTCTGTGCATGTATTTGCTAAGACTATTGCAGTATTATTTGAACAGGCTAATGCGTTGTTGCATGCTGGAATGTTATTGTAACTCATTCAATTTCAGCTTAAAGTGGCCTTAAGCGTCATGCAAAAATTAACTGTTACTTTACATATCAGTCAGACGGTTTCTTACTGTAAAGATTCAGATGCATAATGAGTCCGATACTCGTTTGGGGTGTGTCTGAGGTGTGTGTGTGTGTGTGTGTGTTAAAACAGACTCCAGCTGAATTCATGCTTGCTGCATATGGTTTGAGCGTCTCCCCATAGGCAGCACTTTGAAGCTGCTGGTTTGGCCTTGCATGTGGGTAAGACTCATGAAATAAACCCAGTCTTCTCTCTCTGCTGCTCCCACACACACACACAGAGCTCTGGGCTCGGCTTCCCACCCGGGGAACTATCTCCATATTGGCCTGAAAGCCTCCTCTCTCCTGCTTTGTTCTTCCGTTGAGTCTAATGCCTGTTGACAGACCCTGAATGACAAAAGTGTGCTGGGAGTTTCCCAGTACATGGAAAAACTCGGATCTGTTTGTAGAAATTCCTGCCGCACGTGTCGGGAATGGCCTTCGGTGTACCTGCGGGTTCCAGAAAAACCGCAAACGCTGGGATCGTTTGAACGCGCGTGAAAGGCGAGAGCTCATTCGAGTCTCTGAGATCAAAAGCCGGTGGAGCCGTGTTTCGGGTGGGCGCCCGCCTCCCAGAACTCCCCCTGAAGCTTCAACCTCTTCGTCAGCTCCCAGAGGAGAACTTTGTTGCTTGGAGGTTTGCTCTTTCATCCCTTGGAAACTTGGAGTCCTTGTTCCATTTTAAAATCGGATTCTTATTGGATGCTTCTCATAAAGTCAATTTAGAAAGATAATGAGATTATTGTTGACAGAGTATAAAGAGATGAAATAAATGTGGATAGCAGCAGCTAAGATCAATTGAGTATTCGATGAGAAGTGTTTGAGTTCATATGGAGGTCAGACTGTACAATTCAGTATTTGAGCGCAGTTTGAGAGATTATTGAGATCTCATTTGAAACTGTAAAATTTAAAGCTATAAACCTGCCCAACTCAATCCGAGCAGCTGAGTCCTCAGCCATCTTCAAGAATTGTAAGCTACGAAATAAATGTGGATGTGAACTCTGATCATTTGAACTTGCAAGAATTCAATAAGAAATGTTGAGTTCATATTAAGACTTAATTGCATAGTTTGGTATCTTGTCAAATCTCAGCACAGTTTGAGAGATTATTGAGATCTCGGACCCGATCATACACCCGGCGCAAGTGTTTTTGCTAGTTTCAGCCCGACGCAGTTCTCATTTTCCCGTCCTGCACTGTTGTTTAAATAGCAAATGCATTTACGCCCATGGGTGTGCTGGTGTAAAAAAAAAAAAGAGGTGTATTCAGACACATTGTTGGTGCGTTGCTATCTTGAGGAACTGAAAATAGATTTTTTTTTTTTGTTATTTAAAGAGCACGTTAGTAGAAAATGCGCCTCTGGGTGGGTCCACAACGCACGTTCACTTTGCTTATTACACATAGGGAAGCGCAGCAGCACACAAACATGCCAAATATTAAAAATGAAAGGATTACAGTGTAAAAGAATAGTATTTAGTATTAGTATTATTAGTATTATTGTGTATAGGCTACATAAATATAAAAATGTCATGTCATAATGGATAATCATTACGTGTATCAGAATTAGCCTACCTATTTGCTCGTGCATGAGCAGATCTGTTTCCTCTCTGAGACTCATTCAGTGTGTGCGCCTTAAAATTCCACCATTTAAATGGCAAATCTGTCATGGCGCGAGCACAACTCGCTCTTAAAGGGAATGGGAGATGAGACTCTGACTGGTTTATTAAACACCCATTACTCATTAAGAGAATAGGGACAACCCATTTAGACCATGTGGCCGGGCACGTCGACCGTTTTCCCGTCATTAAACTAGCAAAAGTGTATTCGAACACGCCCTGAGTACACTTGCGCCTTGCGTTTTAGACCATGCACTTAGATCGTTAAAATAGGGCCCCTCATCTGCAACTTTCAAGATGTTAAGCTAAAAATGAATGGGGACAACAGCTCAGATCATTTGACCTTGGGAGAAAGCACTGAGAAATGTTCATATTGAGATCCCAGACTTTTGTACGTTTGGTTTCTTGGCAAACCTGAGCACAGTTTGAGACATTTTTATATGAATGTGGATTACAACTGATATCATTTGATCTTGGTAGAATTTGGTGAGAAATAGTGAGTTCATATTGAGATCTGACCCTGCACTTTGGTTCTTATCTGAGCACAGTTTTACACATTTCTGAGATCTCGTATGAAAATCTAAAGACACATTTGAGATTACTGTGATCTTTTTCTGAGGAGAAACAGCAAAGACTTCAGTAAAAGTCAATATGTCTATATCTCATTTCTGTCTTTGAGAAACAGTTGAAGTATTTAAGAGATCCTGTTTGTGATTGTATGATCTTTTAGCATTGTGAAAATCTCTTTTAAACTGCATTTTCATATTAAATATAAAATGAAATATTAGAATAAGATATTGCTATGTGGTTTCTGGTGTTCTGAGTGGTTTTTAACATATTTCTCTGCTGTCATTTCTTGATTTCTTTCTATCTGGAGAGTCCTGCACCCTGTAGATTCTGTGATCTTCTGGTCTCGCGTTCCTCTTTCAGTGTGCATCTGTGGGATTTTTTCAAGTTTTTTTCATCTACTTTTACTTTACTTTTGACAAGATACGCGATACAGTATGAGACCAAACGTGATTACCCCGTGAAAATGTAAACGCTTACTAAAGCAATATCATTGCAGGACGAGTCGCGCACTAAAATATGAGCAGTAGTAACAGCGATGCTTTCCCAAGCAAGCACCACTAATTATCGTAGTAGTAATAATAAAAACATCAGTTCTGCCCCGTGTTCCCTCTGACATCATTTCCCTGCTCTTCACTGATACTTCATTTTATTTTCTACTTTATTTTCCCTCGCGCCACTGCCAGGGAGACCATTAAAACAAGGTCCCGTCTGCCGCTCTGCCCTTTCATCTCACAGGCCGCCGAGGTATATAAACGCTGGGAGGAAAAATCCAGAAGGAGAAACGTCTGGAACCACTAATAACAGGGTCCGTGCTGCAATTTCCAGGGGAGGGTTGAACTTAATGAACAATCAAATAAAGGATTTGAAATTACAGACCTTTGGAGGGAAGGAATCTGAGGTTGCCCTTGGTTGTGAGAAATCTCATCGCTCAAAGAGGTTGGCGAGAGGAGCGAGGGGCCTTATGAAGGGATGACGGACGGACGGCCGTGTGCATTTGGTGTAACGGGTTATTATATTCCATAGTGGCTGTATTTCTCATCTCTTTCCAAGAATTTGACCATCAAATACACAGGGGCTAAGGGGATTTATATTTTTTAATATTCCTTTAAGTAAAACGCTTAATTGATGTAATTAGTGTGGAGTTCTGCCTCTGAGTAATTCTGCCTGTTTGACGAGGCGACTCAATAATTGATTGACTTTGGGATTACATAGAGGAACTTTGAATTTTCAGCTTGAGGAGATTTCACTTCATGCGCCGTTATTAGTTAATTCACTTATTAGTTCAATTTCATGGGATATTCTGGATTAATTGTGTTTACATGGTAAATGAAGCATGTTTGATATCAATAATTATGGATCTAAAACTTATATGTGCCCTAATGTTATTATCATCTGGAGTAAAGTTAGCCGAGGCGCATATTTTACAGTTATGGAGCATTTTATGGCACCGAACCCCCAACTGCTCCCCAGGCGCCGCAGCATAAATGGCTGCCCACTGCTCCGGGTGTGTGTTCACGGTGTGTGTGTGTGTGTTCACTGCTGTGTGTGTGCACTTTTGATGGGTTAAATGCAGAGCACAAATTCCGAGTATGGGTCACCATACTTGGCCGTATGTCACATCACTTTTTATTTTATTTTTTATATTAGACAAGAGTTAGTCACTATTTTTTCATGGCCTGTGTTGTAATTGGCTGACTGCTGCTCTGGCATAGTTCACATTTTTGTACTTTAGATCGGTCTTTTAGGTGCTGAATGTTGACTACAGGTGTATTTCCAGTGCTGTGCAAAAGTAAGTGCACCCCATAAAAAGTACATATATTTTTTTACTTTATTAAGCTATATTTTAATTTATATTTTAACTATTTTGAGAGACAAAAGGCAATATAATTTAACAGCTGATATTTGGGCTTGATATTTTATAATGAGTTGTACAGCTTAAACAGAAGTGTCCATTTTTGTTGAAAAAACTGTTGGAAAAAAACTCCAATATCACATGGTTGAAGTTATTTTGGACAAAAAATTATCTTAGTCAATGTTAAGTGACTTATTATAGTATGTAAGTGACCGTTATAGTAAACTCCTACAAGAAGTCTCTAAATTAAATGAGTCAGTAGTAGCAACTAAATTAGTTAGTGTACTTATTTTTTTCACAGAAGTAAATTGTGTCAGAGCAACTGCACAATATCAAAAAAGGAAAATAGTGTGTCAATAATGTAAAATGAAAAAATTTTCAGTTAAAGGCATTTCATTATTGAATTCAGTGATGTCATCATCCAGCTCAGTTCAATTTAAATAGTGTCTTTGCAATCAGGTCGACGATATCGCTGGAAATGAAATGTCCCCAACTAAGCAAGCCAGAGGCGACAGCGGCAAGGAACCAAAACTCATTCGGTGACAGAATGGAGAAAAAAACCTTGGGAGAAACCAGGCTCAGTCGGGGGGCCAGCAGTTCAATTCCAACTGCAGCAAAGTCAAATTGTAAGGGCTCAACTGGTTCCAGTGGTCTTTCCCGATGGCTGTCTAAGTGGCGGGGTCCTCACTGGGGATCTGTCTCTGGTGCTCATCTCGGTGTCCTGGTCTCCGCTGACGTTCAGGGCTGTAGAGGTCGTCTCTGGGTGCTGATCCACCATCTGATCTAGATACAGACTGGAAGCAGTCTGTATCTAGCAGACGGTCGGTTTAGCCAGTCTGTCTGCTTCCTGACCTGGGCCACAGTTAGTCAAGTACGAACTCTAAGACTATGTGCCATATTTCTAGAGAGAAGAGCGGCACCACCCCAGGAGGGATGAACACCATCTCTTTTCAACAGGTCAGGTCTGCCCCAAAAACTCGTCCAATTGTCTATAAAGTCTATGCTATTCTGCGGGCACCACTTAGACATCCAGCCATTGAGTGACGACAGTCTGCTACGAATCTCATCACCACGGTAAGCAGGGAGCGGACCAGAGCATATTACAGTGTCTGACATCGTACTTGCAAGTTCACACACCTCTTTAACATTATTTTTAGTGATCTCCGACTGGCGAAGTCGAACATCATTAGCGCCGACGTGGATAACAATCTTACTGAATTTACGTTTAGCATTAGCCAGCACTTTTAAATTTGCCAAGATGTCAGGCGCTCTGGCTCCCGGTAAACAATATGGTGGCTGAAGTCTCTATTTTCATGTTCCGAACAATAGAATCGCCAATAACTAGAGCACTTTCATCAGGTTTCTCAGTGGGTGCCTCACTGAGTGGGGAGAACCTGTTTGATCTGATCGGAAGAACGGTGTATTGACCCGCGACTAGGCTGCCTTACAGTCATCCAGCTGCCCTGCTGCACGGGCTCAACTGGAACCGAACAATGTACAGGACTCCCTGAGCTAGTCGCATCCAAAGCAGTATCTACAGTCCTCACATTCTTACTATCCTCAACTAAAGTTTGGATGCGTGTCTCTAATTCTGAAACCTTCTTTGTCAGCCTAACTATTTCCCTGCATTTATCACATGTGAATCCCTCATCGCCGACAGAGAGAGATAAACTATACATGTGATATGAAGTGCAAACAACAATAGCAGGAGAAGAAGCCATTACTCACTGTGACTGATGAATTATACCAACTTAACTTACCACTTACCACTGTTGTTTGATGAACTCATGAAAAACGGAGCGAGAGAGAAAAGAAGACAATAATAGGCGCGAATAGAAACGCGAATGGAGCCGCGAGTAACAAGCTAACCAGCTGATGCGCTGCACACGCGCTGCACTCACGGTTTTAAAAAGCGAACGATCAAATTAGTTAGATTAGTTTGATAGATAATACCAGAAATATGGTGGGAATTAAGTTACAAACGCAAACCTCTCAGCAGCACAACAGGCAAATTGTTTATAAAATATTTCCGTGACAGATTTTCATTATTTGGTAACATTATATCACTTTCATCTGTCATTATTGTTGACATATTAGTCTTCTTCATATAATGCCTCAGTGTAATTTCTGTGACACCAACATCATTTAATGCAATTGTTTTTTTGGTTTGAGGTTTAGAAAATTAGACATTTTCATTTGGGTAGAAATATCAAAATCTAGTTACAACTCTAACGACAAACACATCAGCATTCATTGTTGGTTTAATTGGTCATCTCAGCTTAAAATATGTTATGTTAGATTTTGATTATTTGACCTTCATGCAAACATTATATCACCTTCATATGTCAATATTATCCAAATTAAGTCCCAGTATTGATACGACAACCAAAAAAGACAAAAAAAAAAAACTTTCATGGGGGGCACTAACTTTTGCACAGCACTGTAAATACAATCGGTTAAATTGTTAATGGTTTTGTGGGTGGTTTATAGATAGCTGGTGTTTTGTGTAGTGTTTAGGGCACTTTTAAAACACATGCTCTTGGTGGTTTCAAGGGCATTTCTAGGATGTTACTTACCTGTTTTTTCCCGCTTTATGGCAAAAAAAATAAAAAATGGTTACCTAAAGTAACAACAGACTTCTCTTCAAGACGCATGAATTGAGGAATAATTTATGTCTTTTGAGCAAATGCTGCATAGTATTTACAACCCATTGTTGGCTAGTAGTATTGATTTAGCAGATGTTTTTATCTCAAGTGATTCTTCATAAGGAGATGCAGTAAATATGACACAATGTTACATTCGCTCTCAGTTTCTGATTTATATTCATGGATTTCCCATGTGTCCGTGTAACATTTGAATGTTTGACAGCCTGTCTGTCAGTGTATCTTGCTAGTATTCAGACCGTTGACCTCCTGACCTTTGACATCCCTGAAGTGTGAAAGCCAGAGTCACTTCCGCCCATCTGAATTCTCTTTATCTCTTCATCGTGTTGTGTTTGCTTGCCTTTCACTGCCTCTGGACGCAGGATATCCTTCCCTCCCATCTGCTTTTCCACTCGTCCGCCGGCTGATGACATTCACATGAGTCTTGAGGAACCAGAGGTGCTGTTTGTTGAGTCTTGTGTCGACATATTAGTCTTTTTCAGAAGACTCCGTTTCATTTCTGTGCCATCAACCTCATTTAATGCAATTGTTTTCTGACTTGAGGTTCAGAAAAACATACAGACGACAAACACATTGTCGTCATCTGGGTTCAAAAGATGTTTTCTGTCTAGCGTTCGACCTGGTCTTCATGAAATTAGTTTGTGCTGTTCTCACAGCTTTATTGTTTCTCGATTGTTTTCAGTCACTTGGCCTTTAATAACACAATCAGTCCAGACATTGCCTTTCCATTCAGCTCTGAAATGTTCTTCTTGAAAATTGTTGTTCAATACGAGTAAGTGGTGCTATTTTGTGCCGTGTTCTCTGATCGTCCCTCATCTTGTTTGGACGTCTTTAACCACCAAGAATTGAGCTGCTCTTCATTACAGCCAATTGAACAGTGTGTGATTAGTACAGCCTGCTGTCTTTTTTATATTTTACCCTGAAATCAATGGAATGAAAATATGAAATTGAAATGATAAATTTATAATTTGCTAGGTGGTTAAGGTCCGGCAGGTGAAAATGGTTCTGTTCACTTTTGTTCTGACATTCTTTTTATTGTGACATATTTTCATGACAATTAAACATATTTTATCCCAACATTTCCAATGCATCCAGATTACTCACTTTTCATTATTTCATGTTCCAATAAAAATATAATAAAATACAATGTTTAAATAAATTACACTTCATTTAGATTTATTAGATTTATTACAATACCAAATTAAACACATTACAATAAATATGCAGCGTATAAAGCATGCTGTTATAGTTAATTAAAGCTAAAACCATTTAAAAAATGTTACCTGAAAAAACCCCCAGATAAAATGACATGTTAAAGACAAACAAACAAACAAAAATTATTATATTTTTTATATTATTTTGCGAGCAGCAGTTTCATTTGCTTCAACTTAATATAGTAAAATAACTAAAACTGAAATACAAAAATACAAAAAAACCTGTATAGAGTAGACTTTAAAAAAAAACAATAACAATGATAAAATAAAGGAAAAATGAAAAAAACAATTATTAAAAATTAACAAAACAAAATGACTAAAACTTCAACTAAAATGAAAATTGAAATGGAAAATACAAAAATGTAACTATTTAAAATAATAAAATGAATAATATAACTAATAAAGTGAAATAAATCGTAATATAAAATAAATAATATAAAATGTATAGTACTTAATACTAAAATAACACTTTTAAATGGATTTTTTTCAACGAGAATATAATTTTTACAATATGATAATGAGAAATGGGGGTTAAAATAAGATATTTGTTTGATTTGAGGGTGAAATATGACGTGAGCATTTCTTGACAGGTTTGTTGAGATTCACCCGTATGCTTGTTTGGGTGTCGCACTGTCAGTTATGAAGCACCTCCAGGTTTCAGATGCAATATGAACTCTATATGATTTATTATTCCCCACTCTTGGATCATTCAGCAACAATCGATCAAAATCCTGTTTAACTAGCAGGTGATTTTCTCTAGCTTTGAGAAGAAACACCAGCTAAAGTTCCCAGAGCTCAACGTTTGACGTGCCGCACTCCAAAGTGAGAAATATGGCCGACGAGAAACCTGTCAGGAACATATTTAATAAGGCTCTCACTGATGCTTGATTAATCTTCATAAAATTGATCGCGCTGTCAGAATCTGCGCTCTGAAACGGTGGCCTCCAAACAACAGGCTTTAATATAGAGCGCGAGCGTGTGGATGTGTGTTTTATTTTACAGCTGGTTCCTCAGCAGGCCGGCAGTCTTATTGGAGTGCTATTGATTCAGGATTCATTAGAGCCGCAGACTAATTTTGTGCTGAGTAGCGGAGCTCTCGCACTTTGAATATGCATTCATCTGCTCTCTGAAGCTACGTGCGCCAGAGTCTTTAACGACAGATGGTCCGGACACTCTTCGACTTGCATTCCCTGAGGAACAGCGTCCAGCAGGATTCCAGTGTGTTGTGTGTCTTAGTCATAAAGCTGGTCAGTGTTTAATAAAGCTATAAGCCGCTGGATGCGCTGTTCTGCATCGACCTGTGCTGATACAATCATAAGTCGATATATCATGATGCTTTTCCCAAGATATTGCATTGATGCTTTGCCTTAGATTTTTTAGTATCAATATTTTTAATATGTCCATTCACAGGATTTCCAACAGATGCATTCAAATGTGAAAATAGCGTTGAAGTGTGCTATAGGTTAAATAAGATTTGATGGATGAATATGTGGATTGTTTTGGACGTGTTGATGAAATAATTTTGTCAGTTGTGATACAGAAAATATAGACACACACACACTATACACATATATATATATATATATATATAGTCACGGGGTGAGGAATCACACGACAGGGAAGGCAGGTTAAACGCCCCAGAGGGTGGCTTTATTTATAAGGTGAAGTGCAACAAAGGGGGAAAAAGTCCCGGTGGGTGCTCCAGTGCGGTGAGTGCCGCCTTCCTTCTTTCCCAGTGCAGTGAATTCCGTGCTGTGCTCCAGTGGGGCTGGTCGGTCACACGCTGCTGTCTGTGGGAGCAATGAGAGGACGAGTTAGTGCTTGGTCTCATGGAGAAGTCTCCCAGTGTGTGGGGCTTGCGTACCCGCCGCCTGATGAGCCGCAGCTGTGACCGATCAGCCTGTGATGAAGATGGGCAGGTGTTCCTCGCTTGTTTCCAGGGTGACGCTGATGACACTTTGGGACGCTCGTCACAATATATATACACCCCCTGACAAAAGTCTTGTCGCCTATCCAAGTTGTAGGAACAACAAATAATAACTTGACTTCTAGTTGATCATTTGGAATCAGAAGTGGCTTATATGAAAGGCAAAGGCCTCTAGATTACGCTTATTTTACCAAAATAAAATCGTATCATGCCTTGATGTTTAATTATTTAATTAGGACAGAAAGGTCAGACTTTGCTTAGACAAAAGTCTTGACACTTAACAGAAATAATGTACAGTGTATAGATACAGCTATAGATAGATAGAGAGAGATATAGAGATAGGTAGAATATATATATATATATATATATATATATATATATATATATATATATATATATATATATATATATATATATATATATATATATATATATATACACTCACCTAAAGGATTATTAGGAACACCATACTAATACTGTGTTTGACCCCCTTTCGCTTTCAGAACTGCCTTAATTCTACGTGGCATTGATTCAACAAGGTGCTGAAAGCATTCTTTAGAAATGTTGGCCCATATTGATAGGATAGCATCTTGCAGTTGATGGAGATTTGTGGGATGCACATCCAGGGCACGAAGCTCCCGTTCCACCACATCCCAAAGATGCTCTATTGGATTGAGATCTGGTGACTGTGGGGGCCACTTTAGTACAGTGAACTCATTGTCATGTTCAAGAAACCAATTTGAAATGATTCGAGCTTTGTGACATGGTGCATTATCCTGCTGGAAGTAGCCATCAGAGGATGGGTACATGGTGGTCATAAAGGGATGGACATGGTCAGAAACAATACTCAGGTAGGCCGTGGCATTTAAACGATGCCCAATTGGCACTAAGGGGCCTAAAGTGTGCCAAGAAAACATCCCCCACACCATTACACCACCACCACCAGCCTGCACAGTGGTAACAAGGCATGATGGATCCATGTTCTCATTCTGTTTACGCCAAATTCTGACTCTACCATCTGAATGTCTCAACAGAAAACGAGACTCATCAGACCAGGCAACATTTTTCCAGTCTTCACCCGTCCAATTTTGGTGAGCTCGTGCAAATTGTAGCCTCTTTTTCCTATTTGTAGTGGAGATGAGTGGTACCCGGTGGGGTCTTCTGCTGTTGTAGCCCATCCGCCTCAAGGTTGTGCGTGTTGTGGCTTCACAAATGCTTTGCTGCATACCTCGGTTGTAACGAGTGCTTATTTCAGTCAAAGTTGCTCTTCTATCAGCTTGAATCAGTCGGCCCATTCTCCTCTGACCTCTAGCATCAACAAGGCATTTTCGCCCACAGGACTGCCGAATACTGGATGTTTTTCCCTTTTCACACCATTCTTTGTAAACCCTAGAAATGGTTGTGCGTGAAAATCCCAGTAATTGAGCAGATTGTGAAATACTCAGACCGGCCCGTCTGGCACCAACAACCATGCCACGCTCAAAATTGCTTAAATCACCTTTCTTTCCCATTCTGACATTCAGTTTGGAGTTCAGGAGATTGTCTTGACCAGGACCACACCCCTAAATGCATTGAAGCAACTGCCATGTGATTGGTTGATTAGATAATTGCATTAATGAGAAATTGAACAGGTGTTCCTAATAATCCTTTAGGTGAGTGTATATATATTGAAATATACTGTGAATGAATCATGGACTTAAATTTAAATATATATACATGTATACACTTTTTCTGATCAGAATTTCAGATTTTACATTATATATTAACAAGGTTAATAGATTTCAGAACTGACACTTGTATGTCACATGGCTGTGGGCTGATGCTGATAATCTCAAAATAGCGCCTGCTTAATCAGTCTTCCTGATATCAGTTGTCTCAGTTCTCTGAATCTGTTTGGGTTTGAGTTTGGGAGACACAAAAAGAAACGCTGATGTTGTTTCTCTGGGGTCGGAGCTCTACGCTGATCTCTTGCGTCTCAGCCAGTGAATTAGAGCAGCTTTTTAATTCCTCCCTGGAAGATTTCCCTCTATTTTCATCCTCCCATCAGTTCCTACAATGGCTCCTTGGAGAGCAGTACGGGAATCAATGCACAGGCCTCTTGTCCGGCGGCGGTCAATAGATGTGAACAGACCGTCCCACCCCCGTTTTCCAGAAAACCTCATCAATGTGAGGGTCAGCGGGGTCACGAGGACCACCTGGTAAATGGGTCATCCCGGGAATAATCAAAAGAGAGCGCATTACACATTGCTCTTGTTTTGTGTTATCATCTGTCCATGAATGTGGAGCAGCGTCTTCAAATAACAGATAACGCTTGACATTGACTGCCGTACTCTATAGTGGTCTTCCACTAGAGGATCGATACAGAGAGCCCGATCAGCACTTCAAACCAGCGGAAAGCGGTGCGGGGAAGTTAAAAGCCAACGGCCTCGTTAACCACATCTAAGCAGGGTTTGGATTAGCATGTGGAATTTATCCAGTGTCTCTGTGTGATACACAGGCTTTGGTCCAAATAATTACTTAACCTACATTCAGATATTAGTGTGCTTGAAAATGTGCCCTAGTTACCTTGAAAAAATCTGCCTCAAAGTCACCAGGAGAGGAGATCTGCTGTTCTTCTACTGGCTTAGTTATTTCAATACCTGTATGCATGTATGTATATGTATATTTATATGTATTTATATGTATATGTGTGTGTGTGTGTGTATGTATATATATATATATATATATATATATATATATATGTATATATATATATATATATATGTATATATATATATATATATATGTATATATATATATATATATATATGTATATATATATATATATATATATATGTATGTATATATATATATATATATATATATATATATATATATATATTCATAGGATTCACTTGTCAATTAATCGAGATGCAAAGAGACTAAATAAGCATGTCAAATGACTTTGCAGTGTCATTCTGGCCACTATCTTTGCTATTTTATTTAAACAACAAATTACTTCTTTCTCTGGGTTTTAGTTTAATTTATTTATTAATTAATTTATTTATTTTTCAGCATGACCGTTCTATTTGTGAAAAACTTGAAAAATTCACACTTGAAGTCTCATATGCCACATTCACACACACGGTTTTTGACCCATTTAATAATAACATTTAAAAAATAAAAATGAGAAAATAACTACAGATTGAAAAAACCCCATAAAATATTAATTATTAATATTGTGATTTACATTTTTGTGGCTTTTATTGTGATTTTTATTAGTGATATAATTTTTAATTATGTTATACTGTAAAATAAAAAAGTTGAGTAATTTTTTTATTTTATAGTAAAACGGTAAAATTTCAGTACTGATATTTACTTCTTAATTTCTCCATTTTCATGCATTAAACCATTTCACTTTTATTTTGGTGAGTTTCCTGCAAGAGATGTGAAAGTTCAGAGATGTTAAAGGCAACCTCAATGAAAACTGACCTTATTTCATTACGGAGATGAGTGGCATTTCATGTTGATATTAAGCTGCAAATAACCTGGAAACAGGAGCCGAAGCTGCATTTGTGCTGTGACTTTATCTCTCTCATTTCATAAAACCCCGCTATGAATTTATTAGCTACGACTACACTCATTTCCATAAATGCATTTTCCAACCTGCACCATATCCAGTGTTTTGTTTTTCATAAGTGTGTGTTGAGCGGTAAACACGTTGTGCAGTCAAATATGCAGTCGCTGGATGAAAAGAAAGGCGTCCGGCTCTAAATGTAAATATGATTTAATCCATATCCTCTAATGAAAACAGCAGCGCAGCTCTGATTTCAGTAATATCCAGTGCGAGCGGCTTCAGGTTAGTCAGGTGTTTCTCTGACATGCTGGGAATGGAAGTGTTCACTTCGCTTCTTCTCACATTTCAGTCCTGTCACCGGTAGGCCGTGTTCCTCCTGAAATTGAAAGCCATCAGGTCCAAACTCTGATTATCTGCTGTGACGTGTAGTTTTTCTCTCCTGTAACAACTCTCATTGCTTCGCTGGCTTTAAAAGCCTTTCAGAGCGTGCCGCTTCCATTTATTCGCTTTAAATGAATCACTGGTGTTTTTGTAATTAGGTGATGTCAGTATTGCGCCGTGTCTCTGCTTTGAGTTTTGTTAAAATTATGCTGCAAATGTGGAGAAGGTGAAATGAAGATGTCAGGAGAGATGCATGAATTCACTGCTTGTTTTTCCCTGTGGACTGAGATGTTGGTAGATGCAATCACAGTGTTTTTGAAGGTACAGCATTCGCTAAGTCTTACACCATCCCTGGTGCTTGCGTGTGAATATTTTAGTTTTTTTTACTTTTGATTCAGCTACGGATTGCATTCAGCTTATTTAACACATTTTACCAGTAATCCAAAACTCCAAAATCAGTGCAAAAATGTGATAAACGTCTGCAGATTACTTGCATACGTGTGTGTGTGTGTGTGTGTGTGTGTGTACATAGTAAGCATTCATAATGGTAGCATTTGTTAATTAAATTTGTCTAAATATAGTTTGTTTATATATTAAGGGTGATTTTCATTACTGTATTACATTCATGAGGGTGACATTATTTATTAATGTAAATAAATTAAATTGAGATTGAATTTTATGTATATTTTGAGTTTTTTTAGACGAATGTGATTACGTGCCATGATGTCAATAATGCAAGAAATAATCTTAAAAATTAAATAGGCTGTATTTATTTATTTATTTTATTACCTTTATTTAACCAGGAAGAAACTCACTGAGATTAAAAATCTATTTTTAAAGAGTGTCCTGACTGTGTATGATTAGGAGTGTATGATTTCAGCTCCTAATACATTTACAATGTTCTTGAAGAATTAGAACAAAAAAACAACAACAATAACATTATATTACATTACAGTGCAATGCATACATAGTAGCATTTGTTAACTACATTTGTCAAAATATAATTTTAACAGATGAAAATGTTTGTTTTGCATTACAGTAATGAAGTTTTCAGGAATGCCATAGTGCAAGAAATCTTAAAAAATCTTAAACATGAAATAGCATGTTTATAGCTCCTTTTAACACATTTGACAGTTTAAATAGGTTTTCCCCTGAAGATTTAACACAAAAATTGCACAAAAAAAAGCATATATACAGTATGTGACCCTGGACCACAAAACCAGCCTTAAGTGTCAGTTTTTCGAAATTGAGATTTCTACATCATCTGAAAGCTGAATAAATAAGCTTTCCATTGATGTATGGTCAATATTTGGCCGAGATACAACTATTTGAAAATCTGGGTGCAAAAAAATCTATATATTGAGAAAATCACCTTTAAAGTTGTCCAAATTAAGTTCTTAGCAATGCATATTACTAATCAAAAATCAAGTTTTGATATATTTACGGTAAGAAATTTACAAAATATCTTCATGGAACATGATCTTTACTTCATATCCTAATGATTTTTGGCATAAAAGAAAAATCAATAATTTTGACCCATACAATGTATTTTTGGCTATTGATACAAATATACCCCAGAGACTTAAGACTGGTTTTGTGGTCCAAGGTCACATATCATATTTTTACCTTTTTAAATCGATTTTTATTCCCTGTAGAATTTGCCCAAAAAATGAGAGAGGTCTGTTTACAGGTTCTATTTTCATAATCATCTACTCCGTATCACTCTAGAGTATGATATTATACATCATAATCATCATCACCACCATTCAGCTTCTCCAAAGTCTTCCTCACTACGATGTAATAAATCTGTTGTATTTCTGCATGTTGGATTAGTTGGTCAATGTGTCAATGTGTCAATCACTGATTGCACACTGAAAAGGACCTGTAGAAATACTAAATGTATGTCTCCCACGGTGAAGGAACTCTGTTTTCCCATCATCCAGGCACTGAAGTTGAGATGTGACTCTGTCCCGCTGTCGCTGAATCAATCCTCCGATATATGTTCCCCCAGCGGCCGCTGGCTTCCCTTCAGAGAGAGAGTTCAGAGCGCGAGAGATGAATAATCCAGCCGCACAGGCAGATCGCAGCAGAAAGAACGGCTCGTGTCTGTCGAGATGGGCCACGCTAGCAGATTTGTCTCCTTCAGTATTAATATACTGATCAAGCTTGAAGAGCGAGCGTCCCGGTGGATCTGTGGGTACAGTATGGGACGGGCATTAGTCACAAACCCACCGGTGCAGAGATCTGACAGGCTTTGGGACTCAAAGAGCTGCAAGATATAGATGAAAGAGTAACTGTATATACAGCATATGATGAATATATGAGGAAGATCTTCCTAGGTCATGCAGCAATTCAGCAGAGATGTTTATGTCACTGTCTGTTCACAAGGTTTCCACTTTTTATCGCTCTTTCAGTGCTCACAAGCTATCACTATAGTTTATTTGTATATCGCTTCTTACGTTACAAATCGTTGCAAAGCAGCTCTACAGGAAATTAAGTTTCCACAATATATTTGTATATTGCAGAACCTTAATTTAACTTATGGCAAAATTTGGTAATTCTGTATGTTGTCTGAGCGTTGGCATTCTCTGAGGTCCTCTGAGGGGTTGGCATTATCTTTTCTCAGGTGTTCGGTCATCTCAGATCATTTAACGGTTGGATCCAGACTGAAGCTTCTGTAATTCCTAGTTACCATGGGATATTAATCCCGTGACAGAAACCGAGAAACAAATAGAGACATAATTAGTGTAGCTGCTGTTCCATCTAAGCAAAAATGATTTGTTCAACCCAAGCTAAAGAATAATAATAATGTACATTTGATCAGATATAACTGCAGTACAAGATTATAAGATGCATTATGTGAATGCTTGGCTAAAGAGATGTGTCTTTAATCTAGATTTAAACAGAGAGAGTGTGTCTGAACCCCGAACGTTATCAGGAAGGCTATTCCAGAGTTTGGGAGCCAAATGTGAAAACTCTACCTCCTTTAGTGGACTTTGCTATCCTAGGTACTTCCAAAAGTCTTTTTGCAAGAGTTTTGAGACCTTAGGGAGCGGGTTGGATTGTAGCGTGGTAGAAGATGAGTTAGGTACGCAGGAGCTAAACCATTTAGGGCCTTATAGGCAAGTAATTATATTTTGTAAATGATACGGAACTTAATAGGTAGCCAGTGCAGAGACTGTAAAATTGGGGTAATATGATCATATTTTCTTGACCTAGCCGCTGCATTTTGGACTATCTGTAGCTTGTTTATTGAAGATGCAGGACAACCAGCTAGCAGTGCATTACAATAGTCCAGTCTAGAGGTCATGAATGCATGAACTAGCTTTTCTGCATCAGAAATAGGTAGCATGTTTCGAAGCTTGGCAATGTTTCTAAGATGGAAGAATGCTGTTTTTGTAACATGGGAAATATGATTTTCAAAAGACAAGTTGCTGTCTAATATAACACCCAGATTTTTGACTTTAGAGGACGTAACAGTACATCTGTCTAGTTGCAAATTGTAATCCAAGAGATTCTGTGTACTGTTTTTTTGGTCCAATAAGTAATATCTCTGTCTTATCTGAATTTAATAGGAGGAAATTATTGGTCATCCAATCTTTTACATTTTTTACACAATCTATTAACTTAGTTGAGAAGTTTCATCTGGTCTTGTTGAGATATATAGTTGAGTATCATCAGCATAGCAATGAAAACTAATCCCGTATTTTCTAATAATATTACCAAGAGGCAACATGTATATTGAAAATAGCAGAGGACCTAGGACAGATCCTTGTGGTACTCCATACTTTACTGGTGATAATTGAGATGACTCCCCATTTAAATGAACAAAGTGGTAGCGATCGGACAGGTTGGATCTAAACCATCTTAAAGCCAGTCCTTGAAATTCCAGTATAGTTTTGTAGGTCTGTAGTGTCGAACGTAGCACTAAGATCAAGTAATACTAGCAATGAGATGCAGCCTTGGTCTGAAGCAAGAAGCAAGTCATTTGTAATTTTAACAAGTGCAGTTTCTGTGCTATGGTGAGGCCTGAAACCTGACTGAAATTCTTCATAGAGATAATGTTTTTGCAAGAAGGAGCACAATTGAGCAGAGACAACTTTTTCAAAATTTTTTGACATAAACGGAAGATTTGAAATGGGTCTGTAATTTGCCAGTTCATTAGAATCTAGTGGTTTCTTAATAAGAGGCTTAATAACCGCCAGCTTGAATGGTTTTGGGACGTGACCTAAAGATAACAATGAGTTAATAATATTGAGAAGCAGTTCTTCTGCTACAGGTAACAACTCTTTCAGTAGTTAAGTGGGTACAGGATCTAATAAACACGTTGTTGGTTTAGATGCACTGATAAGTTTATTTAGCTCTTCCTGTCTTATAGTTGTAAAGCACTGCAGTTTTTCTTTGGGTGCGATGAATGAAGCTGAAATACTAGACGCAGTAGAATCTACATTTGATATTGTATTTCTGATGTTATCTATTTTATCAGTAAATAAATTCATAAAGTCATTACTATTAAACTGTGAGGGAATGTTTAGATCGGGTGGCGTCTGTTTATTTGTTAATCTAGCCACTGTGTTAAATAAGAACCTTGTATTGTTTTGGTTATTATCTATGAGTTTGCGGATATGCTCTGCCCTGGCAGCTTTTAGAGCCTGTCTATAGCTGGACATACTGTTTTTCCACGCAATTCTAAAAACATACAAGTTAGTTTTTCTCCATTTGCGCTCAAGATTACAAATTTCTTTCTTGAGAGAATGGGTATAACTGTTGTACCATGGCGCAGTACGTTTTTCTCTAACTTTTTTCAATTTGAGGGGGGCAACAGCTTCTAATGTATTAGAGAAGGTAGTGCCCATGTTGCCAGTCATTTCGTCTAGTTCATGTGTATTTATGGGTACACAGAGCAGTTGAGAAAAAATCACATCCTATTTTGCAAAAGTCACATTACATGATTTTACTGATTTGCACGTGAAATTGGGCTTTTATGGAGGCGCGAAAGCGCAGCGATGAAAAGGGGTGGAATGGGGCGCAATAATCGTTTTATCTCGATTATTGTATTTTCATAATCGTTGGAGGCCAAAATTGAAATCGAAACTGTTTTTCAATTAATTGCACAGCCCTAATATGCAATCACACAAACACCCTAGCAACCACCAAGCAACACCATAGAAACATGTCAAAACCACTTTGCAGCCACATAGCAGTGCTTTGGTGTAATTTTCTTTTTTGCACATTTTCTTCAAGACTAGGAAAGCCTCTGTTTCCTCATTTGATCTGTTGCGATGAAGAGGTTTGGAGTGGTGTTTGTTGTTTGTCTGTCTGTCTGCGCTGCAGTGTTGGCCTGTGTTTGACCGGCTTACACGTGGCAGATGGAGAGATTTCACTACACCAGGAGAGGCGTTTGTAGGTGGGAGACCCTTCAGGTCAGATTGCGCTGACCGCTGCGTTCTGCCAGCAGACAGGTTTCATGTGGAGCCAGACATTCTGCTGTCTGCCTGCTCCAGCAATAAAAGCCCAGACAAAGGTCTATACCTCCACAGAAAGATAGCGTTTCAGTGCTCTAATGACGCTTGTGACCAAAGTAACCACTGTTGTGACCGTACTGTTAACATTTGAATGAGAACATGAGAACATCTTATTAGAGAAATGCATATTTTAAATCAGAGCAGAAAATAAGAAAATATATTTTGTGTAAAGAAAGTCTGTTTTAACGTAAAAAATGTTTTTAGTTATTATTATGCACATTTCCCTCAAAACTGCATTACTAAAGTGCAATATTGTCTTTGGTGTAATGTAAATAATACTACATATTAAATTTATTATTACTATAATTATTTTATGACACACACATTATATAAATATAATGTGCAATTTTATTTAAATATTATGTATGCAAAATTTTGTGACTGCAAAATTGTAAAAATGCATACTGGTAGAATATTTAATTTTAATTTTACTGTATTTAATATATTTATATATATATATATATATATATATATATATATATATATATATATATATATATATATATATATATATATATATACACATACATACACAGTATACACACATGCATATATATATATATATATATATATATATATATATATATATATATATATATATATATATATATATATATATATATATATATATATATATATATATATATATATATACATATATACACATACATACTGTACATACACAGTATACACACATACATATATATACATACATACATACTGTGTGTGTGTGTATGTGTGTATGTATATGTGTATATGTTATTTATATATTTATTTATTTTTTCAATGCAGAATAATATCAGAATAATTTCCATTACTGTTTTACAGTAATAAGGAATTTCATTTATTTTATTATTGAATATATTATGCAAAATATGATTAATTCTCATGATGTCAATGTCACAATGCAAAAACAAAATAAATAATTTTAAAACGGGCATTTGTATTGTATACAAATCTAAATTTCTTATCGCTTTTATATGGGATGATATTAGACTCAAAATGATTAATAGATGCACGCACAATTATCCATGTACTGCATAGATTTTATGCATGTATCTTACTAACCACGAACAAATGTCTTTCAATTTGAGTCTGTGGAATTCAGGATTAAATGATTGTGCAGCGATTTTAACAAATACAGACATGTTTGAGCATAAAAATGTTGTGATCTGCATTAATATATCATAAATTGCTCATACAAAAAGGAATCCGTGCATATGTGAATCAGGTGACACACGTGCATTTATTGACATCTTGTTTGCATTAATCTTGTTCGGTTCATTTGGATTTTGAGACTTCATTTTCGCAGTTTGCAGCATTTCACGACGCCCACACACACAACTACCAATGAACAAAGCCCAGTGCAATTCATTAACGTGTACACGATTTGAAAAATTCGCAAATGTGCATCACTACACTGAAACAAATGCTTTTCAGCCAGTGTCTGCATTTTTAATACAAATGTTATAGTTTGTATTAAACTATCATAATTTGTGCATGCAGCGATTAAAATGTGCATTTGTGGATCAGGCGACGCACGTGCATTCATTCACATCTCTTCTGAGTCGATTCTATTTGATTCATTTAATTTTGAGACTTTCATTCCGCCCGTTTAGCCTTGCCCAATCCACACACACACAGCTCGCGATCCACACGCAGCTGAGCCGAAGAACATCAGCGACCACTAGATGGCACTAGCCCCAGTAAGTAACAACAGTAGCATTTTTAGAGAATTGCTGTTTACACTAAGTGGAAATAGCCATTCTATACATGCTGTAAAAGTAGCAGATATTTGCAATAAGTGTAAATAGTAATTAGACGATATTTATAGGTTACTTATAAAAAATCTTTTTTTTGTAGACGATACTGACTCAGAAAACAGTTTAGTAATAAGTAGGCCTAAATAAAATCCCCAAACATTCATTGTCATTCCATTAGCCAGCAGGCTTTATGCTAATAGCCTATAAAAGGCTCATTGTTTTAATATAGTACAGTTTAAGTTAATGTAATAGTTTAATTCATTGAATATAAACGTGCAATTACTAATGGCTTAAATGAGCAACTATAATAGCCCTTTAATGATAATAATAATAATAATAATAATACAAGGAAGGAATAACTGACAACGTGCCGCTGAATTACAGGAAAAAAACAAAAACACAAAGGTACCATCAGGACGTTCTTGTTTGGCTAAATTAATATGAGCTATTCTGTGTCCTAAGACTAGTTAAATTAGAACAAGTTCAATAAAACATTTTTATTATATTTCTACGGGCAGAGTAGAATAGCCAAACCAAAAAGAAACAAAGAAAACACAATGTAACATTCATAAAAGCGTACACAATGGAATGAGCACCGGTGACTGGGGCTAGTGCCATCTAGTGGTCGCTGATGTTCTTCGGCTCAGCTGCGTGTGGATCGCGAGCTGTGTGTGTGTGGATTGGGCAAGGCTAAACGGGCGGAATGAAAGTCTCAAAATTAAATGAATCGAATAGAATCGACTCAGAAGAGATGTGAATGAATGCACGTGCGTCGCCTGATCCACAAATGCACATTTTAATGGCTGCATGCACAAATTATGATAGTTTAATACAAACTGTAACATTTGTATTAAAAAATAAGTCTCTATTTGTACAAAATGCTGCACATTGATGTAATTCTTAACTCTGCAGACACTGGCTGAAAAGCATTTGTTTCAGTGTAGTGATGCACATTTGCGAATTTTTCAAATCGTGTACACGTTAATGAATTGCACTGGGCTTTGTTCATTGGTAGTTGTGTGTGTGGGCGTCGTGAAATACTGCAAACTGCGAAAATGAAGTCTCAAAATCCAAATGAACTGAACAAGATTAATGCAAACAAGATGTCAATACATGCACGTGTGTCACCTGATCCACAAATACACGGATTCCTTTTTGTATGAGCAATTTATGATATATTAATGCAGATCACAACATTTTTATACACAAACGTGTGTATTTGTTAAAATCACTGCATAAACATTTAATCCTGAATTCCACAGACTCAAATTGAAATACATTTGTTTGTGGTTAGTAAAATACATGCATAAAAATGTATGCAGTACATGGATAATTGTGCGTGCATCTATTAATCATTTTGAGTCTAATATCATCCCATACTTTTAGGGTGAAATATGAATCAAGCATGTCTAGTGTGACATGCTTGTGTGTGTGTGTGTGTGTGTGTGTGTTCACCAGAGAGAAATTTAAGTTGTCAGTGTTGTGGCCAGGCAGTCTGGGACAATCAGAAGTCAATGACACCGTGTTATCAACATCTCAGTGTTATTGATTGGCTCTTCCCTGCGGGTTACTGCTGCAGTCGACACTATCAAAGTGCCTTTGTCAATCTGAGGCTCATCTGTAAATCAGGCTGCTGCTGAACGCTGATAATCCTGCTGGTCCTTACACTGCGTTAACATATGGCCCTGCTCTCTCATATTTCACATTCAGCCCGTACTAAGAGCAGCTTTCAGTGTGTTTGTCAGTTCAGTGTTTAACAAAACTTGAGGAGTGGAAAAAATTCCTCATCCATAGCACAAGATGTTGAGGGCAATACAAGCACAAAGGTTTATGCACATTTTGAAAATCCTCGGAAAAGCATATAATTTGAGTATATTTTGAGTAAGTTTTTTCAGTTTATTATGATTTGGACATACTAAATCAATTTTCTCACACTTTTCTGAACAGATTATGTGAGTAGTAATGTAGAGTTGGAGGTCTGCTGTGAGGATGAAGGGGGTGGGGCTGTGAGGGTGAGGTGGGCGGAGATATGTCTATAATGACATATTGGGAGGACAGAAATTTAAATCAAAGTTTGATTGAAATCAACCAGTTGTGATTGCATTGTCAATATGATTGTGTGTGTGTGTGTATGTGTTTCTTAAAGACGTATTCTAATGACTCATGTCAGCATTGACCTATATGAAGGAAATGAGTGAAGCATCAGGCTAATTAGTACATACATGCATAAATACAACATAATTGAATAAATACCATTTTAAAAATACAAAAAATGACCAAAGATATATACTTGTAGAAAATGTAGCTAATTATGAATTGACAATAGAAGAATATAATGATAATATAATATAAATATGAGCAATTAACTAATAATTTATTTTAGTACATACAATGTAATTTATTAAAATGCTTTGTGTGTGTATATACGGTGTATACATGTATAAATATATATGTATATATGTGTGTGTATAAACTAATTAAATGAATGTTTTACTAAGCTGTATTAATGTATTTATTATATTATTATGAATTATAATTATTGTTCATATATTATTATTATTATTTTATTATATTATAATTATTATTAAATTTTATAAAGATTCATATTATTAATTTGTTTATTATTATTATTATTAAAGTTGAACTAAGATTAATATATATCATTGTTGGGTGTAATGCATTACTAAGTAATTGATTGGTGTAATTCAATTACTTTTCCCTTGAAAAAGTAAAGTAAGAATTACTCTTAATTATTCTGTAATTTAGTTACAGTTACTTCTGATGTAATTGCAGTACAAACTGTGTAGAATATTGAACATTCTATATAAAACATTAGTGGATTTAACATAAAAATGTAATGTTAAAATGCATGTTCTAATGTAAACTTCTTCCTTTATGTTTGTATCTGTGTGTGTGTGTTTAATTCTCATATGTTTTCTTGTTGAATGAGTACAGTAGTATGTATATTGTAAAGCCTAGCAGTCTGGTTGCTGCTGTCTGCAGTGGTTTTCATGTGGAGGTCGAAGCGGCTTTTGATGCCCGTGTTGATGGTGTGCTGGAGCTCCGGCGTGACTCATGAAAGGCCTTAAGTTGTATATTTGAACAAATATACCAACACCAACTCTCAATGCACTGTTAGTTAATGCATTAACATTTTGTTATGACTAGCTCTGGCAATCATTAGCGATACCCATGCCTGAAGGCAAGGTTACACTGAATAGCTTTCCTCCCACTTTATCAGTAGTTTTCATGACAGCCATATTAGTAAATATGCAAAGCCTCCTTCACAGAGGAGCCACGAGAACATCTGAAGGTCATCGCTGGTCTACTGACACACTGCTCTGTTTCACTGCAGCGCCCAGACACACAAATACAGCTGGATGAGCACAGGGATAATTATATATCACAAGAACAGTGCATATTTCGTATATAATCACTTATTGGAATTTTTATTGAAAATTCAGTCAAAAAACACTTAAATTTAATCTGAATTTCTTTAGGCAAACCATGATATGATTAAAAACAAAAGACTCAAAACAATAATTCATGTAAAAATGATTGAGTGGCATTCAGAGTTATTGTAAAGTAGCCAATATTTTCTGGTGACAATAAGATTTAGTTTGTTAACATATCATCAACATTTTTTAATCTAGGTTTTATCCTAATTTATAAATACACTATTTTGTACTGTTACTTCATGTTTGTTTATAATTTGAAATGGTAGAAACATGCATGTAGAAATTAACATTAATTTAAAGTATAAAATGTAGATTTGTTAATGATTTATTACATAATATATCTTTAATATAGATTTATTATATAATATATCTCTTTGTATTTAACATACCATTTTAACATTTTATATTTTTCATTTTTTTTAAAATGCCAAATAATAAATTATATTTAGTAAAGTAAATATGAATTAATTTAATGCAGTTGGTATCATGAATTACTAATGAGCAATGTTTTTATTGCATTTATTAATCTTTTTTTTCTCTTCTTGCCAAATTGCAGTATTGCAGAATTACATGAAGCACATGAGCTAAATCTCTCCCGTTATAATCAATGAAGGTGACAGCCGTTTGAGGCAGTTAGCAGAGTATGTTTTCTATTTGGTGTCAAATGTTTTGTGATATAAACCACAAAGCAGATTCTCTCCCGCTTGACACATTTCTACCTCTGCACTGTTCGACATACGGCGCAGCCCTGTGCTGAGGTGATTTGTTGGTGCACGAAGGCTCGTTTTCAGCATGTTGGCGAAGAGTCTCACCTTTTCTTGTAGCTAAGAGACAGTGATTTTCAGTAACTGCTCATTATAGACTGCTCATTACTAGTAACTGAGGCTGCCAAACATCTAGAAAGTCTAATGAGATATCTTTTTTCCTTGCAATTTGCATCTAGACTTCACTTTCATTCTGTTAAATTGTCTTGACTTTACTCTTCTGTGATCTTTTGATTCAGTATGGAAATTTCCTGTGTGCAGTTCGCAAAAGAATCACGGCGATGGTGTTTGTTTCATGAGAATTTCCAACACATGTCATTAATGCACAAGCACACAGATGCATTAGTCTGTAGCCTTTACGACAAACATTAATATTTCACAGAACAGGTGTCAATATTATGCCCCGTCTTCAGTTTCCAACACGTCGGCGTTCTTGGCCGTGGTTCGAGCCCCATGGAAGCACCAGGAACAGATGCCCGTCAGCAGTCTCGCTTTTCCCCAGCAGCTGGCTCTGGGATCCTGCGTCCGCTCACCAACTGTGCATGGCCCTGCTGCTCTTGCGCACACATAATCTCGGCTGACAGTGATAAACACGCATGCTTGACTGATAAACACGGGGAGAGAGCAGTGTGGGATACCTCTCTGAAGGTTAGTCAGTCAGGCGTGAGTTCTAGTTCTTCTTAATTGTCTGTAGTATTTCTTCGCAGAGGGATAGATGTTTCCAGATCTTTTATTTCATCTTTTTTTGACGTCTTTTCAAAGCGAGCGGTGTGCTCCAGGGCTCAGTGTTGGGCCCGTTGCAGCTTTATTGCATGACGTTTTCAGGTCCAGTCATGTTCTCCTTTTAATTACACTACCGTTCAAAAGATTAGAATCATTAAGACTCTTCTGCTCACCAAGGCTGCATTTTATTTGATCAAGTATTGTGAAATATTATCATTTAAAACAGTTGTTTTGTATTTGAATATATTTTAAAATGTAATTTATTCCTGTGATGCAAAGCTGAGTTTTCAGCATCATTTACTCCAGTCTTCAGTGTCACGTGATTCTTTAGAAATCATTCTAATATGTATTTTTGATTAAATAAATGCAGCCTTGGTGAGACATCTTTCAAAAACATGACAAAAATCTTGATTTCAATCCTTTGACCGTCATTGTGTTTCAGATTAGCATCAATATCGTGTTTGATGACACCACATTAGGCGATTTGAGTGCCTATTAAAGCGACGTATACGGACAGTCTACTGGGAGCGCGCACCTCTTTGATAAATTCAAGAGCGGCACATTATTTGTTTATCTTCGTCTCATTACTCACCGTATGCAAATGAAGACCGTGGCAGATACATAAAAATATATTTAATGATCGTGTAGAGTCGCTCTATGACAGTGCAGTTAATCTTAATGACCTAATGACTGCATTACCATTTTGTTTCTGCCAGGCTGAGCTTGATTTGTGTTTGCTCTCGATTGCTGGATGGATATGAGCTCATCTCAGTGAAACATCAGAATCCCTGAAGAACCCAGGTGGGTTCATGTGGTACTAAATATCACGCCTCTTAGCCCATAAATCTTCATGCGTTGGACAGAGGTGGGAAAGTGCATTTACATGCTGATCTGGATCGCTTTTCTTTGGGTCCAGACTGTTAAAATTCTGTTTTGTTGGATGTTCTAGGATGTAGATATCAGAAATATGCAATAGTATGGCATCTAAATGATTCTGGTTCAACTTAATTGCTTTTAAAGAAAAAAAGGTAGCATATTTCTTAGTTTTTATTTAAAGCTTAAGCTTTACTTATTACAGCAAAAGCCTGTTCTGAATGTGTCTTTAACTACGCACCAAGTGCATAACCAGTCAGTAATACTGTAATACTGACTGATTGTTTGTATGACAACAACACTGTATTTAAAGAAGCACAACATGTGTTTTGTCAGTAGTATTTTATAAAAATAAATGAATTAAACATGTTTGTTATTTTTATGCGGACTGAATTTATGCTGCCTTTTAAAAAGACTGAAAAATCATTGTCTGTGTAAACAAACCTTGACTGTTTTGATTTATTTTTTTATCACAATTATCCCATCATTTAGCAATTAAATTGCATTCCTTATATCCACATATTTGTTCCTTACAAGTGCTAATGGAATCATTAACGGAACCAGAATCGTTAATAAGAATCCGAGAACTGTTAAATTCCTTCTGATTGCCAAACATCCCAGCCTTTCTTAAAAACTGGAACCGATTTTGTTTGAGAAACAGTTATTGATTCCAAACCCTAATCAGAAAGCATAAGAATTAGAATGGGGAGTGCCTTTCATCAAACGTCTTGCCTTATGCACACACATTTGGGTAAATTCACATTTTCTGCTCTCCAAAACATTTGATAAATCTTAAGACGGAGCCTCGGTGCCAGGGTTTGTTTGCCCACGTCTCCAGCTCCTCGCGGTAAATGAGATCATTTGTCTTGTTGAGATGGCTCCGCGTACACCCTTGTGGAAAATTAATTAACGTACTTTGTCTGCTTTTCTTTTCTGTGTTTGGTGTCGCTCCCCTCCCTCCCACTTAGACGTGGAGTCCATTGATTCATTTCTGGGCTCTTGTCTCGGCTGACAGCTCGTGTCAGTGCCTCACAAAATCAGAGTGTTTCCGTTGGTGTCGAGGGCATGTTAAAACGACCGCGGTGTCACGCTTCCATAGGCACTGCGGCACTGCTGCCCCCCCTCCTCCTTTAGCAGACTCGGGTCTGCAATGGGAAATAAATGTGGCTCACTGATGTGAACATGCATTAGACGTGCCATGATGGACTGCACTGGCGGTTTCAGTAAAGTCTCTTTATGACCGTACGGTGTGCCGGAGGGTAATGGCGGCTCGGCTGTACCGTTATGTTTCTCGCAGTAGTTTCTATGACTTTGGGGGGCTGGTTTGTTTTCCAGGGAGCGCTGAGGTCTAGGTTTAATTGTGTGTTGTTGCATATTATAACCACAGGCTCAGATCACTCATGATTAAAGTCAACACAACATCACGACTGACCCCATTAACTTTCTTAATCAGAGTTAGATGTGGGATATTGCTGTACCTCTTCATATACCGTATAGGATTTCCAACCATAATGCAAGGAAATGCAATGCAATGACATGCACACTTTTTTTTTTTTTTTAGCAAGTAATAAATGATGCAATGCTAGCATTAGATTGCAGTTGGTATTTTACTGTATTGTACTTGCCTGCCTCTACATTATAACAAAACCTGTTTAGCAAACATATGCAATCTATAAATGTTTTCTTTGCATTTAATTGTTTTTCAATCGGTTTTACTGGTGGTTTCAGTTGTTTAACTCTGTATTATGATGACCCAAAACTATTTTTGAGTCGTCAGAAATACTGGTTGAGCAGTGATTTTTATTTTTTATTTTTATTTTATTTTGTGACATTTTCTCATTTAGGATAATGAACAAGCATTCAATTTTTTATTACTGTATTTCCAAAAAAAGAAATAATAATAAAAATAATAATAATATGCCCTCATGTTATTTATTTATTTATTTACATAGTGTGATTTTTTTTTTTTTTTTGGGGGTGAAATATTTAATCCAGTCAGGGCCAATTTTACCCGCACTATAAAAATAATACACAGATTTTTAATACAGTATAACACTTTCTTAAACATCCTGTTTCTTTTAACAGTACATCAAAATATAGTAACAAAAGGGGTTTGCAAACATTATTTCATGTTGACCTGAAAGCATATCGGTTTTTGCTTGAAACTGCTTCTGTAATCACTCGTAGAATATCAGGAGGTATATTAATGATAACAGGTAACAGTTGGTACAGATAACAAATGGTAACAGTTGGCTGAGACTGTGAAGGTGACTCAAAAAACTCATTCCTGTAGTACAGTTTCCCACTTTGGTTAGCAGTCGGTGTGTTGTAGATAAATATAGAAACCAGTGACCCTGACCGGTGCATTCAGACGTAACAGACGAGCCTGTTTAATCAGTCCACCTGTGCAGGTCTGTCTGTCTGGAGAATCAAACCCATAAATAGAGACCAGGACTTTCTCTAGGTGCGACAGGAAGTGTTGGCTAGCAGCACACGACTGCTGATGACTAAGTGGCTGTCAGAACGGTGACCATCATGCCTGTGATTTTGGGGGTCCATCTGGTTATGGGGCGCCCCCTCAGGTGAGCAACAAATGGGACCCCAGATGGTGATTTCCCTCTCCCTGTGTGCAGCCGTTTCCTGGTCCAGTGTCGCACAAATGACCTCTTCCTCTTTCTGTCTCGCACAGATTCTTGGATTCAATCCTTGGAAACAGGTTTGGCTTACATATACTGTATTGTCTGTTTGTAAGAGATCATTTATATTACTATGTACAGTACCCTTCAAAATCAGTCTCCTCTGCTCACCAAGGCTGCATTTAATTGATAATAAATGCAGTAAAAACAGTAATAATGTCAAATATTATTACAATTTAAAATAACTGTTTTCTATTTGAATATATTTTAAAATGTAATTTATTAATGTGATCAAAGCTGAATATTCCTCATCATTACTGCAGTCTTCAGTGTCACATGATCCTTCAGAAATCATTCTAATATGCCGATTTGCTGCTCAAGAAACTTTTTTTGTTATTATTAATGTTAAAAACAGTGTGTGTGTATATGTGTATATATATATGTATATGTGGCTATATATATATTAGTGCTGTCAATCGATTAAAAAATTGAATTGTGTTAATCACAGTCATGGATCACGATTAATCACAAATTTGAAATACTAGGATTTACCTGTAATTGTGTTGAAATAAAGAAATGCATGACAAACTAGTTTAAGGAAACAGAACCTTTCACACCTCCGCCAGGTATGAGACATAATCCTTATTATTTTTTGTTTGTTTGTTTTTTCAGCCATTATCAGCCTTTATATTGGCAATAAAACGCTTACCAAGCCACATCACTTCAATCCCAGTACACATTTACCCAACTATTATCAAAAGTATTTTTAAATTAAATACAACAAAACATTTTCTTGCGACCTTACATGAAGTATTATGACAAAATGCATTATGAAGAAGAATTGGACCTGTTCTTCATGTGCATTAGAGCTAACATTAGCATCATGCTACATAAAACAATTTATGAGATTAATAGTACACTTTTGCTCAGAACTCACTTTAAACCACCATTGAGTGTTTGTAACAACTTCCTTTTGCAATCACATGTGTATACACTATGGGCAGCTGCGGTACATTATAAAAGTAGCCCAAAACAAACGCAACCCACGGCTCTGTAATTTTTCCCACGACTGTATTTTCAAAATAGCCCAATTGTGCGGGAAAACTGCGACCCTGGCAACTCTGGTTCACTGTACCCTTATCACATATGAGTAGCCTATACATATATCTCGCGCACTGTCGCTCTCTCTCTCCGCGTTCGCTTCACTTTTGTTGAGCCCAGTGCCTCATGATCACACAATCCCTGCGTCCCAATGTGCATACTATCCACTATCTGCCCTAAATAGTATTGAAAATTACTAATATCTCATAGAATTTAGGATGGATAGTGTGCACATTGGGATACAGGCAATGATAGATTACCTTCCACGCAGCGATGACGGCAAGAAGTTGGGGTCAAACCTTATCAAACGATTAATTTGCGTTACTTTTTTTAGATTAATCGCACGCGTTAACGTTGACAGCCCTAATACATTTAAATACAAATTTAGATTTTTTATATATATATATATATATATATATATATATATATATGTATGTGTGTGTGTGTGTGTGTGTGTGTGTGTGTGTATGTGTATGTGTATATATATGTGTATATATATATGTGTGTGTGTGTGTGTATATATATATATATATATATATATATATATATATATATATATATATATATATATGAAATCAAAATTTGTATTTAAATGTTAATCGAGTACAAAGGAATTCACACTGTATACATCTATTACAAACCCACCCAAAAATAAATAAATATTCAATAAAATAAATATTTACATACATGTATGTATTTTATATAATATATATATAACACTCATTAATATATAATATAATATATTTTATATTTTTTGTCACAGGGCAAGGTTTTATTTTGTTGCTTAAGGTCGCATAATATACAGCTCATACTATTTTTACAATATTCTGTATGTAGGTTATTTGCAAATGTTCTGAATGCACAAAGTACGCAAATGACATACTATATTTGACAAAATGTGCAGTTCACAAACAGAACACACTGTATTGGATACTGTATCCCAGAATGCAAGGAACGCGACATACTGTGTGATGAATATCATCTTGATTTGTGATTCTAATTTGAACTGCTAAAAGGCATTTTATGGAATACTGGAAAAAAATGAAAAATAACTACTTACTGAGACAATAACTGGATGCTGGTTGCTGAATTAAACATGAATCTATTATTAGATCTATCGCCCAAAGTTACATTTTTACATTAAAATTAGATTTGAAAATGTGAATTAACCAAATTAGACGTCTCCTTAACTAAACATGCAATAATGAGTTCATGTGATAACTGTGTACCATACTTCTGTTTGCAACAATTAGCACTGCATACTATTTCACATACTAGTTTTTAGTAGTCAGCAGCAGCGTATAGTGTGTGTGTAAACTGCTCAGTATGCGGCAGTATTGCATTCAGAACATATGCATTGATAATGTGTGCGTGCAAGCAAGCAAGCATATTTTTGTTTGCAAGCACATTATGTTTTATATGTTGTCAAGCAGTATCCTGTGCTTATTGTGTACATAAACTTGTGCCTCTCATGTGCGGGTGTTTGAGATTTGCGTGTGGAGTGTCTGGTTGTTTGAGATTGCAGGCTAACAGGCTGTCACGCGAGTGTTGTGATTTGTCGCTGCAGTCGGCTGGAGTTAGCCATAACGTGGCACTTCATCACGCGCCTCTACAGGGCGGCTGTCACATAGGTGGCGATAAGTCAGCAAATATGGCCTCGCTGGGGCTGGAAATAGCTCTGTGTGCTGCCTCAAAGCCTGCATATAAATGCTCAAGAAATGAACTGAAGATGCTTCACAGTTACAACAAATGGCTTATCAGTGCTTTTCATTGTCTTTTCAAGGCGTCACCAGTAAATGTTATGCTGGCAGCCTCACATGCTTCAGCTTCAGAGGTGGTGATGTGAAGATGACTTCATAAAGTTCTTTAGAACATCCGTAACGTTTATGGATTCTTAGCTACCGTGTCCTATTAAAGCGTTGCTCATCTGTCCATCTGTCTGTCTTGTTCTAACATTCTATCTAACGTTCTGTCATTCTATCTGTTGTTCCAACATTCTGTCTAATGTTCTGTCATTTTAACAATCTATCTGATGTTCTTTCTAACGTTCTATGTATGTTCACCTGTTTTATGTGATGTTATAACGTTCTTACGTACTGTGGTTCTATCATTGTATCTAATGTTCAATCTAAGGTTCTAACATTCTTTCTATCATTCTCTCCAACATTCCATCTATCATTCCAATGTTCAAACATTGTATCTGACATTATAGCATTCTGACATTAGTTCTAATGTTCACACATTCTGTCATCGTATCATTCTATCTAATGTTCAGTCTAAGGCCTCGTTTACTCTAGTGCGTTTTCCTTTTATAACGGCGTTTTAGAATGAAAACGATCCCTGTTTACACTGGCGTTTCTGCTGCGTTTCAGAAACAATCTCCGTTACACTACACATCCGAAAAGGCATGTCACGTGACCATTTATGCAGGTACAACCATAGAAATGTATAGGTAGATTCCCTATTATTTAGATGGCGGATGCGTCTGCGTGCTTGGAGTGGTCGAATGGGGAATCTACCTATACATATCTATGGGTACAACAATGAGCATGATGTTATTGTTTACACGGTCGTCAAGGATACACAGAGGGAATGTGGGCAGCTATGGCATCGTTTTCAAAAGTTTTGGTCCGTTTACACTGAAACGCTAACCTGCGTTTTTCAAACTAAAACAGGGTCTGCAGCGTTTTCAAAAGTCTCTGTTTTCGACCTTGAAAATGCCGGAGTAGTGTAAACGATAGGCATAACCGTAGCAAAAGTTACGCGTTTTAAAACGAAAACACACTAGTGTAAACGGGGCCTGAGGTTCTATCTAAAATTCTTTCTATCATTCTCTCCAATGTTCCATATATTGTTCCAATGTTCAAACATTGTATCTGACATTATAACGTTCTTACATTTCTGTGGTTGTATCTAACATTGTATCGTTCTATCATTGTATCATTCTAACGTTCTAAGCATTTTGTCTATTGTTCTGTCTATAAGTTCTCTCCATCGTTCTTTGTAACGTTATGTCTATCATTCTATCCATCAACTGTTGTATCTGATCTTATAATATTGTTACATTCTGTGGTTGTATCTAACACTTTATCGTTCTGCATTGTATTACTATTACTATTACTATTTTTCTATCTGTTGTTCTTTGTAACTTTGTCTATTGTTCTATCCAACGTTCCATCAACTATTGTATTCTGTGGTTGTATCTAACATTTTATCGTTCTGTCATTGTTTCGTTGTATCTATCAATGTTCTTCCTAATGTTCTTTCTAGCAGTCTGTCTATTGTTCCAGTGTATAACCGCTGTGTCTGACATGACATGGTTGCATCTAACATTCTAATTTGTTTATGGTTCTAAAGTTCTGTCTGTCATTCTGTCTGATGTTCTAACATTCCAGTGTTCATCTGTTGTGTATAGGTGGGGTATGCCGTTTTTCAAAAACGCTTTAGAACACGAGTCGGGCCGAGTACCAAAACAAACTTGTAGCCAATCAGCAGTAAGGGGCGTCTACTCATGATGCAGGGGAGAGAACGCTCATCAGTGCACATGACGGACATTAGCCGAGCCGAGTGTGAATATTGTCAATATGTCATAAATAGAACGCGGCAGCAGTTTACTGTCGGGGATTTGTCGTGTCACGGTGCGGCACCCAGATCTACAGTTCTACTGTATATCATAGGCTGCTGAGCTGGGGACTACTTTCATATCATTGCGCCTGCTGCACCCATGGTACGGCAGCAAATTTCCTTGGTTATTACGCCGGAATGAGAGTATAGTTCCTAGCCATATTGGCCTAGAAAATCGCAACTTTTCATTTCAGTCATTTCGGTTGGTCTTAGTACACGATGTAATTACAGAAGTGTCAAGTTTTAAATAGGGAAAATATCGAAACTCTTTGGTCATTTTTGAGCGAGATGCTAATGGTCTAATCTGATTCAATTATCTATGCTAAGCTAAGCTAAAAGTTCTACCGCCAGACCCAGAGATCGGCTGAATGGATTCAAAAACGGTACAACTCAACTTTTTAACTCTTGGGGAGTTGAACATTCTATCTATTGTTCTAAAGTTCTGTCTGACATTCTTTCTACATTATTATTTAACTTTCTACTATTGTTTATCCATCACTCTATCTTTTCAGTGTTCAACTTTTGTATCTCTCATTGTATCTAATGTTAAGTCTGCTGTTCTAACATTCTATTGTTAAATATAATGTTCTATCTGTCGTTCTTCGTATATGACGTTCTGTCATTGTATCTAATGTTCTGTTGTTCTAATATTGTAACATTCTCTCTATTATTTTCTCTAACTTTTTACATTCTGTTGTTGTATCTAACATTCCAGTGTCTGATCTTTTTAACATTCCAACATTTTATAATTCAAGCTGACATTCTGTTGTTCTGACTAATGTTCTGTCTCTCGTTTTTAACATTGTATTTATCATTCTATCAGAATAATTACTGATTTGTTGTCACGTCTATTGTTGCACATGTTTCATAGTATTTTCATGCAGTTGCTAAGGTGTTGTGTGCTTTGGTTTACAGTTGCAAGGGAGTTGTGTATGATTAGTGCAGTTTTTGCTTGTGTGTAGAAATGGGTCAAGTTCTTCTTCAATGCTAGTCTGTGGGATTTTTTTCACTTGTTTTACCATCCAGCAGGTAAAACAACAGCACACTCTTCTAAAAAAAAATGAATGATTTAAGGAATCATTCACATCTGGAGCTTTAATACTTATGTTTCAGGTTTGTTCAAATCACTCTGACTTGTATTAATGGTGATGCTTGACTTTGCAAACACTAATAATAGCTTCTTCATTTAAATGTATTGTGTTTTGATATTGCTTATCAGTGGGAAATCCTCACAGCGTTGTAGCTACGATTCCATTTCATCCGTTTCCAATCTCAGATGGCAATAAAGAGCTCAGCCATGCTGATAGCAAGAACTCCACCAGCGTAATCTACTGCATTCATCACATTAATATAGACATGCACATGATCACACATTCACACACGCTACTGCGTGATTTAAACAGTCAGATGCCGTGGCAGGGCTCTTTATTCAGTAACACACACACACACACTCACAGAGTAAAACATAGCCATCCTGGGATGGGGTTCCTCGATGCTCATAAAAGACTGGTTAATAATTTAAAGCAATATTGTAAAAGGGGGAAGGGAGAGGGGCAACTCTGCTCTCAATGAAGGCCTGTCGTCTTTGTACTCTGTAGGCTCTCTTCCAAAACTAGTGACCTCCTCACTTCTTATTGTCTCGATAGGCTGCTGGCTTCAAAGACAGCTTTCTAACTAGAATGCAGTTTAGAAGTGATTGAGTGGAAGCACACTTCATAGGCATCAACTCAAATTGCATTTCTCACTCAAGTCACAGAATACTCGAGTCACAATTGATTTCAGTAGTGAACTAGCAATATGATACTCTAATAAGCATTTTTGCAAAGTGGTTTGAGAGGCTGGTTCTTTCCCACCTGAAAACATGCTTACCCCCAACACTGGACCCATTCCAGTTTGCCTACAAATCCAACAGGTCAACCGAAGATACCATCGCCTCAGCTCTCTACTCTGCCCTGACGCACCTGGACAGAACCAACACATATGTCAGGATGCTATTCATTGATTTCAGTTTCGCTTTCAATACAGTGATCCCATCCAAGCTGATCTACAAGCTCACTGATCTTGGCATCAGCCCCTCCCTCTGTAACTTGACCCTGGACTTTCTCACCAACAGACCACAGTCTGTTAGGATCAGTAACCACACCTCCTCCGTCCTCACTCTAAACACCAGGGTACCACAGGGCTGTGTGCTGAGCACAATCCTCTACTCCCTTTTCACTCACGACTGCATACCTGTACATGGCTCTAACTCCATAATCAAGCTTGCAGATGACACCACAGTGTAGGCTTGATCAGCGGCAATGATGAGACGGCCTACAGGGATGAGGTTCAGCATCTAGCAATGTGGTGTGCCAACAACAACCTTGAACTCAACACCCAGAAGACCAAAGAGCTGATTGTAGACCACCGGCGCACTAAGAAGGACCACACACACACTCCCATCTACGTTGATGGGGCTGAAGTGGAGCACGTGATGAGCTTCAAGTTCCTTGGTGTCCATCTCTCTGAGGATCTTTCCTGGAACCTCAATACCTCCATACTGATCAAAAAGGCATGACAGCGCCTTTACTTCCTTAGGAAACTAAGGGAAGCTCACCTGTCCCCCCACATCCTGCTGAACTTTAAAAAAAAAAAAAAACCTGCACTGTTCAATAACCTGTCTACACTCCTCACTCACAATGTTCTTATTATTCCCTCTGTTATTTTGCACATTTCTCTTATTTAGTTGCACATTCTCTTGCACATTTCTACCTCCGGATGGCGTTAAGGTCATTGGCCATATTTATATGTTTATATATACAATTTATATACTTTGTTATTTGCACTTCTGGTTAGATGCTAACTGCATTTCATTGGCTCTGTACTTGTACTCTGCACAGTGACACAGTGACAAAATCTAATCTAATCTAATCTAAAATGTACAATACCAGGTGTGAAAGTCTTTTTTTTACCTGTTATTTTACTTTTTATTATTTAATAATAAGTTTTTCTCAACCACACTAATCAAATTGAATTTTGGAATTGCCTTCTGAGTTTTCAGTGTTTTTACATTTTAATTTATATAATTAGTATTTTTAATTTATTTAATTTATATCAGTATCTTTTTATACCCCTCACTAAACTCATAAAAATAATTCTGGAATTCCCTTATCAGTGTTTGTTAATAAAATTAATCAATTAATTAATTTTAAATTTACATAAGTTTTTTTTTTTCATGCATTTAATTTTTAATGTATATACATTTCAATAATTGTATATATTTAATATATATAATGTATGTAGTTTTACATTTATATAATTGTTTATTTACTTATTTTTAAGACTTTTCAGATGGAAAAGTATATTTTTAATCAACATCTTCAGGGTTTCTTTTCCCCTCAACTCATAAAAATGCATTCGGGAATTGTCAATTTTTTTTATTATATCTGTTTTTATTTCATTTATATAATTGTTGTTTTTATTTATTTATATTTATATTTGTATAATTTATATTTTTTATTTGAATTTATGTAACGTATACATGTTTTAATTTATATAATTTTTACAAATGTATATAATTTATATAATATAATATAATCCCCCACTAAATTAATCTACATTTATTCTAGAATTGCCTTCAGTTTTCTGCTCTTATTTGTAATTTATATAATTATTATAATTTTTTTATATATATATATGTATATATTTTTTTAACTCTGTAATTTTTTATTTATTTATTAATTTTAAGACTCAATACGGGAAAGTATATTTCTAATCAACATCTACACATTTAATAACTTTTTGTGTAACACAGAAAAAAAAGTGACCACATTTTTTGGTTTAGAAAGACGTGTGTGAGTGAATAAAGACCTGAATTTTCATATTTAGAGGAACTCTTCCTTTAAAGCACTGCCTGTGGCGACAGTTCACTAGGTTTTGCTCTTAATGCGACCCGTTAATGAGATCATTGACTCAAAAGATGGTCGTTCCTCTTCTAACGTCCACAGAATGAGCAACCTAGATGGAGGAGCGTTAATTCACAGATACATAGAGCCCCGTAGGCTTTATAGACTCGGGCTGGTGTGTGTGAGGAGAGGAGAGAGCGAGGAGCAGCATCTCGAGGGCCTGCCTATTAAATTTCCAATCAGACACTGGCAGTGGGATGGCAACCATAAAACACAGATTCCCCCACTGAAACAAGCCAACCGAAAGAAAGGCCAGTCTGTGGAAATGGAGTATTTCTTGGCACCGGTCTGAAGCGAGAAGTGTGTGTAGGGGGGTGGGCGAGAAACACGGGGAATGTGAAGTGTTAAAATCGGAGCTGGGACTTGAAGAACAGGAAGTGCTTTGCAGTTGGGTTTTGTTGGTTGGAGAGATGGCAGGCGGTGATCACGTCCCGTTCCCATCATCCACACGTCTCCCTCTGCGCAGATTAGGACTTAATCGCACTAATTGAGTCACCAGATGGATTTTTAAAAGGCTGAAAAATCAAAATGGCTCTGTAGTCATTAGTATTTCGGCGCGTATAAAGACACGTGTGATAATGCGCAGTATTTACAGTGGCATGCAGAACAAAGCTTGCGTCTGCGTTTAATTGTGCAGTTTGATGATTGCTTCTGAGCTTCTGAAGTATATTTGAAATCATTAAAGATAACGTCAAACGCAATTTGCAATGTAATTAACTCGCATATTGTGCTGTATTTTCATGTGACACTGAATATTCAGATGGAAATAATAAGCAGGACTTCAATTTATTAGTCAGGACTTGACTGGATTGGGAAATATATAAGTGTATCTGTCTGTCTAGATAGATAGATAGGATAGATAGATGCACTTATATATTTCACAATTATTATTATTTCACAAGTATTATTTTTTAATTTTTAATTTAATTAAAATAATTACTTTATTTCTATATTTTAATCATTTTATTATTACTTTATATTTTTGTTATATTTTATTATTATTATGTTTTATATAACATAATAATATGTTATGTGATTGGCCCTTTTGCAGTTTCACCTTCATTTTTACCCGCAATTCAGCATCTATTTTCAGCGTATTGATTGGCAGCTGCGGTACGAGCTCAGCCTGGTGGGTGTTTCGGTTTAAAGTTTTTCTTGGCTGTCAATAAGCTGCGTCTGAAACACACAGACGGAGAAATATTTTCCTTGTGCGACACTTCGGTGTGCTGATGTTGGGTCTGTATCGATTCAGGTTAATTACTTTTAATAGAACACACTGTCAGAGCTGTTTGTAAAGCTTCGGCCGTCGCAGTATCTGTAGCTTGGTTTTGTTTATATGCAATTTGTTGTGGAATCTTGTGGAAAGCAGTGTAATCATTTTACCCGTCGTGAGAAGATATGAGAATTAATAACTTTATATATTTTTCCTCAGATAATTTTTTCAATTACTTTTAGTGAGGATTCAGAAGTAATTTTTTCTTCAGAGGATTAACCACATAAAAAATAAAAACACATATAAAAGTATTAATATAAAATTAAAATATAGGTAACACTTTATTTTAAGGTATCCTTGTTACACGTTACATGTACTTACTATTATAATAACAATTAATTAAGCATAATTACATGCAAATAACCCTAAGCCAAACACTAATCCTAACCGTAACCATATAGTAAATACATGTAGTTAATTAATATTGCTCAGTACTTAAATGTATAACTACGCTGTAACAAGGACACCTTAAAATTGTGTAACCAAAATATATTTTATATAATCCATAGCAACATATAATTAACCATGTATATGTAAAATATCGGTTAGACACTAAATACTTAATACTTAAGAAAATTTAAGACATTTCTTTATAACTTATATACATTTTTACAACTTTTGAATTTTTTTTTGTATATTTTGAAATATGCATAAAATATAAAAAAAAAAAAAAAATATATATATATATATATATATATATAAAATATTTTTTAATTATATTTTATATGTTTGTGTGTATATATATATATATATATATATATATATATATATATATATATATATAAAATACACACATGCATACATGCACGCACAACTTTAAAAATATCACATAGAAAAATGTATGTGTCCTAAAGTGCACATGATCACACTGGGGCACAAAACCCACTTCAGCTGCACACACACACACACACACACACACCTGCCACGGGGCTCTCACTCTATCACTGCCTCGCTGTTAAACAACCTTGTTGCCAATATGCAGTCAATCACGATGCATGAGATCTGTGCGCGTGTGAAATCGAGAGTAATGACGCAGGTCAGCCGCGGCCCGTCTGCAGTAAATGGAGGCTCAACCAGGGTGACCCTTAACACAGCCAGATAAATGAGGCCCGGAGCCCCAGCGTATGGCTCCCAAATACTACAACACAGATTCTTAGCATGTGCACTGCATTAAAAGTGTCACACACACCTCAGGAGCAGTTTTCTTTTCCCCTGAACTCCACTTTAAATCTAGTGAGCAGAATATTAAGGCATCATTGGTTTGCTCACTATGTAAAATCTGTTCTAAAAGGTTGCATACCTAAATTTGGCCAAATAGTGTTGCATGTTTCATTTTGATAGACAAACAGTCTCAGAATGCATTGTGATGAATGAAAGAAATGCTTTATAATATATAATATAATATATACTTTATTCAATATAATGTGTAATGTAATAGAACACCAACAAATATTTGTGAAACAATTTGTATAATAATGTATAATAATTTAATTAAATATTTATTTGTATGAATTATGAATTTAATTAAATTTAAAATTGCATTTTTTATGTCTAAAACGTTACATTAATACATTATTAAATCAGGAGTTGTATCTGTTAATATTTAATGGATTTGAACTAACAATGAATAGTGGTACTTTTATTAATTAATGTTAACAAAGATAAGAATAAATGCTGTAACAAATGTATTGCTCTTAATTGTTAGTTAATAATGCATTAACTAAGGATAACTATTGGGACTTTATTGTTAAGTGTTACAAATAAAATCAAATAAAATGTAAAATAAAATATGGTATAATAACGAAAACTATTAGTATTAAATTATTATATGAATATACTAAAGTTTACGGTTTTACCCAATATTTATGTGAACTGTGATTTATTTATTTTTAATTTTCTATCAGAATTTCACCCATTTTTATTAATATACTGATGCCAAACATTGTTGAAATCAGTTGCAGTTTAGTGTGCTTCACATGAGGAGTGCAAGTTGTTTGATGCATGGAGATTGTTCAGTATCAGGTACTTGTGAAGGTCATTTTTTAGTTTGGATGCTGTCTTAGAAGGTAACTGTCTATGTAGGAAGTATACAACAACAAGGCAGCTCACTAAGTTTTTGAATCAACCTTATAGTCAAGGTTGTTTGCATCAGAAAAAGTCATAATAACTCTAATTCTGCTACTGTATTTGAACTCCGTTTTGATTGGTGAACTTGTGAGTGGGCGGGTCTGAATATGTGTTGATTATGTAAATGCTGGTGGTCGTATGTTAATGAGCTGATGCTTTAGTTTCTGTGAATGCTCTGGATGAGCTGATGAGGGAGTTTGGAGTTGAGAAACTCTTTTGTTTGGAAGTGTTTTTCTCTGTAGGTTGCTCTCAGCACACTTTATCTCTGTTATTTATGGCTCTCAGGTTTATTCTACATGCAGGCTGGATTAAAGGCCTTATTAGGATTCGTGGTGTTTATCCCGCTCTGATCTTCTGACCTGTTGTCCGGTCCCAGCCTGTTCTTCATCACGCCGGGCACCACAGGCTCGGCGTTAACAAAAATATGCTTTTAGCAAGATTCCCAAAAATGTAAATGCCTTTGTAATTAGCTGAAATAAACCAAAATCATTATTTAAAAAAAAACAAAAAAAATTTTGTTACTTTTTTTTTTATATTTTATTTTATTTCAAGTAACTTTTTTTTTAAATAATGATTTTGGTTTTAGTCGTAACTAAATATAATGACCCTGGTTCAAACTGTCCATTTGAATGAATCATTTCAGAATAACAGATTCAACGAAATCGTTTATTAAAAATATTCACAGACATCCCAGAATTACTGTTTTGTTTTGTTTTGTTTGTCAAGTGTTTTATTCAAAATATACTTAGCTAAGTATTGTTAAATTGTCACAAATGATTCAGCATGATTCTTCCATGAGTTCATTTACTGGAAAACAATGTGAAAAACAGCTTGATGTACTATATTACTTTTATTATTAGACACAAATTTACTATTAAGCATTTCCAATTTTGCATGAAACATTTGTATTGAATTTGGCTACAAATTGAGTAATTTCAGAGCAAATGCATACATGGCGATATATAGAAATCAAATCAAAAGACTGAAAAATATCCAGCCGTGTTTTTTCAGCTGCCTCAGCATTTGCATGCGTGGATGTTTGCGCTCAGTTACTCGCCATAAATATGCGGTTAACGGTGTTCATGAAAAAACAATGAAGTGGCACAAGCCACGAGCGTAAACAAATAACCAAGACGCTGCATTATTGATAGGACGCGTACTGCATGCAATTCGGGCTCAGGGCCTCTCTGGCAGGGTTGTGTTTCAGGAGCAGCGCCGCTCACACTGCATGAAACACACTGCTGCCTGAGGAAACAGCTTGCGGGGATTTGAGCGTCTCTTTACGTGGGCGGACATGGCAAAGTCGTGCCAGGCTTCTCTGCCTGACAGATGTAATCTCGGCAGCGCAGCACCAGGTGTACCTGCTGCACAAACACCACTGTAAACTCCTCACCTGTTGTCTGTCGGACGATCATCACTACTGTTTAGAGTTTAGAGACTTTTCATCAAAACAATACAGGGCTTCAAATGCTTAAAAATCAGGTCTTTTTGTCCAGCTCATGAAGTCAAATGTGCATATATTTAAAATAAAATACTACTTTTATTCAGCAGGGATGCATTAAATTGTTTAAAAATGACAGTAAAACATTTATAATGTTACAAAAGATTTTTATTTCACATAAATGCTGTTTTTTTGAGCTTTCTATTCAAAGAATCCTGAAAAAATATGAAGCAGCACAACTGTTTTCAACATTGGTCATAATCAGAAAAGTTTCTTGAGCAGCAAATCAGCATTTTAGAGTGATTTCTGAAGGATCATGAGACACTGAAGACTGGAGTAATGATGCTGAAAATTCAGCTTTATATAACAGAAATAAATTACAGCTTAAAATATATTTGAACAGAAAACAGTTATTTAGTAACATTTTACAATATTACTGTTTTTGCTGTAGTTCTGATCAAATAAATGCAGCCTGGGTGAAAATACGAATCTTACTGACTCCAAACGTTAAATATATATTGCACACACATTTTTAAACATTTTGAAGTAAATGTTGACTTGATAAACTAATATTTTAGATTTAAAAATAACAATTTGTTTGATAAATTTTTTGTAATTATCTGAAGAACAGAGCTTGATGAATGCAGTCGACCAGGTTTCTTGTGATTTTATATACAGTGCCTTGCGAAAGTATTCATACCCCTTCATTTTTTTCATGTTTGTTATGTTGCTGCCATATGTTAAATTGTTTTAAATTACTTTTCCCTCCACATCATTCTACACTCCATATACTATAATTGCAAAGCAAAAAACAGGCTTTTAACATCTTTGCAAATTGATTAAAAATAAAAAACTATCTGGGACAATTGAAATTTAGCTCAGGAGCATTCATACTGCTTGTAGATGTTACTACACTTCAAGTGAAGGTAACCTGTGGCAAATTCAATTGAATGGGTATGATTTGGAAAGGTGCACATGACTTAATAAAAGGTCTAACAGCTGAAAATGCATATCAGAGTAAAAACCAAGCCCTGAGGTCAACAGAACTGCCTGTAGAGCTCAGAAACAGGTTTGCGTCAAGCCACACATCTGGGGAAGAGTTCAGAAAAAAATTCTGCTTCATTGAAGGTTCACAGAAGCACGTAGCCTGCATTATCCATAATGGAAGACATTTGGAACTACAAGAACTCTTCTTAGAGCTTGGCCTCCTGATCAAACTGAGCAATTGATGGAGAAGGGCCTTGGTTAGACTGGTGACCAAGAAGTTGATGGTCACTCTAGTTGAGCTCCATGGTCATATATGCAGATGAGAGAAACCTTCAGAAGGACAAACATTACTGCAACACTCCACCGATCTGGGCTTTATGTCTGTGTGGCCAAACTCAATCTTCTGCTCAGTGAAGACACACAAAAACACTTGCACTTTGCTTTGTCATTATGGTGTATGGAGAGTAGATTGATGTGGAAAAAAAATGAATAACAAGCAGTTTAACATAAGGCTGCAACATAACAAAATGTGAAATAAATGAAGGGGTACGAATACTTTCGCAAGGCACTGTATGTTTAACTAAACTAAAACTAAGCAATATAACTAAACTATATAACTAAAACTAAACAAGCTAAAACTTGATAAAAGCTGTAAAGACATACTGAAACTTTAACATTAAAATTAAAACAAAACACACACACACACACACACACATATATATATATATAAAATCTGAACTATAACTAAAATTTGAGCTATAATACAAAACTATAGCATATAAGTGATATTGAAATAACACTGCGGTCTATAGCAAAATATATGGGATGAGAATATTGTCGCTTCATGGGTGACATCAGTTAGTTTTAAGTTTTATTTATTTAGGGGGAACATGCCGTGACGGGACAGGGCATTTGTTAAATGTTATGTTTTTTGTAATTAATTGAAATTAAACTGAATATCAATTACAGATGGTCAAAATTATAATACTGTAGTATGATTTTAAATGTTAAATCTTCATAATTATTAATACATGACGTTAATTTCATGATAAATACACATCTCATGCATATCGAATGGCTCTCACTCTAATAAACATTTGACTTGCATATTTATTATTTCAGAATAGTCATTATTTACGAATGCAGGCCTTTAGAGGGACTGTGTTCATACAGAGAGCTGATGATTGAGCGCATGCTCCCATTGCTATCCACTTTCCAGCGTGGATCACACTCGCTACGTTTCATTTGCTGTACGTTCGCTTACACAGCTGCCGCGCACATTTACAACTCCAGCTGCCGTTCCCTTGACGCTGCGACTGATGGACGGAGGTTTTTTATAATACATGTGTGAAATTTGACATCAAATATTTTCGTCCCTCAAAGCTGTAGCATAAACCTGACTAATTGCATCTCCATTGGTATAAACAGAACCCGCCGTCGCCGGTGTGGACGGATTTGCATAGCGCACACTAAAAGCAGCACTTGATTTGCATAGCGTCAGTGACGAACCTGCCGGCTTGAGCAGGACGCTGAGAGTTGATGGTGTGTTTATCTGGAGGGGTCGTCACGCTGGTTCCTCTGCTGTCTTTCCTTCAGGCGTCCATCTGCAGATGTGAACCGCTGAGAAACCACGTGTCTGTTTGTTCACACACACACACACACACACACACACACACGCACGCACGAGCGCATGCTGAGAGAAAGAAGTCATTATGTCTATTACTGGAGTGCACTCCAAGAGATCAGTGTGCCGGCCACTCATGAAATGACCGCATGTTGTGTGTTCTTACAGCACAAAAGACACAAAAGCCTCCAGGATGTGCACAGAATTGAAATTTGAGACATGCAAACTGTGTTTGGAATCAAAAAGAAGCTTATCGATTGCTTTATACTGTGCAATATGCTGTGTACTTTGTTGCAAGATGCGTATTTAAAGGTGCCATGTGTCATTTTAGCATTAATACCACTTTAACATTGAAAAATTGCATGCATTTGCCTGGTACAGGTAAACAGGTTTAACTTATATATGTACTGTATATCCTTTCAAATTTAAGATTTTTTTTCATGTTTATTCATATGCAATAAAAGTGTGCAACTATACATGCATTATGATTACTACGCATTACCATTCAGAAGATATAGTTATTTCGCATTTTTAAAAAAAGGCCATTTATGTGTCTTATGTCTAGATGTCCAATTAAATAATACAAACTTATTTTTCTTTGGAAAGATGTTTTATTTGGATTTGTCAAATGTAAAAAAGAAAAGAACAGAAAAACAAAATATATATATATTTTTTATTTTAAAAATGTTTATATTTACATTTATTATATTTTTTAAATTTAATTTTTTTACAACTTTTTTAAACAATTATTTATGAGAAGATATAATGCATGCAACATACATTACGAATACCTTCATAATGCATTATGCATAAAGGATTTATATAAAATGTTAACAACTTTTGATATTTGATTTATTTTGACCATTTGACTGATTTGTTTATTTCCTTCTTATGTTGTTAATGCCACTTTCATTGTTTATATGTAGTTCTTTATATATACATAGCCAATAAAACATTAAGATGATGTAAACATTTCCTGGTACGTTTGTCCCTCTTGCATTGCATTGCATTGTGGACTATAGTGTATATATATTGGTATAATCAATGCACTTTGATTACGTACTGCATGCTTTGGCAAACATGTATATTTGCAGCATTCCCAGTATAGGCTACATACAGCAGAAATAGTGTGCCAACAAAGCTCAAATAATTGTTTTTTGTTTCCGAGCGCAGCAGATTTGGTTTTCTCTGCTAATATTCTGTCCAGCTGTACCGATCAGACTATTAATATGAGCACAACAGCGGGAATAGCTGCTCGGCTTGGCAGTGAATGCGCTTTACTCTCCAACTCAACTTTTAGTGCCAAATGCGATTGTGTAAACATAACTACATTGATTCTGATACTGATGTAAACAATCACGCGGCTCTAAAGGCCAGCAGACGTTCTCCAGAGGACAGGAAGATCTCTCGTCTTCTGTCTTTGTCTCTGCCAGCTCCACAATGCCAGGCTTATTTATTGATCAGTGGCGCACCTGAGCTCCTTGTAAACACTGTTGCTGGAGTTTGCAGTAGAAATTAGGGATGCCAAACTCTGGTGTACATGAGCAGATGGTTTCCAGCAGCCTAAGGCCAACGCCACTAACACTAGCTGGTAAAGTTCAGCATGTGCGTCCTCCTCCTGTACTGTTACTTTATTAAACAATCAGAATTACAGTTTTCACCTGATAGATGATAAAATGAGTAAAAGAATCCCACAGACAATACTGAAGGAGGGACGCGCTGCAGCCATATATAGGAACTACCTAGCAACCAGCATAGCAACAAGCATCAGACTGCTTTGAATATGCCTTGGTAATGCATAGCAACACCCTGACAACCACTCAGAAACATTCATTCATTTATTTTGTAAATAATATATGTATTTATAAATCTGTTTAATTGAAAATACAATAAATAACAAATTAAAATTATAAATAAATTCTGTATTTACTGATGGATTGATTTATTTATAAATCTGTTTATTTAAAACATTTCGAAATGTATATATTTATTTATAAGTCTGTTTAAAATAAATGAATAAATAAATAATATAATTGATGTATATGTTTAGAACAGAGTTATTAATAATTTATGGTTTGTTTTTGGTTGTATTTATCAATCTGCTTTTATGTAATCAAATAATTAATACTTATTAAAATATTGTTTACATATTTTTGTATTATATATTATTTTTATGTGTTTATTTAGTTAAATAAAAACAGATTTATAAATAAATGCATTTATTTCTAAATCTGTTTCCATTTATTTGATTTGTTTAAACATCCATTATTTATTGTATTTGATGATAATGATTTTGTATTAATATTTGTAATGAAATATAATAATAATGTGTAAATTGTTGTTTTATTTATTTATTAGACATATTATTATTTATTTTCATATTTAAAAAAGCATCAGATTAGACTTTGACTTGTTATATCTCATTAAATTCATTGACTCTAAAATGAGTAATTTTACAGTGAAAATAATTACTTTAACTGTTCAACTGTTTTGTTTTTGCAGAAACTAGATTACTAGATACATTTCTGTCAGGGATGATAGTGTTACTCGTATAGAAACTCATTTAAAACATCATTTCTATATTTTTTTTGTTTCTGTTGGAATGAAGACGGGCTGCTTGGCATTGCTCAAGTGCACATACTGAAGCAGGATCCGAATAGTTGACCGGGTCAGGAGAATTCACTGAATGAAGCAGACGCTAGCATGTCACGCAGGATGGATTGCACGCGCTCCGTCCGCTCTGTCCTCTCAGGACTGAAATTCAGAGGAAAATCAGGAATCTCGCTGTGATAAAAACAACACTATCTCTTTCTCACCCGTTCTCTTGTCACGGAGCCCGGGGGCAACGTGCCTGCCTGTTGCCATGGAGACGTAATAGTTTTCTTTCCTGTAATGTGATATGTCTTATCAGGTTCAGGTCGAGAAGAAATTCTTCTCAGCTTTTTTTATTTCATGCATCGTTAAACGTTTTGGAGCACTTTGCACAGAAGGCACGTCAGCGCGCCGCATCCATACATCAAAGTGTGAGGAAGCAGCTGCGCGCATGGCTTTAATAAAGCGCTTTGTTTTTCTTTTACACGCTTTTAACAGCCACATCTCAGCACTTTAATATCCGCCTTAATTCAATGCCAAACGCCTCTGAAATAACAGAGTTAGCCTCTGATTCAGCCGTAATGTGACTTCCTGAACCGCTGATCCTTCAGTCACGGGAACTTTTCCAAAGTAATGCTTTAGTTTTACGTGATAGATTGTAATCGATTTAAATGTCTTATTGTATCTCTTTAATTACTTTCACTGAAATGTTACATTTCCCAGGATTTCTCTATTTAGAGCTTGTCCTAGATTTTTAAGTACAAACATTTAAAAAATATTTTATATACTGTATATAAAACAGATTTTATCTTAGATTTTTAGAATTGTTTTTATATAACTTCAAATCCATTCATTCATCAGTTTTTATGTATGAAAGTTTTTAATAAAGTAATTAAAAGCTGATTTATAAATGCTATATTTAGTTATAAATCTGTTTGATTTAAAAATAATTAAAAATTTATTTCAGATTTTTAAAAATGGTTTATAAACTCATATTTCAAACTCATTTATTTGTTTATTTATCAATAATTATTATAATTTTTATTCAAGTTTTTAATTTATTATTTTTAATTAATTAAATAAAAACTGATTTATAAATAAATTATTTATTTAGTCAGACATCTGTTTGATTTAAAAATATTTTCTATTTGAATAAATAAACAATATCTTTATTTAAATATAATATTTAATTATTTATTGTTTTTTTATTATTATTATTAATAATATTTGTATTGTTTTGTTGCCTTGTTTATTTTATATTTAAAAAAATTATTTAATTAGAATAACTGTCTTTGGCTCGTTAAGTGTTTGTTTAATTTATATTTTTAACAACAAAGGAATTTTTCTGAAGTAATTTATAATTGATTATGATAGAAATTAGGGCAGTTTGAATGCTAGAGAAGTTTAGTAAATTACCATGTTTTTTATTATTATTATTTTTTTTAGCAGATTTAAAAGGTGTCATTTGATCAAAATTTGAGAATTTACTTCAGAAGTAGTTGATTTATTTTCATTTTTATCATTTCAAAGTTGACTACTTACTATTTTCACTTGTTGCATCAGTCAAAGACTTAAAAATCAATGTCAAAATCCTGTTGAAGGATGATCGAGGCCAAGATCGGATCTTTATTCCAGGATGTACTGTGATAAATGTTTTAACACAGATAAAACACATTTTGAACAAGTTTGATTTTTCAAGCATCTTACTGAAGAATCACTCATCTATCCGGTCGGTTTGTCACAGCGTGCCAGAATGACTGAACACACAGAGCTCAGCGATCCGAACAGCTGTGAGACAGGTGCAGCAGTGTTTCTCCTCGGGTCAGAGGTCAGCGCTGTGAGATCTGTGGGGTCCTCTCTCTTTCACGAGGTGATGTGAGCTGTTCTGGGTGGGTTTAAGCGCTGTCATGCGGCTCAGCTCTTCTGAGGACCATTGCAGCTATTAAGTTAACACATGTCTGACCAGCAAGCAGTTAATAATTAATGCTTCTGTGCCAGTTACCTTATATTTCATGACTTTTTGTCATCTATTAGCATTTCATTTTTTGGTCTTATTTATTTATTTTATCAGGGGTTAATATAGTTAACTAAAACTAACCATGCAAAAGATTTTTTATTAGTTTTGTTTTTTTTAAATGTATTCATTATTTTATAATTGTATTCATTTTAATTGTGGTAGATAGATAATCAGTTAAAATATAATTTAGGCCTTTTTGTATTATAAAAACAAAAATACAAATAATAAACAAACATTTTATAATTTTTTATTTATTTATTTTATAATTTTTATTTATTTATTTTATAAATAAAATAAATAAATAATATTCAATTTAAACAAATACACATTCTTAACCCTGATATTTAAATAAAACAGATTTTTATATAAATATTGATTTATAAATAATTGTTTGTTTACTTAAAAGACAATTAAAAAAAACAGCAAAATTACTATTTGTGGATGTAAATTGTTAAAAATCAAATATTTATTCTAATACTTGTTCATTTCTGAGATAATAGCATACTACTATTTGAAAATGTTTGTTTATTTATTTTTATTTATTGTTGCTTTTGATGAGTAATCATAACAATTTCTGTACCAGTCAAATTGTACTATATATATATGACTTTTTTTTCATCTACTATCACATATAGTCAACCTGTTTCTATATCTTCTATCTCTTATTGATATCACTTTAATTAGAAAAAGCAGTAAAGTCGAGTGTGTAGCCTTGTGGAATACAGTATTCCGTTCAGTTTGCTCTGTTTTAGTTTGGTTAGTTTTTTTTACTACTGTAACAATTTAAACTTAACCTCCTTTAAGTCCTGTTGTTACCAAAGGATTCTTTTCTTGGGTAATCTTGTTTTAACCAGTTCACCAACCGTCAATTCAATAAAGCAGGTGCCAAACATTAGTTTCTCAGGGATTCAGTACATGTATTGCTAAACATATAAACTTCAAACAAACATTGTTCAATCCTACAGCACAAATAACAGCATATTGGAAGGTAAATAAGCAAATTGAGTCCAAAAGGCAAGTGAAATATTGAGTCCAGGAGTCCTATAAAGGCACAGATATCCAAATGCCATCCATCAGAGTCCACAACAAAGAAGCAGTCCAAAAAACACAAAGAGTCCAGCAAAAAAGAAAAAGTGATAAAAGGGACAAAAAACCCGATCAGTCTCACCCACGTTATCCTCTCAGGGATTCCTGGACCCCACCTGCAATGCTCCAGGAAAAAGGGGAAAAATCCTTCAAACGATCCTAGACAGAAAACTTTCACTGCCAAATAGGCCTCAGCCCCCCAATTCAATGAATCCTCTGGTCAGTAACCCAACGTGATAAATCCATGGCACTGGCACTAGCGAGAGCAAGGCATTTCCCAGCACCTTTGTTTGCCAGCCTCTCCAAATATACCCCTCGTCCTGCCATGTGCCATTACCTCAAAAAACAAAATGGCCACCCATCCCTCCTTCCTCAATTAGTGGCCATTTTGAATAAGAGTCCCTCATATTCCAACTCAAAACAGTATACATAAATAACATTACCATAACAAAAATATAAACACACAATTATCAATGCATCATTAGCAATGTTTGAAATAATTAGAATATCTGAAATTAACACAATGTCTCTGTTTTGTGGCCGTGTCACACTACTAACTTGCCTTACTAGTGTCAAGTAACTTCTAATATTTCATAATGATCAATGCTGTCCTTCTTTTGTGTTTACCATCACTTTTTCTTCAAAACATTGGTTTTATTTTCAATTGTAAAGCTTGTATTTGCCATTAAAATAATTTAGATACTGATGGTGAGCTGTTTTTATGTGTCACTTGAGTATTTGCAGTAATTTTTAGGCCATTTATTAAGGGTTAAAAACGGCCAGCGAGAGAACCATTTCACCGGCCAAATGGACACGCGATCAATACTGGCATGAATGCACCTGTCCAAACCTGCTCTGCTCCTCATTGGTCAAGGCCGGCTCTCTCTGGGCGGCTTTGTCCAATTAAGAGCGAATGCTGGAGATCAATACTGGCAGAGCGAGCTGTGGCTGGAACGGCAAACATTCTCCCACAAACTCCATCTATAAAGGTCCATGGCATTGGGCAGCCCTCTCTGTCCAATTAACACACAATGGTGTAGATGTGATATCCGCTGTGAGCCGTTTACCAGCGTCGATGGGCGGCAAGAGAGAGTCTGAGCTCATGTGTGCCGTTTAAGCGCTGCTTACCTTGATTGTGTTTGCGTGTCGGTGTGAGCGTGTGTGTGGGACGCTGCTGGCCGCCGTCTGAGCGCTTAAAGCTCATGGAGGCTGATGCAAGGAAATCAGGAAAGATGATTGTGTTTTCTTCTAACCTTCTTATGGGCTTTGAGTGTCCTGTCTCTCCTCGTCTGTGTGCTGTAGTTCTGTAGTGTACTGCAGTGGTTACTGCATACTATACTGTGTGTCAGGGGTGGGCGATATGGCAAATATATCATATCTTCTCTCCTCTCCTCTCCTCTCCTCTCCTCTCCTCTCCTCTCCTCTCCTCTCCTCTCCTCTCCTCTCCTCTCCTCTCCTCTCCTCTCCTCTCCTCTCCTCGCCGGCATGACTTGCAGTCTGATGTGTCCTGGCAGGGTGTGGAATTGGCATCGCCCGCAGGAGACCTGTCCGCCGTGAGCTGTGCCCGGTACGGGGATGAGATTAGTTTCTTCTCGTTCCCCTCGTTTCACAGCGGCGCTGCAGAGACGGAAAGCAGCTGTTGTTATTCATAGAGCCGCGGTTTACCTGACCTGAGTCGTGAGGGTTGTTTCTCGAACACATGCATCAGAGAAATCACTTGTGGAGTGTTTATTTCACAGTGCGCTACATCAGATTTACTCGCGCTCAAGGACGAGTGCAGCATCTGTTCGAATCTGAATGCATTGTGAGCTTGAGAACAAGTACAATAGATGCAGCACAAGCGTTTTCTCAGCTCTCTCTGGGAGATCTCGTCTTCAAAGATGCCCCTGATCCGTCAGAGAGCCATGAGGATGAAGAGCAGTATAATAGCGTCTAATTCACGTGACGCGGTGCTGGGCCTTGCCTCTGGGTGACAGGTGTGTGCTTCAGTCAGACTATCAGATGTGTAATATAGCTTTCTGAGCGGACTGGCTGTCACTGTTTCTCTGTGAATTATGGAGACGGGAGGCTGTCATTAAAATGGTTCAAAGCACCTCTTGCTAGTATTCTGTAGCCTGGAGATTCGGATTGAGCTCGGGAGATGCAGCCCTGGTGTTTCTTTGTCAGGAACTCAATCCAGGGGTTTGAGGTGTGGATGGAGGTACTGAAGAAGAGAGATAGTAGTGCAACTTAATGGCATAGATGAAGGACATTTGATTTAGTCCTGACTGTTAATATGAATAATTATGTTGTAAACAAATTGGTATTGACTTGGGTGAATGTTGATGTCATTTGTGCACATTTTATATGCAGTCAATGAAGAAAAGCTATAAAGCTTGCTTGAAAATACTGTACATCATTTTTCATTTTTCTTCAGCATTGTGAGAATTGTATGATAATAGTACCTCCTTTATATATATGCTTTTTCGTATTTTTTGTTCTCTTTTCAGTTCTCAACCAAAATTGGATGCTTTTCTAGTGCTAATGTGGTGAAATGAAGAGGGAAGGATGTGCTTTAGCTGTGCAATTGATGCTTTGTGTATTTTGAGAATGATGGGTAATGTATTTTTGTCATGCAAAGCCTGTTGCTCTCATCCACTGACTGGATCAGAAGTATTTTTTGTCACAGTGGCTTGGTAGGCCTATTGTTTATTAACAGTATGCAAATTAAATACATTACACAGTTTACTTTTTTTTTTATTTTTTATTTTATCAGTTTGTTTTATTTTTAATGTTTATAATAAATATATAATTATATGTGATTTATATATTTGTATTTTTCATATATATTTTATATACATTTATATAAATATAAATAACTAAATATTTGAAATATCTGATATGAAAACATTTAAAATAATTATAAAATAATACTATTATATATTAATTATCTGATATAAATAATGACAGATATTTAAGAGTTTTTCAAGATATGATAAATGTGTGTATGTGTGTGTAAAATTATATTTTATAAACATTATTATGACATTGCTTTTAAAACTCATTATTGAAGTCATTTTTATTCAAATAAAAACAAAAAATAAAATAGCCTTTATTAAAACAAACATTTTATTATTATTATTATTAATATTACAGATATTTATATCATATTATTATATTATATTGCATATATATTCAAAGTTTCTCACAAGTAATCATTCATAACAGCGGATAAATACCATCATTCCAGCATGACTTTAAGACGTGTTATATAAAGTTAATCTTTTGCATTTCATTTTCTGGCCCTAGTGCTAAAAAGCGTCATCATGATGTGAAAGAAAAGTGAAGTCAATTGCATTTCCATCGTATTTACCACTTCCAAACTCATATGTTTCAGGCGAATGTGATGACAGCATCAATTTGTGTCCAATTAATCTGTAAACAAATCATCCAGTGGATTTCACTTCTACAAAGTGAATCTTGTTAGAAGTTTAGCTTTAAAATGTGTGCTTGAGATCCTGTCATTTTTCAGCAGGGTAAGCAGCCTCTGTTGGGTCTTAGTGCAAACGCAGCTTCATAAATTCATCAAATCTGTCGTGTTTTATTAGCCTGCAGTGTGGGTGTGTGTGTTTTCTAGGGATGAGTGCGTTTGTGTGTAAGTATACATGTGTTTGTATAATGAAAACAGCCGCGAGCCTCTGAATGGACCGGCGCTGATGGCTGCAGTCACAGCTGCTGTTCCCCGGGGGGGTTTCGGTTCCAGCTCACTTCCTGTGGGGGAACAGGAAGTAGGCTGCATTGTGTGGAGAAGCGAGGGAGGGCCGCTTTCTCTCCCGCCTCATCCGGCTTTCCAAATTCTGCTTTCATCTGTGCTTTTGGGTTCCTGCACAATGCTTTACACGGCCATTACATCAGCCCACGTTTGCCAAGACACAGCATCAGCTGCAATGCTGGGAAATCTGCTTCCTATTCTCATTCCACCTAATGATTGTGTTAATGATTGTTTTAGTCATTTGGTCGAAACCTTAGTATACTCAACAAAATTGATGAAATGTTACCATCCTTTTTCTTAATTGCAGTACTTTTTTTTTAACACATGAGCAGTGTAGTCTGATTCATGAACCAGTGACTCTTTTAAATGATGTGAGTGAACTTACTGTCTGAAACTGGTACTCATAAATACTGACCAGTTGTTCTTATGAATCATTCATATATTCATTCAAGATATCATCATCTGAGTACTTCATCTTTTTGCAGTAAAACAATAGCTTAGCTATCAATAAAACATATATTAAGAATTAAAATAGCATTGCATATTTAGATATGATTTCAGATAATGTATTATCTTACCCCACTGGCTGATTGGTTGGTTTAGTTGTTTGTTTGTGTGTTTAGCATCACGTCTCAAGAAAGTGTTTATTTTTGTGACATTTTTAAGTTGTTTAGATATTTGTCATTTGAAAAAGTAAATTTTTTTTAAATATAAAATAAAAAATAATTAGAACATATATATATATATATTGTGGCGGGAGGAGCCAACGACAGACACAGTGGGCGTGGCGTCAAGCCTCTGAGAGGTTTTTATTAAACAAAACATTAAAATAAAGTGTCCAAAGGGGGAAAAGTGTCCAAAATAAACAGGGATCTGGTGTCCTCGTTGTGCTGCGGGGCTCGTGAAGGAAGGCAGTGTTCAGGAGGGAAGGGTCCAGGTAAGGGGCGGAGTCCGGCGGCCGCACGCGCTCCCGTCTGGAGGTCCCGGGGCGCGGGTGACGGCGGCTTCTGTGGCGGCTTCGTCCAACTCCTTGATCCCCGGGTGCTCGACGGGATTCCACGGCCCGGTGTCCTCGCCCGACGGCCGTATCGCGGCTGCGGTGTCTCTGGCGGCGGCGGGTAGTTCCCTCTACGCTCCCTTTCCTGGACCCACGAGGACACCAGCGTGCATGCACGGGGAAGAGACCGGTCTCCCGAGGAGAGGCGCGCTCGGCGTTTAAACGGCGGCGGTGATGAGGCTCTATTCACGTCAGGTGCGCCTCATCACACGCCGCCAGCCCTGGCTGTTTCAGCGCCCCTCCTCTCTCACACACCCACTCCCGTCGGGAGCCTGGTGAAGGGCGGCGAATACGGGACGGGGTGGTGATGATGGACAGGGGGGAGGCAGCCGACTCGTCACAATATATACAGTGTATATATATATATATATATATATATATATATATATATATATATATATATATATATATGTGTGTGTGTGTGTGTGTGTGTGTGTGTGTGTGTGTGTGTATACATATACACACAGTATATATATATATATATATATATATATACACACACACACTGTGTATATATATATATATATATGTGTGTGTGTATATATATATATATATATATATATATATATATATATATATATATATATATATATATATATATATATATATATATATATATATAAAAAAACACATAAGTTCTGGTGGATACACTTTGTGTGTGTGTGTGTGTGTGTATATATTTTATATACAACCCCAATTCCAGAGAAGTTCTGAAATTTTTTGAAATGCAGTAAAGTCAAGAATCTGTGATTTGTTTACTCTCTTTAACTTTTATTTAATCGACAAAAGTAAAAGAAAAGGTTTCTAAAGTTTTCACCGACCAACATAAATGTATTTTGTAAATATGAACAAATTTTGTTTTTGATGGTTGCAACAAAGTTCCAAAAAAGTTGGGACAAGCAGGTGAATTGGTAACAGGTCAAGGGGTCATGTTTGGGTATAAAAGGAGCATCTCAGTCTTTGCAAGCAAAGCTGGATTATGACTCATCATTTTGTGCCAAATTTTACGAGAGAAGTGTCAAACAAATCAGAAATAACATTTCGCAATGCAAAATTGCAAAGAATTTAGGTCTTTCACCAAGTACCATAAATAATATTGTGAAAAGATTCAGGGAATCCAGAGAAATCACAGTATATAGGGCAAAGCAGGAAACCTCAGTTGAATGTGCTTGACCTTTGAGCCCCCAGATGGCATTGCATAAGAAACCATCATGCTGCGGTGTTAAATATAGCCGCATGGGCTCAGGAGTACTCCAGAAAACCACTGTCATTTACCACAGTCTACTGCTGCTGCATTAAGAAATGCAACTTGAATCTCTGTTACTCGAGGAGAAAGCTATACATCAATTCTATGCAGCGATGCTGCCGGGTTCTCTGGGCCAGAGCTCATCTCAGATATGAAAAGACAGTGGAAATGTGTGCTGTACTCGGATGAGAACACATTTCAACTTGTTTCTGGGAAAAATGGATGGCGAGTTCTCAGTCCCACAGACCAAAGGGACCATGCACACTTTCATCAGCAACAGAAGCAAAAGCAAACATCTGTCATGGTATGGGGTTGCAGCAGATCAAACAACATGGGTGACTGGCTTATGTGCGAAAGGTACTATTGAGATGGAAGCATATACTGGAATTGTACAGAGACACATACTGCCATCAAGAAGTCTTTCACGGGAAATTCATGGTTAATATATCAAGACAATGCCAGCTCTCCTTCTGCATGTGCTACAACAGTGTGGTTTCGTAGAGACAGAGTGAATGTGCTAGACAAGCCAGCAGATCTGTCTCCTATTGAAAATGTATGGCTCATCATAAAAAGGACAATGAGATAACAACAATCACAGACTGCTGAGCTTCTGAAGTCTTGTATCAAGCGAGATTGGACAAAAATGTAGCCTGCATAACAATTAGTATCCTTGATTCCTAAACAATTAAACGTTGTAATTAAAAGGACCGTTGAGGTGACCCAGTCTTAAACATGCCTCTGTCCCAACTTTTTTGGAGTCTGTTGCAACCATCAAAAACAAAATTTGTTCATATTACGTTGGTCAGTGAAAACTTTGGAAATCTTTTCTATGTACTTTTGTCAATTAAATAAAAGTTAAAGATAATGAAAAGAATCACAGATTCTTGATTTTATTGCAGTTTACAAAATGTCCCAACTTCTCTGGATTTGGGGTTGTAAAAAATAATATAATCATTTACATATTATAATTTTTGTGTGTGTAGTGAACTATCTGTCATCATCAGTCATTTTGATCAAATCATCAAGAAGAACCTGTTCAAAAGAGTCATTTGTTTGCAGTCTGATTCACACAGGTTCAGACTCAAGAATCACTATCATAAACGTTTACAGTATTTTTGGCATGTATTTCTGGAACAGTGTTATTTTAGTGTCATTTTAATACCCTTTTCATTTTGTATTATTTATTAAGATTTTACATTTTTCCGTTTTCATTTAGATTTTTGTTTGAATTGAATTAATTTTATGTACTTTCATTACTTATTGTTTATTTTTGAATTTATGTTTAACTTTAATTTGCTTATTTTAGTAATTTTAGCACTTCAGCTTCATTTCAGTTAGATGCCAAGGCATCTTTTTTTTTACATCAAATATTTATATTTATATATTTATATTGTATTCGATGTTTATTTCAGTGAAGTAAAATGATTTGAATAGTTGTAGATTTGTTGTGAGTTCTCTCTCTGATGAATCCTGGAGTGGCTCAGATCACGGCGGTGTGTGTTCAGTGAACTCTGCTCAGGTTTGTTCAGCACGTCTCTCGTCTCCTTCACTTTCCAGTGAGAGGTTTGGCTGCAGCCACGGCGGTGACTTGATCAAATTTAACATGTCACCAGACGAGCGGGCTTGACGGGCGATCGCCGCTCGTGATTGGCTGCCGGCCGGCTGTCAGGGGCGGAGCCTCGCTGTGATTGATGACCAGTGTGTGCCGCTGAAGAGCAGGGTGTGATATGTGCGACACGAGAACGAAAACCCGAATGTGATTCCTGACGGGAACAGAAACAACACCAAGAAGATGCCTGGGATACGCTGACAGGACGCCACCTGCATGAGAACCTGCCTGGCTAGTATTTTTGGATTCATCCTTCCCAAAACCTCCCCAGATTCAATGACATTCACTTTGTTCTCCGAGGAGTCATCATGTGCCTTAGCAGCGCGGCTTAGTTCAGACCTGATAAAGAGATTCCTTTAAACTGACTGATGTCAACATTAATCTTTCAATTCCCATGAGAGCGTCTTACAACAGAAGCACAACGGAGGGGCTTTGATCATAACGCTAGATTAAACTGCGTGCACACACACACACACACACACACACACATGAGTGGCACGGGGCTGTTCACACCTGCAGGGCTCATTTTTCAGTCACGGTAAATCGAGATGACTTGCGACTTGTCACTCAAGCCAACTGGTTCACTGTAAAGTTCTACACTTGTGTTGGTGTGAAATTAACTGCTAATATTAATCATTCAGGCACCAAAGTGAGCTTTAATCAGCGCTGGCTTTAAATTGTATAGTATTTGTTTTGTTTGGTGGCTTAATGTCAGGAATATTCCACATTTGTGTCACCACATGAAGTTCTGGTGGAAAACAACACTTGAATCATCTCGGATGATGGTAAATGTTTCAGTGAGGTAAACATCTGAAGGCCTGCGAGCTGCAATTTCTCATCTCTTACATCAGCAAGGTTTTTCTTACTCTTCAGCTGTGGTATTTTTTAATAAACCAGCCCTGATGAGTGTTCATTTTGGACATTCACGTCATCTAGATCTCAGGTTGTCATGTTTCAGGGCCGGTTGGCTGTCATGCTCGGTCTGTTCTGACCAGGCCATTTGTTCACGCTCTGACAGCTCCAATAAAAGTGTCCGTGTCTCCTGCAGCAGCACTTCCTCCAGCGGGAGCTTGGCAGGACTGTCGCCCGCAGCTCCGTCCCTTCATCCTGACCTCGGCGGGAGCCTTTGGCTGGAGCTGATCAGAGGGGACAGGTGAAGTCACAGGCAGCGGGAGCTCAAACATTGCAGAGCAGTGCTAGTAACTAACTAAAGTAGTGATTTTTCAGTAGCGTAACTGCAGCTCAGCAGTGTAGTTACATTTTCCAACAATTTGCAGTTAAGCATGACAATATGATATATCAATATTTTTTTTTTTTTTTTTTTTTTTTTTTAGTGTTTCACATCACCCACAACATTGAGCTCATATCATCATGTTCTGCTAAATCACTTCTGTAACACTTTTGTAGACTAGTGTGTATAAATCTTCAGGTTAAATTTTTTTTTTTTTTTTTTAAATCTTAATTTGTGTAATAAAATGTTTATTTACATGCTAAAACATTCATTTAAATAAATATAGCTTATTGATAATATTTAGAGGGATACTTGAATGCTGCCACCCTAAATACTTTGAAATGATTATTTAATATAATATCTATAGGGAGTTCCTTCAAAAAACATTTTATATATATTTTGCATTACAAACAATTGCAAAGCTTTAAAACTTTATTAAAATAAACAGTATTGTATAATATTAATAAACACACAAATTAATTAATAATATTTTTTTAGGTTTATTAGTAGTTTTTAGTTTTACACTAATAAACTTAAAAAACAATATTACTTATAATGATATGACTAAGAATGATAAATGTTACTAATAAATAAATAAACAATATTTTTATTATGCATATATAAATATTTATTTAAATATTTAGAAATATTTAGTATTTACTAATACACTTGATGTATGTATATATAAGTTTATTAGTAATATTTAGTGTAAAAAATTGAATGCTGCATCCTTGTCCTTTAAAACATCATTAAAATAAACTATTTGTTGAGATTTATGGTTAAAACAAGAAGAAAGAAAACAATCCACCAGTAGAAAATAAATAAATAAATTGAACACACATTATCTGAAAACCATATCTTAATATGTTGTGCAATTTTGCTTCTCAAAAAAACTTTATATATAATAAAATTTTTTGCATTTGATATTTATTGACATGTCATCTGTCACGTTCTGCTGACGGATCATCTTACCACATAACTTTCAGTAGACAAAAGACAGATGTGTTTGCTTGCAGATGCTCAAACGTAATATGAGAGCAACAGTTTCTACAATCCTCTCGCTCATCACAGCCGCCCCACTTCCATTACCGTTACCCACCTGCGCATTTTGATAGACCATGGCTCCAAACCACATTACATAAGCAGCCCTCTATTTCTCTCCAGAAATGCTCCGTGTTGCAATAGATGGGTTCATTAGATGAATGGTAGAGCAGCGCAGCTCTGCTGTTCTTCTTTTCAGCCTGAAGTCAGTGTGGATCTCCTGCAGAAGTTTCTGTCAGGAAGTTCTTGTTTCTGTAGTTCTCACATCATCATGAAATATGCACGATGCTCCTCCGCTCACGGCTCCCGCCGGACCACCGTGCAATAACTTCCTCCACCTGATCAATGCTCTCGTCGCTGGTAATATGCTGTTTTGGTGGCGAGCGGGAAGGCAATTATATTATGGAGTTAGATGTGTTGGTTTCTCCCGCTCCGCCGCGGTGCAGGGCTATTTGTTTAATAAATGTCCTTGTGTGGTCTACAGGCCTCCAATCATCCTGTTAGACTTGTGCAACTGTTTTAGTTAAAGCAGCAAATTAAAGTCCTTAAACTTTTAGACAAATGGAAGGAACCAGTGAATACATTTTCCATTATGCAGTCTGATGAGAAGGCCGTTCTTGGTGTAATTACTTTTTAGAGCCACGCTGGAATCATCAACGTTACATGAAGGGAAGACTGTGTTTATTTGAATTTTCAAAACATTCAGCTCATTGTTTTAATGAGTAATTTAGGAATTGTGATCGGATACATATATACCATCTATATACAATATTGCATATGTATGAGTGTGTATATATTATGTATGTGTATAATATATGTGTGTGTGTGTGTGTATATAGTGTGTATATTATGTATATAGTTTACATAATATATGTGTACTGTATTTATTATGTATATATAAATACACACATACAGTATATATTTTGAAAATATGTACTTGTATTTACATGTATAAATTTATATTCATATAATTGATATTATATATTTAATATATAAACATAACATATTTTTCTTAAATATATACCTGTACATGCATGTGTGTGTATTTATATATACACAATAAATGTACACAGCACACACACATATATTATGTAAACAAAAACTTTTATTTTGCATGCGATTAATTGTTTTACAGCACTTAAATATGGCCTATATATATATATATATATATATATATATATATATATATATATATATATATATATATATATATATATATATATATATATATATATAGAGAGAGAATAATTAATTATTTTTCAATATTCTTGTTGTTATTCTATTTTAGTTAGTAGTATGACAGCTTGCTTATATAAATAAACATAATATGATAACAAAATAAATAATAATATAATAAAAATATTAAATAATAATTAATATTATTCCATTACATTATATTACCAACCATCAGGCTCCATTCTGATAATTTACCACAGCTTTTTCATCTAATCAAAAATTAAAATAATTTATCTTGGTGAAAAGGCATTTTTTTCTTGATCACTTTTCCCTTGTAAATGTGTCACATTTTGGAAGTAAATTTTTTTAAATGTTTTTGTCGGCTTTCTTTGGTCAGCCATTGAAAAACCTTTTATATTTAAAGATGTTTAAAGAAAGTTTTTTTCCCAGTGTTGATATTCCTGTTAAAATAGGGATTTGTGGGCAGAACATTTTGCTTGTACTTGCAGCGACAGATGGTATTAGGGGGAGGTGCATCACATTCTAGATCGCATTTGATTGGACAAGAAAATATTAGTTTTAATATGAATATTTATGTACTGTCACTCACTTTTATTTTTAATTAGTTAATTTTTGAGGTATGCAGCTTTTGATGTTTTAAAGAAAAATAAACTTTGTGTGTATATATATATTTCTTATTCCGAAAGTCACAATAACCTTTGCGACAGAAAGAAAGAGAGAAAAAAAATTCAATAAATAGCAGGGAAAGAATCGCAGGAAAAGTTGGTGCGCTGCAATCACATGAACAGGCGTGACAAATAGAGCTACCAGAGAGAGCCGAAACATTTCATGCTTGTTAACTCAGAGAAGCCGCTTTTTCCCACAGCCACAAAAGGGGGATTTTACTTATTATCAGGTTCAAGACTTTGATACTAACCTCAAGCCTGCTTTAAGCCCATTACGGCCCAGCTCCCCACGTACACACAGAGAAAGACACGAGCGAGGCGCATTCGCTTCGACATGAAAGAATGAGAGAAGGGAGTCGCTCTGACACAGAACAGCACTGAAGTTCAAAGACAAAAGAGGGGCGGAAATACTCCAGTTCAGCCTTATTTACGGCTGGAGAAAGAGCTTTTCAGGTCTTTCTAGGCTTTCATTGCTCTTGCAGAACGACATGAGGGTCAGAAGGAATAATAACCAGAAGAGCACGGCCAGAGAAGCAACATTAGGAGAGAACCTACACAATGGAGACAAACTCCTCAGTGATTCAGCAAAGCACTGGATTTCGCTTTATTTAGCACATTACCAAAATTGTTTATCGTTCAGAAGTTGCTAAATTTTCCTTAGTATCAAACATCGAGTGTGTTTGCATGCACAGTCTCACACTGAATTTGCTTAACACCACTGACAGCGTATAAGGTCATGTAAACATTTTAAACGGTGTTGATTTAGCAGATAAAGGTCATAAATGGTTTCATCAAAACCTAATCAGCCTGATTTCACTGCATGTAAACACGTTTAACCGTGTTCAGCTTGTGCAGCATCAAAAGTCTTGTTAATCTTTTTTTTTTTTTTTTATTATAATTAATTGTATTTATTTATTTTTAATTAATATATTCATATTAATGTCTTTTATATTTTTTATTATTTAAAAATTGTCTACTTATTTATTTTTTAATTATTATATTAATATTATAATTATATAATATTAATACCTTATTTATTAAGTTATTAATTTATGTCTTTTTTAAATGATTAATGTCAGGTTTTCAAAAGTCAGGTCTTTTAATAATGCAAACTTCATTAAATATGATGCAAATTCAAATTATGCTGCAAAGCAACTCTAAAAAGACAGTTGAGTGTTGATTCAGTTCAATGATTGTGTAAAGTTAATCGATTTTGAAAAAAGATCAGTTCAACTGCAATATAAGCAGTTTTACTGCTTTAGTGTTCTTTTAGTTCTGTTCTTTTCGTGTTGCAAAATTCATCAATTAATTTCAGCTATGAAGCATCTTCACAGAAATCAATAGTGTCATTATTATTCAGCTCAATTCATTCAGCGAAGTCAAATCGATAATATTACTGAATATTAAGCGTCTTTTAAACCGTTTTAACCTGACAGTAAGCTGCTCTGTTTTGTTGTGCATGTACACACTTTTGATTAATATTACCATGTAAATGCATCAACAACACAAAACCAAGTTTGATTTACCGTATTAGTATTTTCCATATTACTACAGTAAATGACAGATGAGTTTGCATCAGAATACTGTAGAGTTTGATTGCCATCACAGCATTTGACATGCATGAACTTTGACAGAACTATAACAGCTCTTTTGGTTCTAATTATAAGCTTTATTTTCAATAACCTGCGTTGCCATAAATAAACCTGCCGAATGCCCACCGCTTCTCACATCTTAATTTTCCCCAAAAGCAGCTGTCAAGTGTCTTTCACACATCCGCTCAGAATCAGACGGAGGTGAGACTTGCAGGTTTTACATTAAGCGCTGCGTGAGCACCAGGTGTATGAGGGGCTGTGATGAGCTGGAGTCCTCCTCACGGCTGCTGGGGTTAGGGTTTGTTAGTAGAGGCATGTCCGAGGGCGTCACGTGTGCTGTTATCTCAGCGTCGGGTGATAAATCATAAGTATCCTCCCTCACGCGCACGTCTGATACACGTCTGATTATAAATGAGAGCTGTGACTGATTCATCCTATTCTAGCCTTGATGCTTGCGCTGGAATTTGACCCTCATAGTTCTCTCTGACGTATTGAGCGCTTAGCTTCACTTTAAAGATCCCGTAAATTCAGTTCTGTGGCTTGCAGTCTGTGTGTGTATGGTGTATCTCAGCATTTCTGAAGTGGCGAATCTAAAAATATCTGCTTCGGCTTAATGTGTTAGTTGCTGAGAACGTGGGATATTTATTTGGGTTTTTGGACTAACAGCCACATTAGCCCAAACACTTTGCACGCAAACACACATTTAAAGCCATAAACACACACTTGCACTCACACACACCAAGATGTAAATGCTGTTATCTCTGCCAACACCAAGGGACCCACACAAACCCTTGGTTTCTCTTTGTTTGCATCTTCAGAGTGCGCTTGTGGCTCCGCTGTGCTGTTATTATTGATCTGGGTTCAGATGAAACCCGACTGCTCTTTAACAGCCGTGTTGATTTAAACAGCATGTTGAACTCCGTTACATCAATATCCAGTTCAGATGAATTATTAAATGCAGCTTTAAAGGGCCCTGTGTTTTTGCATAAAGTATTTTTATATAAATAGCATCTCTTTGTAGATAAATGGCACTGTGTTCATTATAGTAATTGGAAATAGCTGTTATAAGTGGACAAAATAAGCTAATACAAAAATTTAATTTTGAAACTTGTGCATAAGGAAAACGTGCTGCTACAAAGTTAACCTGTTGTATTGTAGGTAGTTTCCAGTGTGTTGCTATGCAGTTACTAAGGGGTTCTGAACTTTAAAGCAACTGATGAATGCAGTTCTGAGCCATTTTCAGCAGTTGTTAAGGTGTTCTAAAAGATTTTAGTAGTTTCTAGGGTGCTACTATATGGTTGCTAAGGTGTTTTGAGCCATTTTCAGCAGTTGCTAAGGTGTTCTGAGCCATTTTTAGCAGTTCCTTAGGGTGTTCTAAACGATTTTAGTAGTTTCTAGGGTGCAGATATTTACATTTATTCATTTAGCTGACGATTTATCCAAAGCAACTTACAATTGCTATATATGTCAGAGGTCGCACGCCTCTGGAGCAACTAGGGGGTTAAGTGTCTTGCTCAGGGACACATTGGTGTTTCACAGTGGATTCGAACCCGGGTCTCTCACACCAAAGGCATGTGTCTTATCCACTGCACCATCACCACCCCATATGTAGTTGCTAAGGTATTCTGAGCCATTTTCAGCAGTTGCTAAGATGTTCTGAGCGTTTTTAGTTTTTGCTAAGGTGCTGCTATGTGGTTGCTAAGGTGTTCTGAGCCATTTTAGCAGTTGCTAGGGTGTTCTGAGCCATTTTCAACAGTTGATAAGGTGTTGGAGCAATTTTAGTTGTTGCTATGTGCTGCCATGTAGTTGCTAAGGTGTTCTGAGCCATTTTCAGCAGTTGCTAGGGTGTTCTGAGCCATTTTTAGCCGATGCTACGGTATGGCTATGTGGTTGCTAGGGTGTTTGGAGCCATTTTTACCGGTTGCTAAGGTGTTCTGAGCCATTTCAGCAGTTGCCTAGGTTTTCTGAGCCATTTTCAGCCATTGCTAGAGGGTTGGTATGTGGTTGCTAAGGTGTTCTGAGCCATTTCAGCAGTTGCCTAGGTTTTCTGAGCCATTTTCAGCCATTGCTAGAGGGTTGGTATGTGGTTGCTAAGGTGTTCTGAGACATTTTCAGTAGTTGCTTGGGTTTTCAAACAACTAATGAATACATTTGCTTGGATTATGTGGTTGCTAGGGTGCTTTGAACAATATTTAACAGTTGCTAGAGTGTTGCTATGTGGTTGCTAGGGTATTTTGGGCTATTTTTACCGGTTTGGGTGTTGCTATATGGTTGTTAGGGTGTTCTAAGCCGTTTCTTGCAGTTGCTAGTGTGTTGCTATGTGGTTAAGTTTTCTTGATATTATTGTCTTTTGTTATGACTTAAGTGCCTCGTTTAATGTATATAATTTTTCGCTTGTTTGTTCAGCCGTTTTGCAGATAACAGTTTATCTGCTCTCTCACAAGCACAAAAACATAGGACGGGTTGTTCACCAAAGTTTAATATTCAGAGTAAGAGGTTTAGTATTAGCAATAGTAACAGTAATGCTTGCCTTAGGCAGCTAACACACTAATGAAGTCTCTATATCTACTAGAAAGACAGATAACGGCCATTAACAGAATGGGAATTGCAGCTGTAGCGGGATGTAAAGCAAAAGAAGAGAATCCCGTAGCTTCAGTGTTTTCTCTGAGAGGTGGAGGTGCTCTGTTTACAACATCCGTCTCATCAGCCTCATTTTCTCTAATGGTGTTGCCTCGTTTTAATGGCAGATATTCATTTGGTATCTTAACAACAGTGGCACCCTTGGGACTCAGCCGTAAACAGGGGTGATGGGAAAATCCTCGACATTTGTCAGAGCGGTGCAGTGTGTTTGACAATATATGAATTATTGATTAAACTGTTGAATTTTAAACGAGGGTTGTGTCGTGCTGAGGCCCCGCAACATAAATTCATAAGTATGCATATTCCGGAAAAGATATTGAACGGGAAGAGGGCAGAGTCTTTTTACATTTTTTAGTTGTTAGCTCTATATTGGACTATTGAAGAATAAATCGAATAAAAGAAAAACACAAACCCATGCATCCGCTAGAAACAACAATAGTACAATCAGATCGAAGGCTGTTTTTATGGACTGACGGTGCTACACAATGGTGGCAGCGCTCCAGGAGGCCGTAGAGTCTCACACGGTCAGTTTGAGCTCGCCGCAGTGTTTACAGACCTAAACTTAGCCGGGGCGACAAACCAGAATACAGCCTTGAACTGACTGAAAAAACCCCGGAGAACTGAAGGTAATTCTATTGTAAATCTTATTGCCTTTGGGGTCATTTAAATGGCCTGTGGCAGAGGCAAATAATCTATCTGTAAGGTCAGCATATCTAAAACACCACAGAACCCAGAAATGAGTATTTTAGACTTTACAGAACCCAGAAACCAATATTTTAGTCTTTGCAGAATAATATTTATACTTACGACCCAAAAAAAATCAGCACAAAATCAGTATTTTAGGTGACATTGAATTCCGAAACCCACATTTTAGATATTACAGAACAATTTTAGACTTCACAGAACCCAGAAACCCATGTTTTACACTTTACAGAACATGTTTTTTACTATACAGAACCAAGAAACAAATATTTTAGACTTTACAGAACAATTTTTTGACTTTACGGAACCCAGAAACCAATATTTTAAAATGTACAGAACCCAGAAACCCATAGTTTAAACTTTACAGAACAATTTTTAGACTTTAGCAAACAGAAACACATATTGTTAGACTTTACAGAACAATTTTTTGATTTTGCAGAAACCGATATTTTTAAATGTACAGAACCCAGAAACCCATAGTTTAAACTTTACAGAACAATTTTTAGACTTTAGCAAACAGAAACACATATTTTAGACTTTACAGAACAATTTTTTGATTTTGCAGAAACCAATATTTTAAAATGTACAGAACCCAGAAACCCATAGTTTAAACTTTACAGAACAATTTTTAGACTTTAGCAAACAGAAACACATATTTTAGACTTTACAGAACAATTTTTTGAATTTACCAACATTTTAGATTTGATAGAATCCAGTGCTCCAGGAGTTTGAGCTCACTGCAGTGTTTACAGGCCTAAACCAGCTAAACTTAACTGGGGTGACAAACCAGAATGCAGCTTTGAACTGATTAAATTAGCAGTCGCATTGTGAGAGTGAAAGACCCAGAGAACTGAAGGTAATTCTATTCTAAATCTAATTGCCCTCGGGGTCATTTGAGTGGCCTGTGGCAGAGGCAAATAATCTGTCTGTAAGGTCAGCATATCTAATAGTGGGCGACAGTTTGATGGTGCTCTAAGAGAGCGTTTCTCCTCAGGGATCTGTTCCCACCGGTCTGTATCTTTGCTTGGTTGAGCATGCTCTTGAAAATAAAGCCTCCAATTAGAGGATTTTACAGCCTGATGTCATACAAGAACCTTTTGAATGGAAAATTCTGTCATCGTTTACCCGCCCTTGTGTTGTTTTGAAACCAGTGGTCCTTTCTTTCTACTAAGGAACGCAAAATCAAAGTGTCCAAGCTTTTGTTTTATGTGCAATCAAGTTATAAAATAGCTCTCATATCTCACTTACCTTTACGTGAAGATGCATTAGTTCAGAGCAAGCCTGCATATGCAAAGTGTGAATCAGATTTGATTATCAGTGAATGATGATGTGCATTCCAGTCTTTTCATTATATAAAGATATCATATGACTTCAGGAGAAATGGTGTGATATTTTGTCCTTTTTGGAGCTTGACAGCCCGTTGACAAGGTGTCAGCTTCCTGCAAAACATGTTTTTGTGTTCAGTTGAAGAGCCAAAGAGAGAAGACTAAATGATGAAAGAATGTTCATTTTCTGGGTGAAGTTGCACAAAGAACATTTGACACCGTGAGTTTTTTACATTATATAGTTAACATTCAACTAGGAAAATAATTGGAAGAGGCTTGATTTCCCACTGGGATATGATAAATCATGAACAGTGGGGGATACTTATAAAAAATAGTCAGGAGGTTGGAGGACAGGGACTTTGCAGGACAATTTTTAGACTTTACAGAACTGAGAAATCAATATTTTAGATTTTACAGAACCGATAATTAAATATTTTAGACTTTTACAGAGTCTTTACAGACCATTTTTTCATTTTGCGGAACCTAGAAACCAGTATTTTAAACTTTACAGAAAATGTTCAGACTTTACAGTTCTCAGAAACTGATACTTTAGACTTTATTGGACAGTTTTTATATTTTACACAAACCAGAAATCAATATTTTATACTTTATAGAACCCAGAAACAAATATTTTAGACTTTACAGAACCCAAAAACTGATATTTGTAACTTTACAGAACAATTTTGGGACTTTAGAGAACCAAGAAATCAATATTTTAGACTTTACAGAACACAGAAACCAGTATTTTACACTTTATAGAAACCAGAAGTTCATATTTTAGACTTTACAGAACAGTTGTAGAATTTACAGAACCCAGAAACCCATATCTTAGATATTACAGAACAATGTTAGACTTCACAGAACCAAAAACCAATATTTTGACTTTATAGAATCCAGAAACCAATATTTTAGACTTTAAGAACACAGATAGAAATGCTCATTCTGTACCCGAGGTACTGTAGAGCCACTGAAGATTATTTTTGTGGGTTGCATGCAGACCCCACTTTCTCCAGGGTTCCCCAACTGAGGTCTAACGATGAACAGCCGGATCAGGGATGTGTCCTCCTGACCTCCAACTGTGCCTCACGCAAGGTTTACAGCAGAATGTGACCCATCTGACCTGCACCTTCCTCCTGGGATTTAGGCTGGATCTCCAGGGCACCCAAGAACTCAATACATCTTCATCAGAGCGGGAGGGTTCAATTGAGAGCCATTAGTTGGGCTGAGAGTAAAGGTGGAGCAGCTGTTGGGTCTTAGAAAGGCTTGTTGCATCTTTTGTGTTTGGGGAGCAGAGGTGTCTGTTTCACGCCCCCTCCTCCTCTTCTTCGTCAGTGAGCGAAGAGAGTCGAGCTGCTGTCTGAAGATAGAGCTGCTGTGGCTGTGAGATACGCCACACAACATTAATTAGCAGCTCTCATTATAGCCCGCGGCCTCGTCGCTCTGTCGAGCGGTGTGTCTCGCATGCACACACTCACACACACGCTCATGCACGAAGATGTTTCCCAAGGTCTTGAAATCTTCACAATATGCTTGAATATTCTTGTTTACCAAGTTGATTTAAACAGTTCTGTGATTCATTTGGGTGAAAACAAACCTAGAGGGATTTTCAGCAAATAACATTGAGTTTGCTGCATTGATTCGGTGCATTATTTCTAAATTGTACCCAAAGAAATGCGATTTGCAAATTTTGTTTTCATAGCGCTGTGTTAAAAATGACATGCAATCAAAATTGGAGTTTTGTGGCTTTTAGTTCTTGTCATGCATATGCCAGTGTATGCCCAATTTTTATCTCACAATTCTGACATTTTCACACAGTGGCAAATTTACATCTTGCAGTTCTGATTTTTTTCTCAGAATTGCATGACATAAACTTGCAATTGGGAGCTGTGAAGTCCGAACTATGAAATATAAACTTGCAATTCTGACTTTTTTAGTTTACATTTCACAATTCTAACTTTTTTAATCAGAATTGTGTGATAAAAATTAGCAGTTTATGTCTTGCAATTCTGACTTTATAACTTGCAATTGCGATTTTTATTTCAGAAATGTGTGGTATAAAATCACAATGGCGAGAAAATTTGGATTTGTGAGAGATAAACTCCCAATTTTGACTTTTCTCGCAATTCTGACATTTTTCTCGCAATTGCGAGTTTATATCTTGCAAATGACTTTTTAAGATGCAGTTGCGACTTTATAACTCACAACTGCGATTTTACATCTTGCAATTCTCACAATTCTGACATTTTTCTCATAATTGCGAGTTTATATCATGCAATTCTGAGAAAAAAGTCAGAATTGCAAGATGTAAAATCGCAATTGTGAGTTATGAAGTCAGAATTGTGTGATATAGTCACAACTGTGTGTTATAAAATCAATTGCAAGATATTGGTTGGGGGGAGGGGGTTGAACTGGCCATTTAAAGTAATTTGTGGTACAAAAGTCAATAGATTTTCATTGATTTTAAGGCTGTTTAAAAAGGACAAGGAAATGCATCAACACAGGAAAGAAAATCACATTCAAACCGTTGGATGTAGTCTGTGGATGTGTAGGTCAGAATGTGTGTAGTCTCTCCCACATGAGCACACACTATACACTTGCCGTATCTCTGTAATGCACATTTCCTATATCCAGCCTTTCATTTCACCATCAGCCTCTCCTTTGAGTAGAATGATTGAGATTGGGGGGGGGGGGGGGTGTGACAGAGAAACATACAGCTGCTGAATGTTTCTGCTAAACCACTAGAAGAGCTTTCAGAGAGCCTGTGTCTGCTGTCCTGCGCTGACCTAATGGGAAAAGCAGAGTACAGCTGAAGTTCAGAGAATCATCGTTCACTCGTCTGTGTTTCCTGTCACACTGTTGTGCTTGTAAACTCACGGCAGATCAGACAAGGCCTTGATTTCACAACTTGGGATGTTTTTAGAGAGTTGAAGTGGGCTTATCTGTGCTAAACATGCTAACGCATTACTAGCTTGTTCGTGGTGGTTGCTGCTAGGGTATTTCTGGATGGTTGCTAGGGGACTTCTAGGTTGTTGATGGTGTTCTGGGTGGTTGCTAGGCTTTATCTAGATGGTTGCTAGGGTTTTCTGGTTGGTTGCTTGGGTGCTTCTAGGCCGTTGATAGGGTGTTCTGGTCCTAGATTGTATCTAGATGGTTGCTAGGGTTTTCCAGGTGGTTTCTAGAGTGTGTCTAGGTTCTAATGGTTTTATGGGTGGTCGCTAGGGTACTTCTAGGTGGTTGATAGGGTGTTTTGGGTGGTTGCTAGGCTGCTTATAGGTGGTTCTTTGGGTGTTCTCTGTGGTTGCTAGAGTGTTCTGGGTGGTTTCTAGGCTACTTCTAGATTGTTTCTAGGTTTTATCTAGGTGGTTGCTAGGGGTTTCATTGTCGTTGGTAAGGTACTTCTAGGTGGTTGCTAAGGTGCTTCCTAGAGTATTCTGTGTGGTTGCTAGGTGTTTTGGATGGTTTCTAATGTATTTCTAGATTGTTATTTTGTGTGGTTGCTAGGCTGCTTAAAGGTGGTTGCTAGAGTGATCTAGGTGGCTGCTAGGTGGTTTCTAGGGTACTTTTAGATTATTTCTAGGTTTTATCTAGGTGGTTGCTAGAGTGATCTAGGTGGCTGCTAGGTGGTTTCTAGGGTACTTCTAGGTTGCATCTAGGTGGTTGCTTGGGTGTTCCGGGTGTTTTTTACGGTGTTCTGAATGGTTGCTAGGGTGCTTCTAACTGAACTTTTAAGCATTAACAGTTGTTTTAACTTTTGAGAGTTGTAGCACAATCTAGTGTTTATTTAATGCAGTAACTGTTATTAAATCCCTATATCAAACTTTGCAATCCATTATGCAATGACTTTTAAATGTTTTTACTTTTAATTTTGCCAGCGGCTGTTCAGATGTTTACAGGTTGTCTTGGCATTTCATCGTACAGAAGCTCTTTTATTGGAAAGTGACCTGATATTATTGGGATATCATGGCATTTGACAGGTGCTGTTCTGATGAAATGTGCTTTTAATAAGGTTTTATTGCTGATGCATGAATAAATAATGCCGCCCGTAGTTTATCTTCATTGTTGGTTAACAACGTCCAATCTGTCCCTTTAAACTGCAGCTGAGGCAACATCTGTGCTTTTATTCTGAGGTGACACTGATGGAGGTCAGATATATCAGTTCAAACTTGTAATGTCGTTATAGAGGTGATGTGTTTGTCTCACTCGTCTTATTATCCGCAGCCGTGCCTGTCCTATCCTTTATTTGACATGCTTGTTTCTAAATGCTTGTTTCTGCCATTGAATAAAAAATAAAAAAGGTAATTGTGACTTCTTTCACACAAATCAGACTTTTTTTCTCATGCAATTGGGAGTTCTAGAGTCAGAATTGTGAGATTTAAACTTTCAATTGTAAAAAGTAGTCTTTTTTCTTCACAACTGAAAAGAAGTCTGAATTGCAAGTTTATATCTCTGACTCAATTCTGACATTATAACTCGCTATTTTGAGTTTATATCATTCATTTCTGAGAAAATAAGTCAGAATCGCAAAATGTAAATGCACAAAAGAAAAAAGTCAGTATTGTGAGTTATCTCACAGTTCTGACTTAATAACTCATAAGTATGTTATATAATTTAACTCATAAGTTTATATCATGCAATTTCGAGAAAAAGTCAGAATTGCGGGTTTATATCACGCAATTATGAATATAACATGCTATTGCAAGTTATCTTGCAAATCTGAGAAAATATGTCAGAATTGCAAGATGTAAACTCACAATTGCGAGAAAAATGTTAGAATTATGAGTTTATTGTGAAATTCTGACTTTTCTCAACTCGTAATTGCAAGTTTATATCTCACAATTTTGACTTTATTACTTGCAATTGTGAGTTTATATCATGCAATTCTGACTTTATAACTTGAAATTGAGAGTTGAGAAGAAAATTAAGAATTGTTAGATGCAAATTTGTGATAAAAATTCAGAACTGTGCAATAAAAAGTTGCAATTACCTTTTTTCTTTTCCTTTTTTCCCCTTTTTCATTCAGTGGCAGAAACAGGCTTCCATAAAACGTACAGTGACCAGGTGCAAATGTGTTTTGTGTGTGTTCTGAGTAGCTAATGTCTATAATTCATGCTCTAGGAAAACAGTTTCTGCTGCAGAAAACAATGTGTTGTGTGCAAATGTAGGAAATGACATAGAGCTCTGCCCTCTTCCTGTCCATCAACGCTTGCGGTGGCATTTTAAAGTTTTTGAAATCAGACCTCAGGATAATATTATTAAAGGATCAAGGCAGTTTGCTAAGCGGAGACACAGGGACTCGTCCAAATCTCTTTTAAGAAGCACAACACCAAGGTAAACAAGCAGAGAGATGATTCTTTAAAGAAGGCCGGCAATGGACAGAACAGGTGTCATATTACAGAGCTATTTTCAACAGGGAATGCAGTAATTGATTTTGCTTCTATAAACACACTGGACCAGACCAAAGAAGTCCAGTGCCTGAAATAACCCTTGAGCATAAATGCAGTTAATGCATTCTGACACAAAACACTCACTGCTGTTTGTATGGACTGTAATGTGACGCCTTCATATAAACCACATTCATTAATCACCAAATACTGTGATGATACATACTGTATGATGACAATTTGTAATCATTTTCATTAATAAGTCATTAACAAACATCATTACATTATATAATTCTTAACAGATCATTAGCTAATGTACGTTTAAATTAGAAATGACACGCGGCTTGAATTTACAGTATCTGTATTTGAATGTACATGAACTAATGGCCTGTTATGTATTATATTTCATAATGTATCTTAATGACTTTATAAGTACAGAAGTTATTGTGAAGGTTATTACGAGTCACCCACAAATTATTATTGATTTATATATAATCCTGATTTATTTATTTATTTTCTTGTAAAAATAAGTTTAAGATCAAACAATCATACACTACTATTCATATACTAATATTTGAGGTAAGATTTAAAATAAATAAATACATAAACTATTAAATAAAATGAATGCTTATTAATGTCAAAATGCAGCCTTGAATGAGATGCTTCTTTCAGAGAGGAGAAAAAAAATCTAAATTATTCCAAACTTTTTATCAGCAGTGTATATTAAAAGGCAATATATGTAATTTTACTGTAAAAATGTTTACAATTACAGTAAATAATTATGACTTAACTGCATTTTTTATTGATAAAACCGTAATCATAACACATTGTCTGATTTAATTTTTCCTAAAACTTATAAGTTCAAACAATAATTGTCAGTGATATATAAGGCAATGTAATTTTACTGTAAAAATTTTTTTTTAAATATCTTTAAAATGCATGAATTAATTTATTTTAATTCACAAAAAAGATAATAAAACTAATAAAACAGTTTGAAATTGTTTATGTAAAAAGTACGATTTAATGTTATCTTTTGTTATTTTTATTTTTTTTACCACAGTTTTTTATTACATTTTAAATCATAATATGACCTTCAGTGGAAATATTCTCTTCCATACTTTTTGCTGCCCTAGGAGCCCCTTTCTCTTTGGAAATATGAGTCTTTTTTTCTGAAGTGATGTTTGATCTGATGTCATGAATGGACAGTTGAAGGTTTTGGGCGTGTAAAGGTTTGTGCTCCAGCACTTTTATCCTTTTGTGCAGCAGTGGGCTTCCTAAATCCAGATTATGTGTGTATGTGAGTGTATCCGGCGGCTCTATGACCCCGCGGACTCCTCCTCTCCTCCTCCTCCTCCACCTCCTCCTCCTTCTCTCAGCGCAGAGGAGCAGCGGGGAAGGAAGTTATTAGTGTTCTGCGCTCCAGTTCTGCGCTGTCGGAGGATATCCTTCTCCGTCCAACTCTCAAATTCCAAGGATTTTTCTGTTTTTCTTTCCCACTCCTCCTCCTCTTCTTCTTCTCTCCAACCGGATCCGTCTATTTCTGCGCGTCTTTGAGGCCCCCCCATGTGCGTGTATGTGTAGAATTACGCATCATCTCTGGAATCTCGATCCACTGTGATTTTTTTTTTTTTTTTTTGGGAATATTTTCCATCAACGCTCGTTTTCACCCAGAACTTTTCGTCTTTTGCGCACCTTCGGAACACTTACACGGAACATTTCAAGCAACCCGGACTGTTTCGAGCGAACGATCGCGTAGCCTTTATCAGAACGGAAAGTTTTTCTTCGCGCGAGGCACATCAGCCGCTGTCACGATGGAGAGCGAATGTCTCCGCATATAACGTGTCAAGTGTCCCCTCTGCGTTTTTACGATCAAAATACACTTTATCGCGCTTTTAAACGAACACAAACTACCAGTTGACGCTCAAACGAGCCGATATCTCCGGACTGCGAGTGTTGGATTATCCGGAGGACACTAGAGGCTCCAGAGCTCTGCGCTTTTACGCACGTTTGCGCGCCTGGAGAGCGTCATGAATCTGCGGTCCGGAGACGCTGTGACTTTATGTCCTCATCCTGAATCCCACTTCTCTGCCATCGTGATGTTTTGATGCTGTTCATTTTTGCTTTACAAATATGATGAAATGGCAGCCCCGGAAGAAGGTAAGATCGAGATCGGAGATTTATGGGAGCATTCTCTGAGTTTGGCAGTAGATCAGGAGGGGGAAGACCTCTGCGTGAACATGATCTTGAAGCCTGTGCGGTGAATGCGTGCTTTGATGTTGAGTGTTTGAGGCAAAGTAGAAGATTTGTGGGCAGATATGGACTAGATTATGGTTTATAAACCTTCATCATTGGTATGGCCAGTATTTATTCATAGAGATCAGATTGCATTTATCTGCTCATGCTAGTGATTTTTCTCTTTTGAATGCATTTTATCCTTCCTTTAACATGCGATTGATGATCAAATGCGAAGTCACCTCAAACAAGTTTGATAAATGCAACACTTTCTGTTTTTAATCAGTTCACTAATGTATCTACAGCATCCGTAACTTTACTAGAAGCTCAGTGTCTTTGAAGCTTTGCTCATATGGACAATATAGCATTGCGTGTGCTTTGAATTCCACTGGTTTTCAGGTCCAAATTGTTTGATGACACAATCCGTGACCTGCTTTGCTGTCTTATGTTGGTTTTGAATGAACTAAATGCTGAGTGTGCCATTTGCCTTGGGCCCTTTGAACACCAGCCAAGGCTTGCAGTTGCATCTCCTGCTCCACTAGAGGGCAAAAACCCTCAGATCACAGGAACCTTCCTCCCTTTCCATGTCCTTCTGAGAACAAATAATAAATCCATGACATTCCTCTGCTTTTGTTTAAGCAGAGATTTTGATTAGTTCACGTTGTGCCTGTAATTGCATTTGCTGTATTGTTACGTCTCCAAGATTAAAGGGCCCTAAATGGGTCTATTGTGAATCAAAGATGATGACGCTCTGCGAGTGAGTCATTGCTACAGCTGCCGAACACCTCTTAGGGTTTGTAAATAAGACCTCCATGGAAGATAAAACCTGATACGCAGCTGGAGAGCGGTGTATGGTCGCACGGCACAAACAAACTTTGGGTTCCTACGCTGGCATTTCTGCTGTTGTTGTTCAGTTCACAGGCGATGATAAGTGATGATATGACAAAAGAACTTGATTATTTTCTCAATAGAAGACAAAGAGTATTCAGTGCTCCCTGGCGGGAGTCAAATCGCATTCAGCTCATTAGGGTCTCCACTTTTCTCCTCTATTGGAGGCATATTGTTTGGAGCTGCAGTTAATCAAAAGGCACCGCAGGCCGCACTCGACTACAAACACGCTTGCAGAAACAGGCACGGCATGAAGTGTGAGTTTGTCGTGACTGTTCGGAAGGATAAAACTCAGTGCTTTTGTCTTACATAAACTGGCCTTTTTGATGGTGGAAACCTTTAGGCGCTTCAAGATTTGATTTTGATTCAAGGAGTCTTGTTCCAAAATGATTCGCGGTTCTTTTCGTCTAAAATTACAATTATCAGTGTGTGTGTGAATGGATTCCTAGTCATTTAAGAAGGAATCATGATGTAGGCATGTTTAAGGGCTGGTTTTGGCATGGACTAGGGTTTTGTAGGGCGAGATCGCCCAGGTTTTTGGCACGGTCACGCTTACAGTTGGCCGACTGCTCGCATTTTTTTCTGAGTTGGCTCAACACATTTCCGAAAGGGTTTTGCATTGGCACCATTAAAGCACAAACACATACACAGTCACATACACTATCGTTCAAAAGTTTGAGGTCAGTAAGATATTTTTTTAAGAAATGGATACTTTTATTCAGCAGAAATGTGTTAAATTGATCTAAATGGACAGTAAAAGTAAAAGGCGTGACAGATCAAAGAAAAAACGAATTCAAGTAAAACTAAGCAGCAGAACCACTTTCAACATTGATAATAAGAAACAGTATTATTTTAGTATTATTTACTTTTTATTACTATTATTATGTTAGCATTGAGTTTTTCTTAATATTTTGAAATCAAATATTTTTTATATAATTAAAATTGTAATTTTACAAAAATTTTTTTTAGTCATTTTATGTTTTAGTCATTTTTTGATAGTTGTTATAAAATAGGTCTATTTTTATTGCTTTAGTACATCAACTTAAACTAAATGAAAATGTTACATTGGCAGCTAGCTGAAATAAAATAATTGCATTTTTTTTATGGTTGTAGTTTTAATGAACTATAATGACCCTGATGAGAAATGTTTCTTGAGCAGCAAATCAGAATGATTTCTGAAGGATCATGTGACACTGAAGACTGGAGTAATCCAGCTTTGATCACAGGAATAAATGACATGTTATAATATATTAAACTAGAAGACACAGCATTGCTGTTTTTACTGAATTTTTGAGCAAAAAAGCTTTGGTGAGCAGAAGACACTTACTCACCCTGAAATCTTGAACGGTAGTATATATTTCCAGTAAAGTCATGCCTGATGTATTTCTAAACTGTTCTCTATTGTAAATCAGATCACTTTAACTGATAGTATGTTGAAGTCTTTCGTACTGTACTCAGTCAGTAGCTCCTGGTACCATGTGAAGCTAGATTTCTCTCAAAGTGTTTTTCAACACTCATAAATCTCTCATCCCTCCTTTTATCATCCCTTATGCTCTTGTTTTTGTACTCCTCCTGCTTTTGTTTTATTAGCGCTTGTCCTACATGCATCTCTCTCGCCCCTTCTGGTAGTAAGAGCGTCTAGCCTGAAGATGTTTATCTGCATGCGAATATCTCCAGCTTTTAAGTCACTCATAGTAATACTCTTTTACTTAAAAACTAGGCCTCTCGTGTCGTCCCTGAAGATGAATCCCATATTCGCCTCTCTGTAGAGATCAATAAAGCGTCTCAGAGTTTGCCGAAGACCTCTCGGGCGCCTCTGCTCCGGATTGGATTACACTAATATGTTCAAAATCACTTTATATTTTCCCAGCGCCACTGTCGGTGTGCGCCGATAAAGCTTGTGGAGGGGAAGACTTTGTTTACTGCGGATTACAAGGATTACGGCGCTCTCGCTAGCTGTCCCGGTATCACTACCGCAGCAGATTAAACATCCCATCCATTACTCACTCAGAAGGGCTCGGAGAGCGGTTATCTATTACCGAGGGCAGGTGTACAGGTGCTTATTCTCTGCGTCAGGGCAGCTGATTCAGGCCTGCGGAGGCCGGTGGGCCTGACCCGCGAGCTCTAATTCTCTCAAACGCACACTCTTTTAATCATTTAGCCATGAATAATTTGGAGATGATGAAAGTTGCTGAAAGACAAGAACTTGGTGAAGTTTTGTGCTTTCTGGGGCATCCGCGATGAAAGCGAGCGAGGAGCTCATCCTTGGAATGGGTTTTATTTTTAGGCGGCTTTGTTTCGTTTCGTCTTGTGCGCTGTCAGCGTCTGAAGCGTTTGTTTGAAATGTATAGCTCCTGTATAGATTCTCGGTTAATGATCAGCTTTATTTTGTAGATTTTAACGTTGTTTTTACACAACTGAAGTTGTCAAGTCAGTCAAGTGTGTTTATACTAGGTATTAGCATTTGGCTTCCACTTGGATCTGCTTCAAATGGTATACTCAAAAAGTCAAAAGTTTGGGGTCAGTAAGATTTGTATCGTTTTTGAGTGAAATGAATACTTTTAATCAGCAAGGATGCGTCGTATTGATTAAGACATTTGATAAAGACGTTTGTAATGTTACAACAGATTTTTATTTCAAATAAATGCTGTTCTTTTCAACTTTTCTATTCAATCCATAAAAACAAAAGGTATCATGTTTTCCACAATAAATATAAGGCAGCACAACTGTTTTCATTGAAGTATTAATTGGCTGCTGAAAATTCAGCTTAGCATCACAGAAATAAATTACATATTCAAATAGAACACAGTTATATTAAATTGTAATAATATTTCACAATATGACTGTTTTTACTGTATCTTTGATCAAATATATGCAGCCTTGGTGAGCATAAGAGACTTCTGAGCATACATAATATTCATATTTACAACTTTAATTTTGATTTACATACAAATTAAAGTTTGTTGTTTAAAGATACACTACAAAATGTTTTGTTTGAAACTTTTCCTCTGCAAATCTCTCACTGCCAACAATTCATCAACGCACGTTATTCTAATGGAAAAAGAAATGCGTTTGAAATCTGCCCCACCTCTGAAACTTAACTTTCATCTCCTTTCCTCCAATCAGGCACTATTTTGGTTTGTTACATCAGTGTTTCACGGTCTTATCAATAAATGTAAACCCTATATTTATTCTCATCAAATATTCTTTTAACTTGGAAATGTGTCAAATTATGGAAGTGAAATGGGTTATGAACTGCGTTTTTACATTGATTTTATGGCTAGCGAATGTTGGCATAAACAAACCTTGCAAAATTACCTATTGTTTCATGTCTAAATATTGAACGCTCTTGGCAGGAGTATCTATAGATAGTTGATATCTTCCCATAGAGATGGAGCATTTTTTCCTCTCTTGGTTTAATAAACGATACTCCAGTCCGATGTGATTTAGCGGCAGATTCACTGAAGTGGGCTTAACCCTTATCGGAGGCGATACTCCTGCGCTAACCTCATTTAGCAGCTCTTAACCTCTGGGGAGCTGCAAAACCTTATCTCCATTTGATTCCTGCGTTATTTATTAGATCTCTGCGGGGAGGCTATCGTTCTCTCACCATAATATCCATCACCGGAGCCACTCGTATCCCGCGGCATCCAAACACAGCTTAGCGAATTCTCCATGACAAACATGCTATCGTCTGCCGCACCTGTTTGGTTGGTATGTGGCCACTGATTTTTGATTTTGACTGAGCGCTTTCCGTGTCAGCGGGGCGTTCGCGAGGTAACGGGAGCGCCTTGCGGATCTTGATGAGGAAGGTGTTTTGAAGAGCCTCCTGCAACGAGAAGGGAAGCGCGCAGGGAGACAGGTGGATGATTAACCGTCAGCAGCCGACGCACCTGCTGGGTTTATGATTTGCCAGCGTATTTACAGCCTTCCACGATGGACAGAAACGCTCCGAATCAGACGCCCAGGCAGACGGCCAGGCCTGCTGCGGGTCTCGCGGCTCACCTGCGTGTGAATGCTTAGCTGCGTTTTGAGGAGCCAGTGGGGGGAGTTATTAGGCAACCTTGAATAGATTCCCTCTGGTTCTCATCTTTCAGCCGCTGACACCAAGATGAACTTCCTGTTCTGCTTGTTCCCTCTGGCTTTTCACCTCCCAGATTGGCTCGTTTCTCCCGCAAGATGCTGTACGCTACACACACATACTTTTATTATAACTTGCAACAGAATAGGCTTTAAATGCACTGCACTTTGCTAACTGTTGCTAACACAGATCATCTTTGTAGAATGTCCCATAGGAATGAACTGATTTCTGTGAACAGTGTAAAATGTGTTCATAAAGTGGAAAATATTGGAGTAACATTTATAAAACCAAGAGAGGAAAACGGTTTCATCTCTATGGGGAGATATTAAGTATCTCTATCAATTCATGTCTGCTTTAACAGTATTAGAAATAGCAGTTTTTGACCCATTTCTAAGTGAAAAATGAGAATAAATGTGGGGTGACCAAGAAACGTTGGCATAACAAACCAGAATACATCATGTGATTGGAAAAATTCCTGCTCGCTTTAAAAACATCAGAAAATTTAATATTTAGAAATAGCAGTTTGCGAATTACATAATGACAGCTTTTTAAAAAAATTTGTGTATGTACTTGGAAAGTTCACCAGTTGCCAACTATCATAAAATCAGTGTGAAGTGCCATTCGTAAGCCATTTTACTCCCATAACGTGACCCATTTCTAAGTGTAAAAGGATATTTGAGAAGAATAAATGTAGGAAGATCAAGAAACTTAGGCGTTATGAACCTTAACAGACCATGTGATTGGAAAAAAGGTTGTGGAAATAGAGGTCATTCTGGTCATTTTTAGGGCACAAGGTTTATTTTGGGGTTTATTTGTTATATTAGTCCAGTTAGCCAAATCTAAACTCATAAAATCAGTGTGAAATGCCATTCATAACCCATTTACTTTTATAACGTGACCCATTTCAAAGTTAAAAAGGATATTTGATGAGAATAAATGTAGGTTGATAAAGAAATGCTGGCGTTACAAACCAGAATAGAGTGTGTGATTAGAAAAAAGAAGCTGAAAAATAAGAGGGCTTGATGATGTCATCACAAAAGGAAAGTCGTTTCAGAGGCGGAGCATACAGTAATGAAAGATTACAAAAGCTCATTTTTTTATGCGAAATAATGTGCCCTGATGAATTGTTTAGAATATTCAAGAAGATTGTCCCATAGAAATCAAGTAAAAAGTCTGTCAGTGAACAGTGTAATACTATTGTTATTAAAGATAAAAATAGTCTTTATAGACATAAAGGAATAGTCCACCCAAAAATGCATGTTTAATCCACTGCATGATGTCCTCAAGATTAATTTAAAGATTTGGAAATTAATAACTTGGTCACTATTTTCTATTAAAAGTACCCAAAATATCATGTACTGACATTTACATTGTAGTATTCTTGAAAGTACCTTAGAAAATACTATAGTACATGATACATGCTATATATGCTATGCTAGTTTTTTAAGGATTATATGTGCCCCGGCAGCAACGTTTTACCATGTTTTTGTAAAATTATACTTCAAACTATACAAACACATTAAACTTCTATAAAAAGCTTGTCTGGTGTTTTTAAAGCGAGGGTCATTTTTATCAGCCGTTTGTATGTCTTGAACTTCCTGGACTGTGTCTGATTGTGTTTCTACCAGATGCTACAGAATCTAATATGACTGATAATGCTGTTGATGAAATCAATTTAAGCTGCACCCTGGAGTTCATTAGATAGATGAAGGGTGTAGTTTGCAGTTCTTATCAAGACTGAACCATTAGAATGCATGCAAAAATACTCCATAATACTATTTGTGCAGTTGTATTTCTGCTTACTGTACAGTTTTCCTGTATGCATGGAGAACCAGGACGACCTACTTCATCTGCCCAAATCTGCAGTACACAACCAATGTACAGAGTGTATCCCGAGGCTATGTACTCAACTTGACCTTCCATTTCCAGTGTGACGAACGAACCAGAACTGTGATCTAGCATCACTGTGACTCGTTATTAAGTTAGACTGCCAAAAGTGAGGTCATTTTTACACTAAATTGGATTAAAATGCAAAATAACCTTACTTCTGAGATGAACATGCATAGTGAGGTCATGCAGCATGCTACTGTTTGAGACATTTATGCTAAGTGCATAAAAAAAACAAGAAGGAGGAGCAATATGCAGTACATAATAAGTAAATAGTTTGCTGGTATTCCATTTGCATTCGCCATGGATGTTTCATCATGTAATGACTCTGCTGATTACTATTGATTAGCATGTGTGTGTGCTTGAACGCATGTGGCGTGAAGATGGTGAAAGAGGCCAAAACTGCTGTTAGTCAGACGCTCGAGCAGACGCAGAGCCGCGTGAATAAGCATGCAGGACCATTCCACAACACATTTCCCCGTGTGATGAGGTGGAAAAACTGCTCAAATGCAGCAGCCCGGGAGGATGACCTGCTGTAGTGCAGCTCATCCGCACTACAAAGACAAATACAGCCGTTTGATCGCTCCTCTGACCTACTATTCTCCCGGCTCAATGTGTTGCTTTATTTTGCAGCTGATTGTGTTTGATGCAAAATAAGGCGACCGCATCAAGTTGGGCGAATGACCAAAATGTGAGGAATTTTTTTATCACATATACAGTGTGTCTGTTTACTTTGTGTATTTTTGCATCGACAATGAAAATAGTTCCAAAGAAAGTTGAGCACAATACCAGTCGCAATATCTCTGGGAAACACACAGCAGTGCTGTTCCTGAACAAATCAGTGTTTTGGAACACATCTGTTAAGTAAATGCTTCAATAACTCTCTAATAATGGCAATCACTTTTGTTGTTACTGAATGAGTCATTGTATATGAACAAATCGGTCGAGTAAATGATTCAATTATTCACTTGTAATGGCAGTCGCTTGCTTTGTTCATGAATCAGTCATTGTTTTTAAGCAAACTGGTTGAGTAAATGATTCAGTGACTTGCTAATAATGGCACTCACTTATGTTGTTCCTGAATAAGTCATTGTATTTGAACAAATCAGTCGAGTAAATGATTCAATGACTCGCTTATAATGGCAGTCGCTTGTGTTGTCCTGGAATGAGTCATTGTGGATAAAACAAATCAGTTGAGTAAATGATTCAATGATTAGCTTATAATGGCAGGCCCTATGTTTTTTTTCTGAATGAATTATTGCGTTTGAACAAATTGATTGAGTAAATGATTCAATGTCTCGCTTATAATGGCAATCACAATATTTTATATTGATTTTTATAGTTATATAATAAATACTGAATATTGAATTTTAAAAATCAAGTTTATATTGATTATATTTTAATAGCCATGTAATAATATCACAATTTCATTTTAAATAATTGTGATATTTTCCTTCATATTTTTTATGCGAATGCTGTTTTGTCCTTTTTTCTCACATTTACCTGTACCTGTTGGAAATGGGCTTCCTTACATATCTACAGTCATGCCACCCAGCCTTACGTGTCCTTTAGCATTTATTAATTTTCAGATAATGAGCATTATCTCCTGCAGTGCATGCAATTCCAATTGCATTTCACAGGCTCTGAGTTTTTCTGATCTCTCTGGGTCGAGTCCATGGCGCACAAACTCTTGTTTCGCCATCGGCGTGTGGCAAGCAATAAATCCTCAAATCCCACTAATTCCATCAGAGTTTGTCAGAGATGGGGAGATTTTGAGCGGTGTGACCCGGTGAAAGCACTTCTTTCAGGAGAGCAGAGAGCCGTTTCAGTGGGCTGCCTTTGTACGCGGCCCGCTGATTTTCTTGACAGGTAAATTGAACGGTAAACTCTACAGCGCTGCATTTCACACGCAGATTGATCGGCTGTGCCTCGCCGGACACATTAAGCTGCAGGAGTTTGGCACGCTGGTCTGCTGTCTGAGCCGCCCGTCCGTAACAAAACGCTGATGTTTGTTTCCAGTTTGTGCCATGTGGGCCATTCAGACTTGAGTATATATGGTGATGCATTGAACTTTTAGGGTTTGCAATGACTTTGATGGAGATGTACAATTAAGTAACATTGTTTAATTGGATTAGTTTTTGGATCCTTTGTTGTCTCGTGACTCACAGATGTTTTAATAGCATCTCTGATTTCAACTTTATTAGCAGAAAAGGCGTTAGAGTTAAATGTGATTTAAAATGGTCATTGAGGCATTTTGATTTATAAATATTTTAGTAATATGTGGTAAAAAGTGATATATACTATTTTAACTAATTTTCTCATTCACCAATACAACAAAAACAGTAGTATTTCTTTTTTAAATTCACAGTAAACATGGCTTATATATTATCATATTGTATTTTATAAATTTTTATAATATAATACATTTTTATATTTAATATTTAATTAATATTAATTTTATATTTAATTTTTTTAATTATGTTAAAATTAGTTTGCATTAACCTTTTTGAGCTTACTCACTTTAAGCCATTTCCCAACAAGTACATTATTATATATTGACTTTCATCAAAAGCTAAAAATTTTTTTTGCTATAATTCCAGCCCTAAATGGGACAGGGAATGATATTCTGACTCTCTGTTGTGTCAATAGTCAATAGTAACACTGACCCAAATACACCTCAATGTCATGAAGTATGCTGCGGTCAGTCTTTATTTGGCGGGATGTTGTATATGTGAGTCAGACACACGAGGCCTGTGATATGAAAGGCTCACATCGTAGTAAATGCTGTAGATATTTGATATTTGCCAACTCTTTTTGTTCGTCCTTGCATTTTTGAGCAGCTCATTGCAGCAGCAGAAGCGGCGGTGTACTGTATTCATCACCTGCCAAACAGAGAGAGAAGAGAGGGAGGCAGAAAGGTCTCCTGAAGGGCGTACGAGGAGGAAAGGCAGGCGTTTGCTCTCAGTGCAGCTCTCAGGCGCTTCACCTTGAGCTGCGCTGCTTTGTCCGTTGGCTAGCGGAGCAGGAAGTGTCAGTGTGCTTTGAGGGAAGTAATGAGCGAGTGGAACGTTTATTTCATGGATGCGTGTTTGTCCTGAGTCTGATGAGCATAAGTTAATTTGAACTTTTAAAATAGTTTGCATAAAATGAGCTAAAATATAAATATTAGACGAAAAATTCAAAATTAGACATGTTGCCTTAGCAACTAACTGAAATCATTTAAATTTAAAGTACTAAAATGACTCAAAGCTGAACTGATTAATCAGAACATCTTGATTCTGAATCATTCTATATAAAATAGTGAATTAATTCTGTGTTTATATTTTAAGCATACTAGAAACATTTTCTTTAAGTAGTTCATTTATTTTGAATGTAACTGGTCATTTATTATATTAAGTGAAAATTAAACACAAAAGTTTTTTTTATTTTATATGATGATGAAGGGAACATGCTTGCAGTGGCAACAAAAAGGTTTAGTGTGTATTTTGTAGTTGCAGCTTTCCAGTTGTTTGTGTAGTTATTGTGTTTTCCAGAATAATCAATAATAAAAAAATCTGATGCATCAGGAATCATTTTAAAAGTATGACTCCCTAAATCAGAATTGGACCGAATCATGTGCCAAATGACTCCCACCCGTCTTTAATGCTGAAACTGAATATTTGGTGGATATTATGCATCTAGATTTGATTAGGTCATGAAATGTTATGTTGGAAGCATATTTTTAATAACATGCACTGATGAATCATTCATGATAAGACCAGGATCATTTATTGAGAAGGCGAAATGCATCGATTTTGATTTTATGTCTTTAATTCATAGTGCTTCGGCTGTCTAAAATGAGTTTTTATTATTAAACTGATTCACACATTGAGAGACTGAAAGCTCTTTGTGGTTCTCCAGCAGTGTGAGCGTGTAAGCAGCCAAACTGAGCATGAGCACCCCGAGACGTCTCACCCACCCACCGTGTCCCTCACAGATCAAACCGGCTCTCTGCTTCTAGAACGTGTGAAAAGATGGAATAATGGAGGGCCACAGGGCAGCGCTCGCAGAGGCTTCACAACACCCGCTAATGTAATTGGTTTCAATTCCCTGCACTGCTGCCGCACCCTTCATACCCACAATGCCCCTCCACACTTGTCACTTCCTGCAGCGTGAGGACGAGCACATGAGAATACAGCCATTTAGATTTCAAACACCTTTGTCACAAAAGTGTGAATCACTCTATTTCTGTTTGGAAAGACTGCGATAGGATTGCATGCTCTGTTCTGAAATAGAAAAAAAATACATTTATATTATTATTTGAATTATTATATCAGATAAATACATTTAATTAAATATTGTATCAAACATTTTAAATAACTTTTTATAGAATTTTATTAACTATAATACATTTGTTATAACTAATGTTATTTATGAGTAATAAAGTGTTTTATATATATTGCATATAATTTTATATATATATATATATATATATATATATATATATATATATATATATATATATATATATATATAATTAAAATATAATGTATTTATATTATTATTTTGCTATTTAAATGTAATTAAATATATAACGATATATGAAATTATTTATTATAATAATTAAATGTATTTAATATAATTTTATACTTATGGAATAATAAAATTATTACATAATATGAAATGATTACTCTAATTTCTGCTGGACAGAGTGAAATTGTCGTCATTTGATGTTTTCCGTTGTGAGGCGCAGTCGTTTGTTTGCTTGAGAAAATTGGCATGTTTTTGGTCTCGTGTTTGAAATATTACAAATTTGCTTGTTCTCCAATCAGAGAGTTTGTGTGTTTTTGTGCTGGGAATAACGTGTTTATTGTCTTTGTTTATAAACTTTGGACAATTTGGACATCTGAACGTTTCAGACCCAAACAAACACATCAGTTTGCACCTTTTCCAAAGGTTTGTAGTAGATTTGGTGCTGTGTTTCTTTACAGATTTTGACAGAATTGGTGTCAAACAACAGATTATTTATCACATAAACAGTTTAATGAATCATTTGACTTGAGGAATATGTTGTTGCTCAAAGGTTGCTCTTTTGTGTTTTCATTTTCTCTTCTATGTTGATGCTTAAATGCTTGATATATACAAATCTGAGCACAGTTTGAGACGTGACTGAGGTTTATTTTGAATCGTGATTTTTTTTTTTCTTCATATAAATGAATATGAGATGCATGATGCTTAGTCTCAATTTGCACTCCATTCATTCTCATTGCTGTCAGGGAACAACAGTTGGGATGTTTTTTAAATCTCTGTTTTTCTTGAGCAGCAAATCAGCATATTATCATGATTTCTGAAGGATCATGTGACACTGAAGACTGGAGTAATGATGCTGAAAATTCAGCTTTGATCACAGAAATAAATTATATTTTAACATATATTGAAATAGAAAACAGTTCTTTTAAATTGTAATAATATTTCATAATTTTACTATTCATACTGCATTTTTTGATCAAATAAATGCAGCCTTGGTGAGCAGAAGAGACTTCTTTCAAAAACATTAAATATCTTACCAACCCAAGACTTTTAATTGTTAGTGTAACCGTTTAGGAGCTCACATTCTTCTGATGTCCTTGCAGATTTAGTCCTCATCCTCATCCTTATCCAAAAGTCCTCATCACTAGTGTAGAGGGGGAAGGGTGTGTGTGTGTGTGTGTGTGTGTGTGTGTGTGAGTTTTAATTGGAGAGCTGCAGACGGCTGGCCAGCAGAAATTAGAGCTGGAAGCCCCCTGCAGTCCACATACGAGCACGTTCCACACACACACACACACACACACACACACATGCGCTTAGCAATGCGAATAAATCCTGTCTCAGAGGAGCTGTGAAAAATGACGGGATCGGAAAAAGCGAGCAGAAGAGGGAGGCGAGGAGACTGCCAGAGAAATGTTTGTAGGCTGCCGGTGCCACACATGCATATGGGCATCCAAGAAACGGCGTCCCTGTAGGAAAGACTGCGACAGGATCGCTCGCTCTGTTCTCAAATACTTGTGGAATTTATAAAATGATACCCATGTATACAGCTGGGCAGTAACTGATTACATGTATTCTGGAATAATAATCAGATTCCCAACAAGTAAGTACTTGTAATTAGATTATATTACATTTCAAAATACTCCTAATCAGACTACAGTTACTTTTTTATTGATTACGTGATTACATTCACACAATAGGAATACATTATTCATAATTTGAGTTTCCCTAATTCTTCTTTTTCAGTGTTTAAATGTTCCTTTCTGAAACAGCCTACTGCTTATATACATTCAGTGGACTTTAACACAAAGTAAGGGATTTACTAAGTGTTTTATTTTGATTGTTACTACTTTAAAATTATCTTTTTTATTTCATTAATTGTTTGCTTTTCAATAAACTTACGAACCCCTTGCACTTATGAAACCTTGACGTAATGCGATGTTTAAAGAATTTTATGTTATTAATAAAAATAAATGGAATATATAGTATTTCTCTTTGTATTTTTATATCAGTATAGTACAATATTATCCTATTTAAATCAATGTGATTAAATGAGTTAGATCAAAAGTAATCTAAAATAAATTATTCTGATTATATTATCTAAAAATTATAATGTAATGGATTACGTTGCTAACTAAATTTTTTGTCATGTAATTTGGAATATATATATAATGCACTGACAAATATGTTGTTTATATCTGTCCAGTGCTGCCCATCCAATCTTTCATCCCCCTCCAGCAGGTAGTGAGGTCATATGTCAGGTTAACATCACAGCCGAGTGGAATATAATAGCGTGAGACTGCTGCGCTTAGCATTTCCCAGCCTGCCGCTCTCCGCCGGCTTCATTTTCAAACGCCGATGGCCTTGAACAACTGAACTCTGAACTAGATTTTCCCTGCCTGAGATGCCCTTTAACGGGAGCATTTCTGATAAATTGGGCCGCGCGGAGACCAATGGAGCCTGACGGAGTTTAGTTCAGCTCGCTCGTAGAGCCTCTCTCGCTCTCTCTCTCTCACGTGCTTTATGACATGTTCACTGGCTCGTCTGCACCATATGCTTCTCCCGTGGGTTCGGTGCGCCCGTATGCGGCGTCTCTTGGCGACGTTTGTTTGAGTTTGTGAGCAGACTGTTTTGTTTGTCGAGACCAGGTGTTTCTGATCAAGCCAAATTAGTTGGTGGCTAACACCAGTGCCAGAACATTTGGACGTGTGTTGTGTTTTTGTTCATTTAACAAAACTAGGGATTCAGCAACATCTATCTATCTATCTATCTATCTGTCTGTCTGTCTGTCTGTCTGTCTGTCTGTCTGTCTGTCTGTCATTCTATCATTCTATCATTCTATCATTATATTGTTTATGCAATTTTTCTGTTATTGTGTCCATCCATCCATCCATCCATCCATCCATCCATCCATCCGTCCATCCGTCCATCCGTCATTTTCTGTCTGTCTATCTATCCGTCTGTCTATCTATCGTTCCATCCATCCATCTACTTTGCCAAATTCTATAACTTCTCAGAAAGTAGTTGTTTTGTGTTCTTTCTTGCTGAAAACGACTAAGGGAATCATTAACAGAAGCATTAAGGAGCCATTTAGTGAAATCAGAAACTGAACTAGAATCGATAAGTGAATCCGCCTCTGGCTCACCCCTGAGCCGTTCACTTGAGTAGATGCGAGTGTTTTGTTGTGGTTTGGCTTGAAATGATCTCGGCTCATTATGGAGAGTCTCTCATTGATGTGAGATCAGCTGTTTCCAACATCTCCGTGACCCGCCGTTCTTCCCCCGGCTCTAAGAAAACAAGCTCTCAGACGGCTGTCTGACTCTTCAACTCTCAGATAAACAATCGGGAGAGAGCGCGGATGGCGCGTAACACTTGTCTGCCCAGAGAACACTTCCCTGCCGCCAGACGAATCCCGACGCGGTTTCACATCACCTCCCTCATTACAAACGAGTGCATTTTCCCGAACAGATGCCTGTTTGAGATGCGGCTTCCATTCGAACGAATCGTGTAGTTGATGTAGCTCATTGCTTATTGATACGCTCGGTTCATTCCTGTAAATAGGTGCACGTCTCCAGCGCGCTTCTGTTTGGGAAATTAGTGGCAGAATGATCTCATTTGAAGGCTCGGGCACCTCTCCTTACCCTGATCCCGTGTCCCGGGGGTATCGAGCAGGGGCGGATTGGCTTCTTCTGCAAACCTGATTAGAATAGTGTTTCAGTTAATCAAGGATGAGCTCGCTTTTTTCCCTCCTCCTCTTTTAAAAATGACTTTTGTGTAATGTAATTACGCCATGTCGTTTTTCCAGCTCTATGAAATTTAATTTTGATCGTCCCGTTGGGGAACGGGTTAAAAGTGACGTCGTGTGCAGCGCAGTAATGGACCAAGATGGACACCTCTGCTCTTTTATTAGCCGTTAAATTATAAAACAGGATTTGGTGGAAAGTAAAATTACAAACAAACTTTTGGGGGAAAAAAACATTCACATTATTTGTGAGTAAAATGTATTGTTGCAAATTAATTCACTTGATTTACATTTAAAATGTAGAATAATTGTTTTTTTATTAGTTCTTATCATCAGACATTGTTTTTGATGATAAATTTGTATTAAGTCATAAAACAAAATCCAGAAAAAAACAACAAAATCAAATGGAAAACAATAAATTTATTGTTTTATTGACTTATTTTGCAAATTAATTGTTATATATTTGTTTGGTTACATTTAAAACATTGAATAATTTAAAGTTTTAGGAATTCTTTTCATTAAATAGCACTTTTTGATGAAAAACCATAAAATTCACAATCCATGAAAAAAATAAAATGGATTTAAGGATTTCACAAACATGTGGAATGTGTCTCCTTCCTTGAAATGAATGTTCTGATAAATATCAATACCAAATGATATGGAAAAACATATTGTGATAACATTTTTGCCAATATTGTCTGCATGAACTCCACAGCTCAATATGTGATCCGCTAGGCCGCTGCTCCGACATCTTTTCCTGTTTTTAATCCAACCTCTCAACTATTTTACAACACGTCCACGGCTGAACTATGTTGACATTTAAAACGGTTTGGAAAGATTACGTGAACGGCTAGTAAATGTCAAGCTAATACTGTGATTTCCCTTAAGAATCCCAGCACCTGCATTTCACCCGATTTCCAAAATCCTGAACCCTCCGAACGGACGTATAAGAGGATGTTTCTGTGGATTTGTCATAATATCCCAGAGTTCCCTGCAGAGCTGGTGAGGTCCTGCCTTTCTAGACGGGAACTTGTGTGATCGCATTCATTTATTTTGTGTTGGATTTCTGGGTTAAATATCATGAGCGTCTTTAAATGAAAAGGTCACCGTATCTCCCCAGAAAACATTCAGTTCCAGAGGAAATGAAGATGAAAGAAGTGCAATGCAATTCTAACACGTTTATATTGCTTTGAACTGATTGATATCTCCATCCGCGTCCCCAGAGATGACCCTGAAGGGTGGAGAGTGCTGCTTTCTTATCTGAACTGTGACTCCAAATTGATGTGTGCTTTCATCTTATATTAGTCGTCTAGTCCAGAGATTTTCAAAAATGTCAAAGTCACTTAAAATCGAATCACAACCTTGCAAAAATCTCTCCGCTGATGAGGGGACACGTCATGGAAAGCAGGACTTTACTTGCGCTTTTGAGTTTGATCTACTATGTATCACAATGCAAAACTTGTAGTACACCCATGTGTACTTTGGTGTCTAGTGTAACTATATTTAACTATATTTGCATTTATGTTTGAAAATTTAAAATTCCATTTATTCCTGTGATCAAAGCTGAATTTTCAACACCATTAGTCCAGTCTTGATCCTTCAGAAATCATAGTTTAATCATTGGAAACCATGATATATTTTACTTTTTAGGATTCTTTATTGAATAGAAAGTTCAAAAGGACAGAATAATTTTTTTGTTTACTTTTGTAACTTGTACTGTCATTTTTGATCAATTTAATGCATCCTTGCTGATTAAAGTATTCATTTATTTACAAAAATAAATATTGCTTACCCCAGACTTTTGAATGATTTTTTAAGTTTTTTCAAGCTTTTTTTTTTTTTTTGCTTTGATTTGGAGTTTGTGATGTGATTCATCTCCGGAGGGTTTGGTTCAAGGCTCTGAACTCTATGTTGAAATCCCTGTGGAGAAAATGAATGGGAGGCAGAGATCCAGACCCAAATGGTTAGAGAGTCGGACTCGTAACCTAAAGGTTGAGAGTTCGAGTCTCAGGTCCGGCAGGAATTGTAGGTGGGGGGAGTGAATGTCCAGCGCTCTCTCCACCCTCAATACCACGACTGAGATGCCCTTGAGCAAGGCACCGAACCCCCAACTGCTCCCCGGGCGCCGCAGCATAAATGGCTGCCCACTGCTCCGGGTGTGTGTTCACGGTGTGTGTGTGCACTTTGGATGGGTTAAATGCAGACCACAAATTCCGAGTATGGGCAACCATACTTGGCCACACGTCACATCACTTTCATAATGACTTTAGCCTTGGCTGTAAAATTGTTTATTTATTTCAGTGAAATGCACAATTATGCACAATAAAATACTTTAATAAAGAGAGCTATAATATAGATCATGCTTTTTTTTTCTCATTTGCTCTGTTTTTTTTTAACACCGAACTTCAAACTCATCTAAGCCACATTGTTCACTCTTGAAGTAAACCTTTGCCCGGTTGGTAATTAAATAAACTGTTTTAGCCGCCGCTTGAACTGAACGTGACTCGTCCGGTGTGTGTGATACCTGATAACTGATTAAGATTATTGAAAGCATTGTCATAGTGTTTTAATTTCAACATTTAGTATTACTAAAACATTTTTAAATTTTAATTTTTTTTTCTGCTAACTTTAGTTAATAAGCTATGACATAACTTTAATAATCAGTATAATAATTTATAGTAATACTTTTATTCATTTATGAAAGTATGGTTCAGTATTGTTTTTAAAAAAATATTAAAGCACTATTTTAGTTTTTGTTCAGAATCCATTTGAAAAACTATCGGTTGGTTAATCAGTATTGGCCAGTGTGGTCCAGCCTAGCTATCAGTATCGGTAAAATCCACTGTCGCTCGACGTCTAGTTCCATGGCCATAGCAACAGCATTTTGGTAGCAAAGAGTAGGCAGTCACAACTGATTTATTTGCATAATGATGTCATAAACTCAAAAAAAGGTGGAAAATAGTGATGAAAAACCAAATGATGTCTGTTTTATAAGAAGACTTCCAAATATAATGCTGGAATAGTGTCGATTATGACCTCTTTAATGCACAGGCGGTACCTTTTGTTCTGTTTAAGATGGGCTCATTCCAGGATGCAGTTGTGTCGATTACCCAGCATCCTTTGAGCTAAGTCTGCTCCGATAGCACTGTAGGTGTCCCAGTTTCTCCCTCCACGAATGTAGAGCAGAGCCCGGCGTTTGCAGAACATGATTTAATGGGGAACGGGCTCACATCACTGTAGTTTTTGTATTTTTCAGACGCTCTCTTAAGACCAGATCTGAGCGTAATTAAGTACGTCACTGCAGAGGAAGTTCACTATTATAGCTATCTTACATGCTGCAGTTTTGACTTAATCGAAATGGCAGCTGTGCTATGAAACATTTTCCATGAGGTTTACTTTTCTTAACAGTCTGTCTCGTTTCTCCAGACACCATTCGGGACGGGTCTTGTCATTTCAATTTGGTTCAGCCTCAGTCTGTGATAGGGAGCAGAGGCTGCTTAGAGCCTGAAGATATGTTTCGGCTTGCTAATTTCATGGAAATCACTTTGTAGATTTTTCTGCTATGATAGCATTTGCAGACGAGTAATATAAGTTTCATCCTGTTTCACGATTGTTCCATTTTATTCTGTTCTCAGTTCTACTGTTACGAGTTCTAAGCATGACTAGTACTGTTTGCTCATAATTTATGTTAGTAATTTGATTTGAAGTATTAAAGTTCAGTTCCATTTATGTTACAGGACTTGGGGTTGTAAGCACCCACCTATCAACCACACAGAATATGCTAGAAACTGTATAGCAACTTGCTGAAAAACCACTAATGACCACCTTGCTATGAACACCCTAGTAACTACCTAGCAACACCCTAGGAACTTCCTAGAATATCATACAAGCAGCCATATGCACTCAAAACACCATAGCAACCACACAGCAATGAGCTAAAGCACTCTGAACACCTTAACAACACATAACAAACTCAGAATGCCCTGGAAACCCTTTAGCAACCACATAGAAACACACTCCCTAGTGACCACCTTAAAACATCCTAGAAGCCACTTAGAACATCACTGTATCAATTATATGCAGCCAGAACACCCTAACAACCACCTTCAACACCCTAGAAACCACTCTGAATATCATAGCAAGCATATGCACTCAGATCACCCTATAGCAACAACTCAAAATGTCTTAGCAACACCCTGGAAACAACTTATGGCCATTTACCAACCACATAGAAACATAGAGAGCTCTTTGAATACCATTGTAGCAACAATATGCCCTCAAACCACCCTAACATCCAGTAACGAGTTAAATGAGATTTAACACCCTAGTAAATTGCATTAAAAAACAACTCAGCATGCTTTAGCAACACCCTGGAACACACAGAAACCCATTGAAGAGTCACACACCCTAGCGACCACCTAGAACATAATTATGTCAGTCATATGCACTTAGAACACATTACCAAACACCTAGCAATGCCCTAGAAACCACCCTTGGCCCTTTACCAACCACACAGAAACACACTAAAGAGTCGCAACACCCTAGCGACCACCTAGCAACACTCTAGAAACCACCCTTGGCCCTTTACCAACCACACAGAAACATTTAAAAGTAACAACTCTCTAGTGATCATTTAGCCACACCCTAGAAACCACCTAGAACATCATTGTATCAATTATATACACTCAGAACACCCTAGCAACCACCTAGCAATGCCCTAGAGACAATTTTGAATATCATAGTAGCAACCATATGCACTCAGATCACCCTAGCAACCAGTAATAAGCTAAAGGACCCTCAACACCCTAGTAATTGCATTGCAACACATTAAAAACTACTTAGAATGACTTAGCACCCACTTTAAAACACATTGAATGCTCACAACATCCCAGCATCCACCTAGAACATCAAAGTAGCAACAATATGTCTTCAAAACACCGTAGCAACCACATAGCAGTGCCCTGAAAAACTATAGCAACTGCATTGTGGTAGCAACTTTTGAACTGTCCTCACATTTTCTTTTGAATATGTAAAAATATTCTTTTTTTTTCTTATGAAAGCATCTGCAGCCGAGTAATGTAAGCCCCATACTGTCCCATCTTTTCTTTTTATTCTGTGTTTCAGTCTGTCTCTCATTGTCTGGTTGTGCTCTAGGGAGATCTCAGCAGAGGTTCTGCTCTTTCATGTTGTCCGAGCTCAGATCTTTAAAAGGCCAGTGTCCCCAGACAGGGAGCGGTTAAGTGTGAGCTCCGCGGGGTCCCGTGGCCCCTAAAGCACAGGTGCATGAGTGCCGGGCCCCGGCCAGCCTCTAGCTTCAAACACTGCTGGACTCTGCTGAATCCCCAAACAGTTCTAGCCGTTCCAACAGTGTGTGTTTTCACTGCTTTCCCACACGCGCTCTGCTCTTTCTCAGCACTGAAATGTAGGAGGGACGGGTGCTTACAGCACTGCTGTGAATTACCACACAGATGAATTTTAATTCAAAAGTTGCATTGCGTAGAGTAATACATTTGCAATAGAAATAAACAAGGATAAACACCTTTTTTAAAGCTAAAGTATGTTTTTGTTGTCTTTTGTTGCTGAATGAACATGAATGAACTGAATGATGTAATTCAAAGTTTACATCATTTCTGTGTAAACTTTGCATCAATCCATTCTTACTGCAATTCAATATAAGTTTGCGATAAAACAGATTTCTGAGCGATTTTTGAACTGCTTGTTACTCATGAAAGAGGCTCATTGTGACCAACAGACCAACATTTTTATTTATTTTTTACTTCCTTAAGTGTCTTTCTATAACAACATTTTTTTTTGTTTAACAATAAATTGAGAAACTTTTCTGTGCTAATCGATTATGCGATATAATTACACAACCAAATGCACTTAAATGTTTTGAACCTAAAATATTCCAGTAATTTAAAGATATAGTACACAAAAAAAAATGGAAATTCCCTCATCAGTTACTCACCCTCAAGTTGATCCAAACCTGTATGAGTTTCTTTCAGCGTTTGAACACAAAAGAAGATATTTTGAAGAGTGTTGCTAGCCAAACAGCTGACGGTAGCCATTGACTTCCATAGTATGGAAAGAAGACTGTGGAAGACCATGGCTACCGTCAGCTGTTTGGCTAGCAACACTGTTCAAAATATCTTCTTTTGTCTTCAGCAGAAGACAGAAACTCACACAGGTTTGGAACAACTTGAGGGTGAGTAAACGATGACATAATTTTCATTTTTGGGTGGACCGTCTCTTTAAAGCCACACGAGCGTCAGACCTCACATGAAGTGTAGCTGAATTTGTCGTCCACTGCTTTGACTCTGAAGAACATCTGTCAACATGAGCGCGTCTGTGTCAACACTCCTATCAGTGTGTTGTTTAACCTAGCATCTGCGGCTACAGTAAATAGGATCTGTGGAGGACTCTTCTTGGCAGATTGCGCGACTCGATACGTCCGTCAATACGGCAGGTAAACATATCAGTTATGTTACCATGGCAGTCAGACTTCACGTCTCCCTCCGTGATCCAGTCCACGGTTGAATTTCAAACCAAGCCATTAAATATGGGCCGCATTAAAGGACTGCCGACCACATCGGCCGTGCCGCCTTTCATGCAGGGAATGCTGGGAAAGAGGTGGGCATATAATTAAGGGTCTGTGGACATTTTAGGAGACAGAGGAGTGATATTTACTCATTCCGTTTGTGGGTAAGGGTGGAGTTAGGTTTGCAGCGTGGGGCTAACGGGAGCCAGGCTGCGGGTGCGAGAGGAAAGCTGTGGTGACTTACAGAAGAAAGCCAATCCTCTGGAGAAACACGAGTTCGATGAAGCATGGGAAGGCCTGCAGCGCCATACTCCAGCAAAACAAGTCAGATAAGGCAGTGTACATGGTTCCCCTTACTGTATGATTACCATATTCATATCCTATAGTATTTACATATTTTCATATCACATCTTCTCTTGGTATTTTTGTCTTGTTTTCCATTACAAATATCTAAAATATCTTAAATCGAGATACATTTACTTGTGAAGCAAAATGACTTTATGTATTTGTATTGCATAATTAAATAATGGTATGTAAATTAAGTATGTTTATGCACAAAACAACAGAAAAAAGTCAACAGGTAGAAAATCTTGGTTTCCCTTTAGGTTAAGAATATTATTGTTATGCTATTGCCACAGTTTTTTTTTTCTTGTTTTACACATAATTATCAAAATTAAGTGAGTTTATGCTTAAAACAGCAAAAAAACTTGGATTCCCTTTAAATTAAGTATATTTTTCTTATGCTATTGACAGATTTTTTTTTTCTTGTTTTACACATAAAAAATTATCAGCATTAAGTGAGTTTATGCTTAAGACAGCAATAAATATTAATGCAGTAAGAAAAAGTGTGGTAAGTTTTCCAATTAAATTAAGTTTCGTTTTCTTTCCCCATTGGCAGATGGGGTGTGGGTCAAGAAAAAAAATCTCTCAATGCGGTAAAAAGATTTAAATTAATTCAGCAATTTCCCCTATTGGCCATTATTTTCTTGTTTTAAGCATAAAATCACTAAATTTTGATATTTTCAGAAGTTTTAGATATTTGTACTGGAAAAAATATTAAGAAAATCATTTTTTTGCAGTGTGTAGTTTTTCTGACTAGATTTAAATGGCCAACAACTAGCAGTTACTGTACCATATTTTTCATTGTCTACACAACGATGAAGATTCATTTTCATACAGCAGTTCCAGGAATTATTCACTGATTCATTTGAATCACCGCTCATTCAAATATTTTTGAAAAATATTTATGTATTCAAATATTTAGTTAAAGATTCTTATGTTTTTGGTTCACACATGCATCAATAAATGTGGGTGATGTGTAGTTATATTAGTGTATGTTTGATACTATCATGCTAACTAATATTAATTTTGCTCTTTTTGGGTTTAGCTACTTTTGTAAAAGGTTAAATTGACTGTACTTTAGTAGTTTGTAGCCTGAATTTCAACGTAGCTTCCTCAACACTGTTTCAGAGAATACTAAAGTATTACCAACAGTAATGACTAAAACCACCATGGTTATACCACAGCACCATCCTTCCTTTCCTTTTCGCAGTGCAAGTGTGCTAGTTTGATTGTGGCTAAGTCGTTTGTTAAGGGATTTGACTGCTGCCCTCCTTCTGGAATTGAATGTTTAATTACAGTGAATATACCAGATTGGTCGTGACTTGTTGGAATTGAACATTTATAGCAGTGAAAGTGACCTTCTTGATGGGGTTTCAAGAGCGTGTCATTCTCTAGTATCATTACGTCTGTGGGGATCCGGGAATCTGTGCCCTGCATATCGATGCCTGACCAAATGTGCTTCATTATCGCCTAGAATAATACAATTTGGCTTGGGAAGCGTCAGAGGCTGTGCGTGGAGGAAGAGGAAGCAATGGTAGTTTTTCAACGGCCTTGGAAATGTTTTAACTATTCATTTGCTCCATAGGGATTTTATAAAATCCTTTAAATGCAGAGTTCAATACCTTGACCCGAGATGCATCTCAACATCACAAACTTTAATTTGAAACAATAACATATTTAAGGCAAGCCATTAATATATATCATCATACTTACACAATTGTATATATCTTGTATTACAGGTTTTCTGAAATGCTGTTTAAATTTACAAATGAGACAAGTTTTTATTAATATGCATTAATTTGCATAGACATAGACTTTCAACATGTTTTAAAATAAAATAAAATGTTAAATATTTATCAGGTGACTTGTGTATTAACAAACCCTTCTGTAAAATAAATTCAGAATATATACTTCAAATAGAAACATGTGTGGCTTATGTCAGCGTATGTCATCATGTACCAACAGATTTAATGAATGTGATTTTTTTTTTGTAAAAAATAGAGCAAACATACAAATAATTCCAGCGGCATCATGGGAAATCGGTCTGCGTACCTCACGTGCCTCTCAAAACACTGCCGGCGAAACTGACTGCTTCTGCAGATGTGGTGAAAACAAGCGTTCTCATGTTTCTTCAGGTACCGCTGCTCAAACGCTGCTTCTGAAGAGGGAACGTCAGGTCGTAGGGCTGATGAGAAAAGCAGAATGAGAGAACGAGAAGTCGGACTATTTTTAGGTGGCTGATCGTACCTGTGCCAAGTCTCTGGAGTGTTCTCCAGGGTGTTCTCAGGCCCCGCTAACCCCGCGGTCGCTGCTGGTGAATGAGGGCCGCCCGCTGGAGGCTGGCGGAAGGTTTCCCCCAATCGGTGGCCTCCTTTCTTGCGGCTCTCTGGAGGGAATTTGGCAGAGGGAATGAAACGGGAATATGGAGCTTTTTTTTACAGAATACACTCCTCCGGCATCTGATTCTGCCCTGGAGAGGAATGAGAGAAAGAGAGAATATGAATGAATGCAAAAGAGGGGAAAGCAACGCAATGCAAAAGCTAATTTTGCCATGTTAAAGGAATATTTCCCCCAAAAATAACTCTTTCATCACATTATTCTAAAACTGTATAACAGTTTCTTTCATTAAACACAAAAGGGGAAGCAACTGTTTTTTTACAACTTTATTTTATTTTATTCTACTAGTTTGTGTTTGTTTGTGTATGTCTATCTCTCTGCTTCTTTCATGATGTTTTTTAGTCTCTTTCTTCAAGTTACACTGTTAACTTAGTAGCTTAGTCTTTATGAGAGACTCATTCATTCAAGAATACAAGTGAGTCATTGAATCATTCACTCAAATGTAACCTTGTATTCTATTCTATTCTATTCTATTCCATTCCATTCCATTCTATTCTATTCTATTCTATTCTATTCTATTCTATTCTATTCTATTCTATTCTATTCTATTCTATTCTATTCTATTCTATAGCACTATATAAGCATCATAAAAGTAGTCCATGTGACTTGTGTTCTACTATTCTGTTCTGTTCTGTTCTGCTATTTATCACTATAAAAGTAGTCCAAATGACTTCTGTTCTGTTCTATTTTATTCTATTTTATGTTGTATAGCACTATAAAAGCATCATAAAGTATCCATATTACCTATGGTCTGTTCTATTCTATTCTATTTAACACCATAAAAGCAACATACTGTGAAAGTATTCCATGATTTCTGTTCTATTCTATTCTATTTTATTCTATTCTATGTTGTATAGCACCATAAAATCATCATAAATATTACCTATGGTCCATATTACCTATGGTCTGTTCTGTTCTATTCTATTTAACACTATAAAAGCAACATACTGTGAAAGTATTCCATGATTTATGTTCTATTCTATTTTATTCTATTCTATTCTATGTTGTATAGCACTATAAAAGTATCATAAAGTATCCATATTACCTATGGTCTGTTCTGTTCTATTCTATTCTATTCTATTCTATTTAACACTATAAAAGCATCATACTGTGAAAGTATTCCATGATTTCTATTCTGTTCTGTTGTATTCTGTTAGGTTCTATTCTGCTATTTAGCACTATAAAAGTAGTCCAAATGACTTCTCTTCTAATCTATTTTATTCTATTCTATCCTATTCTATGTTGTTTAGCACTATAAAAGCATCATAAAGTAGTCCGTATTACCTATAGTCTGTTCTATTCTATTCTATTCTATTCTGTTCTATTCTATTCTATTCTATTCTATTTAACACTATAAAAGCATCATAAAGTATCCATATTACCTATGGTCTGATCTATTCTATTCTATTTAACACCATAAAAGCAACATACTGTGAAAGTATTCCATGATTTCTGTTCTATTCTATTCTATTTTATTCTATTCTATGTTGTATAGCACCATAAAATCATCATAAATATTACCTATGGTCCATATTACCTATGGTCTGTTCTGTTCTATTCTGTTCTGTTCTATTTAACACTATAAAAGCAACATACTGTGAAAGTATTCCATGATTTATGTTCTATTCTATTTTATTCTATTCTATTCTATGTTGTATAGCACTATAAAAGTATCATAAAGTATCCATATTACCTATGGTCTGTTCTGTTCTATTCTATTCTATTCTATTTAACACTATAAAAGCATCATACTGTGAAAGTATTCCATGATTTCTATTCTGTTCTGTTGTATTCTGTTAGGTTCTATTCTGCTATTTAGCACTATAAAAGTAGTCCAAATGACTTCTCTTCTAATCTATTTTATTCTATTCTATTCTATTCTATTCTATTCTATTCTATGTTGTTTAGCACTATAAAAGCATCATAAAGTAGTCCGTATTACCTATAGTCTGTTCTATTCTATTCTATTCTGTTCTATTCTATTCTATTCTATTTAACACTATAAAAGCATCATAAAGTAGTCCATATTACCTATAGTCTGTTCTATTCTATTCTATTCTGTTCTATTCTATTCTATTCTATTCTATTCTATTCTATTCTATTCTATTCTATTCTATTACACTATAAAAGCATCATACTGTGAAAGTATTCCATGATTTCTATTCTGTTCTGTTGTATTCTATTCTGTTATTTAGCACTATAAAAGCAGTCCAAATGACTTCTATTCTATTTTATCCTATTCTAGCATTTGTGTGAGGAAAAAAAATCCAAATTTAACTCACTTGTTACTGAAAATCTTCAATACATAATATTTCTCCTGTTGTGTTCCACAGAAGAAAAAGTTACAGATTTGGAACGACATGAGAGTAAATATAAACCGAATGTGAATTTCTGGGTGAATTATTCCTTTTAAGAGTCGTTCGTGTAAAAACTGAAGGGGTGAATGAAGCTGATGGGACAGAAAGTGACAGAGAAAGAGAAACTGAAGTGAATAGGATTGTAGGAGAATGGGGTCAAGGTCGGGGAGACAGGAAGAATGGCGCGTGAGAGAGCAGTGGAGCAGGAAGTGCAGCCTGTGGAGATTGGAGGGAAGGGAGGGTCTGGCATCATTCCTTTTGTTGTGTTTTCATTCTGCTGCCTTTAACAAGTCTCATTTGTGGATCAGGGCAGGATTAGATGCTACAGGGGGGCATTTGATTGGTCTTGCCATGGATAAATGCTCCTCTCAGTGGGAGATGGGGGCAATAGCATGATGAAAACCCACTCTGAGTGCTGATAGACTAGCAAATAACATTCTTTTGTTCAGCTAAACGCAGGAGAGAAGTCGCCCCACCACTCCAGAGAGACAATACCACTATGTGATGATGCACTTGACGCTCACTGATAACCCAGCTTTGCTTGCATTGACTGTATTCATGCAACACAGCTGTAAGCCTCACCAATACTAGCGCTTTTGATATTTCATCAAAAATAAAAATGATTTTTCCAGTAGACAACAAAAATTAGCAGTAGAAGCAGTTAAAATCAAACCAAAACACTGCAATCGGTCACAGTTTGCAAACAAAAATGGAAACGGAGCACAAAAAGTCATTTTCTTATGCAGTATTTCTGATATAAAATATCTAAGCATTCTTAAAACAACATGCAATTAAAATAATAGATAATTCGTCAGAGATTAAATATTTTTCTTACCCAGGTGGCAGATTTTTTTAGGCCTAAACTTCCCTAAATTTAATGATATTAAAGTTTAAAACAAGCTTAAAATGAGTGATGCAAGCAAAAAAAAATATTATATATATATATATATATATATATATTCTTTTTTTTTATTTTTATTTTTATAATATGTTGTTATTATGTTATATTACTTTATTTAGCCCAATAAAAGTACATAGTAATGTAAAATATTACATAGTATTTAATTTAATATATTTTTTTTATCATGCTGTTTATGTCATTTGCTTATGACTTTCTCTGTTTCTGACATGAAAATATAAACATTCTTAAAAAAACATGCATTTACTTAATAAAAATGTTTATTTTTCTTACCCAGATGGCCAATGTTTTTTTTCTTTCTTATTTTAGGCATAACAGATTCCCTAAATTTAATGAGCTTAAAACAAGAAGATATATCCTGTAAAAATAAGTCTTCCTCTCAACTGCTCAGAATTTTAAAGATGTTTGGATGTTTTTACATATCAAAATATTGATATGAAAATGTTGTTTAGCGGCGAGGACGCCTCAGAAACGATCAGAGAAACAGGGAAATGCTGTTTACTCAGGCTGTGTGCTTCTCTGCAGGCTGGTCATGTGGCGATGAGAGCCGCAGAAACAGTGGGGCGTTTGTCACGCCGTCCAGATGAAACGTGCCAGTAATGACACCAGATGAGGGAATCAAACTGCTCCACCAGCTCAGTCCAGATTCACGTCTACCCTCCTTTTTTTATATTATTATTAATGCACTCCGCAAATTACCAACGGCCCTCCAATTTGGGTTTAATTTAGATGTTGGATTACGTGTGATCTCTCCTGCAAATTCCGATGTCACGGTCATTGTCTGCCTATTAGAATTCAATTTGAGGAGTGGAGATGGTTTGAAACGTGATTATGTGGAGGAGAATTAAAGCGAACACGGCGGATCAGAGGTGGGAATATTACAGGAGGGGCTTTATTCCACAGAGAGAGTTTTATAGTCGAATGCTGCCTGAAACCTGTATTGAAGACAGACCTTGAAAATAACAGCACACAAGGAGGGATTCAGTCTTGTTTAATGAAAGATCCTTCATGTTTGTTATGTCGGGGCAGAGAGGACTAGAGAAGACTAGATCCATTCAAAACCCTAGTGAGCTGGCAAGCAGCTACCTAGTAAAGAACTCTATGTATTTATTTATTATTCATTTTTTATTAAATTCTTTATATGTTGTTTGATTTTAAATTTTTTCATATATTTATTTTTAAAATAATTTTTTAATTATTCAGTTTTGATTAATATTTGATACATTTAGGATTGAAGATTTTGTTTCTGAATATTTTTAGCTTTTGATTACTTTTGAAGTCATCCAGCACTCATTTAAAATGATAAAAAAAAATAATTTAGACATATATTATATTATATAGCACTGTAAATGCATCATAAAAGTGGTCCATATGACTTGCGTGCTATATTATATATGCCAATTATATTTCATGTTTAAGCACATTTAATATGTTTAGCACAAAAAAAATCTATTCATCATTTCTGATGTAAAAATATATTTAATGCATTTAATTCAGAGGCAAGACTGTTTAGTTTTCTTTTTTACTCTTTATTTTTCTAAGCAATTTTTTCTCGATTTTTCAAGGACTTTTTTATGCTTTTTTCAAGAGGTCTTTCATCTATATTGTAAGGACTTGTTTTTCCCATTTAATATAGCATATTTATTTATTTAGTTAATTATCTGTTTCCAGTACTGGTTAAAATATATTTATGTTTTCCTCACCTCCATTCAGCCATTTAATATAATATTGGAGATGCACTGTATTAAAAATGGTGAACATCTTTTTTAATCTCTAAAAATAAAAAATAAAGGGATGCTGATGAAGGATACATGTGGTTTTGCTTTATATTATAACCAAACTCCATATTTTAGAATGCACACTTTATTTTTTGGGACTATGGATTTGAACAGTTTTTCCGTCAATAGTGCACCTATTATGCTTGAAAATGCTGTCTAGGTAGGCAGCTCACTAGAGTTTGGAAGAGAACTCATGTGTGTATTTGTGTATGGCAGCTGACAGGAGCCCATCTCTTAGAGAAAGCAATTCTACACTGAGCTGGACTCCTGGCCTTTATAGCGCTGTTGCTCACCAGTGTGTGTGTGTGTTGGTGCTTGTTTATGAGTGTGTGTGAAGGGTAAAGGACCTCCTGGAGTTGCTCGGGCCTTCTCATGTCAGCTGAAATTAGCTGGAGCAGCCTGTGCCAGTCCAAATAATAAGCTCCAGTGTCTGGAGGCGTCTTACAGCAGACCTCTTCACACGCCACAGTGGCCGTTCTCCTGTTGCTGCACTCTAAGAGGCCGTTGCTCTTATTTTCCACATGCACCCAGGGAAATGCGTCCGATATGGAAAAATCTGTCCAAAAATCATTTGCACTGCATTGCATTTTCCTTACCACCATTCTGTCCCACAGTAATGAGGATTTATGGGGTCACAGAGGTCGCAAATGCATGTGCAACAAATCAGCCAAAGCATCCATCATCTTCGAGAGCGCCGCGTCAGCGCGTCTGAGCCAGCGCATGCATGATTTTGCAATATAGTTCATGAGTAATCAATAATTAAATCACGATTCGTTTTTGCGTCCAAAAAAACGCAGATTTTTATTTTATAATTTCGCCCGTCTTTGTTCTGTAGCCCAGTCATTCAGAGTGCATTAAAATTGCATGCTGTCAATACAGCCGCCTTTTCTAATACACACGCGTGCAACTGGGGTGCTAACATGCCTATATGAATTATTAACTACGACTAATGACTTGTCACAGCATGTCTGGCAGCGTCCCATCACGTCTGTCACGCTAATAGCCAGCGTGAGGCTACAAGCGTCGCAATGTCAAACCACAGGGACCTGAGCTGCATATTGCAGCGATGCTTTAGCATATTGGAGTGCAGTTGGCGAAGGTGTTTAAAGGAGCTTTTAGCATGTTATAAAGATGCTAAGATGTTGCAAATAGCTTTAGCAGGTATTTTAAGTAGCCGTTAGTCTTTTTTACAGACATTTATGTTCCAAAGCTTGTCAAGGTGTGTTATAAGTAGCGTTTTAACTTATGTAGGCTTAGATGTTAAGATGGTGCATATTTATAGCTTTAACATGTTGCTATGCATTTGTTAAGGCTTTTTAAATAGCTTTACATGTTTGTAGATGGTAAGATGTATTAAATAGCTTTAAAAGGTATTTTAAGTAGCTGTTAACCTTTTATACGGATGTTAAGATGTCCCGAATAGCTCTAGCATGTTGCTATAAGGTTGTTAATGTGTTTTAAATAGCCTTTAGTTTGTTATGCAGATGCTAAGATGTTGCAAATAGCTTTAGCGGCTATTTTAGCTGTTTTTATGGACATTATGTTCCAAATAGCTTTAGCATGTTGCTACACTGTAAAACATTTAAGACCTCCCAACTCAACATTTTCTAGTGACTGATTACATCTAAATTTTTCCATTGCCCCAATTGAATTTCTGCTAACTGAATTGTGGCAACAGTCTGTTAACATTGCCTCAATGAGAAATAATATGTTGAGGCAATGGAAACATTTAGATGTAATCAGTCATTAGAAAATTTTGAGTAGGGAGGTCTGAAATGTTTTACAGTGTATACATTTGATAAGATGTTCTAAAATAGCTTTTAGCATGTTATGCAGATGATAAGATGTTCCAAATAGATTTAGGATGTTGCTGTGTGGTTGTTAAAGTGTTCTGAGTAGCTTTTAGCATGATAGGTGGTTGCTAATAGCATGTTTCTAAGGTGTTCTGAATAGATTTTAGCATGTTATGCAGATGGTAACATGTTCCAAAAATGACTTTAAGATGTTGATATATGGTTGCTAAGGTGTTCTGAGCAACTTTTAGCATGCTAGTTGGGTGTTAAGATGTTGCAAATAGCTTTATCACATTGCTATGGAGTGTCTAAGGTGTTTTAAGTAGCATTTAATATGTTATCTAGATGTTAAGATATTCTAAATTAATTTAAAATGTTGCTAAGTTTAAGATGCAATGCTGAATGTTATACAAAGGTGCAGATTTCATGAAATCGTAATGTAAAAAGTTGCAGAAAAAACATGTCTTGATGAAGTTTGAATATCCGACTCTCTGCGGGAAGCGCAGCCCATTACAATCTCAAAGCTGCGCTAGAGCACGTTTACTCATTTAATATGAATGCAAAATTCGTTTACGAGCATTGAACCTCTCTTAAGACTCATTCTCGGTGCCAGCGTGAGAATATATATTTGTTTAACACTCTCTCGCCGGACTTAAGTCAGTCTTTATTCTGTCGGATCTTGTGATTGTTGACAAACCACTCTCTTCAGAAAAGTCGCCTGTACCTTGTAGTGATTAAAACAAGTCAAATCTCCTTCATTCTTTTTTCCAAGCGTCCCCCACCGCAGTAAATCCAAGAGATCTGCCGGTAATGATGGCTCTTAACATTCTTTTCCTTGGCTCTGAACGAGCTGTGCATTGTGGGATTAGAAGGGAGGGGTTGGGAGAGTGGGCTTTTGGCTTTGTTTGATGTCTCTAGTACAGATGGCAGCGAGCAAGCGCTGGGATAATGAAGCTCACTCCTCGAGCGGATCGTTAAACTCTGCGCTGTTTAAACACACCGTGATTGTTGGGTGAAGTTACTGCGTTAAGTCGTGTAGGGGGCTGTGTTTTTATTGTGGACAGACCACACAAGCCCTCCGTGGAGTATAGACGTCATGATCGCTCCCCATCTTCTGTATGCCACAATTTGAGAGTGAAGCATCGCAGGGCTGGTTATGTTTATGATTTAATTCATTACCTGTAAAACAATATCAATAACACACCCAATTAAACGCTGGTGGTCCCTTCATCTGACACTCCACAGAAGATACAGCTTTAGGTGGCTTTAAGTGCTGCTTGCTAAAGCTAATATCACTATGACTGGTGCTCATACTTAGTGCTAGTGATTTAAACAAACTTCTAACGCTCAACATGTAACTCATCCTTGCAATTTTTGCCGTAGCAGACAATAAAATTGGTGAAATCTCAGCAGAACTGAATAGCTAACATGCTGAAGCAACATCTTAGCATCCACATAAAGTGCTAAAAGCTACTTAAAACACCTTAGCAACTGCGTAAAGATATTTGGAACATCTTTGAGTCCGTATAGGCTAAAAAGCTACATCTATGCAAACAACATGTAAAATACTATTTTGAACATCTTAGTATCAGTATAAAATGCTAAAACTAACTCCTTAACAACATGTGAAAGCTATTTTTGAACATTGTCTACATATGCTAAAAGATACCCAGAACATCTTTGCATCTGCATAGCAACATGCTAAAGCTATTTAGAACATCTTATATTCAGAATAATGAGGTAAAAGTTACTTAAACCCCTTCGCTACCACATTAGCAACATGCTGAATGAATTTGGAAGATCTTTTGAGAATCTGCATAACATAATAAATGTTACGTACAACACCTTTTGACCTCCTAGCATGTTAAAAGCTACTCAAAACATATTAGAGAACATATTAGCAACCACATAGCATCATCCTAAAGCTATTTCAAACATCTTATAACATGCTAAAAGCTATTTTGAACATCTTAGCATCAGCATAGCATGTTAAAGATTACTTAAAACACATTAGAAACCACACGGCAACATGCTAAACTATTTTTGAATATCTTGGCATCTGCATAACATGCTAAAAGCTATTCAAAACACCTTAGCCAACTGCATTGAAATATGCTAAAGGGTTTTGAAGAGGTAATCATTGCTTAAATCTATTTTAATATTTGCTGTAATCAGAGACTGTCCTATAGATTGATATTAGACTAGTGTAGCAGTGCTTCACAAATGAGGACATGTTCGTGATCTAAGGATTGCCAAAGCTGTGCGTGTATTGCCTGTGTTCAGTGGCCGGATCAAGTGTTTTATCAGTTGTGAGGGAGGAGAGACTGTAGTGAGGGCTGTTACTGGCAGGCCGCAGGACACACTCTCACAGGACCCAATGAAGACATGCTTTTATGTCACGAAGAGCCAGTTTCTTGTTACTAGCAAGTACCGGCCTGTGCCTTTCATTTCCCAATGTTTTAAACAGGACTTTCACGCTAATCTTTATCTTATTAGTGGTGTTTTCTCATATTAGGGTAAATGATTTTAACAAACTCTGACCCTTGAGTAACTGTGTATACATCGTCCTACAGTTTGTAAATGATTCTTCAATATTATTAAGGAATATTAAGTGTTATTACAACATATTTAAACTGAAGGCAGACCGAGACCACAGAGACGTGGTCTGGTAAGTAACCACCTAGCAACCATCTAGAATGCCCTAGCAACCACATACTAAAAACCACTCTAAAATCTACATAGCACCCAAAAACACTCAGAACACCTTAGAGAGCACATACCCAAAATACTCAGAAGACCTTAGCAACTGCATAGCAACATTCTAAAAGCACTCAGAACACCTTAGCAAGTGCATAGCAATGTGCTAAATATACGCACAACACCTTGGCAACTGCATAGCAACATGTTAAAACACCTTAGCTTCCACATAACAACATGAAAAAAACACTTAATGTTAAAAACCACCCAGAACACCTAAGCAACCATATAGCAACATGCTAAAACACTCAGTACACCTTAGAAACAGCATAGCAACACCTTGGCTAATCCCTGAGCCTGATGGTGAGTCTTTTTTCTATAGTATATTGTAAATAAGCGCGAGATGTTTTGTGGTTCTAGGAGGATTAGCATCCAGGCTGATTTGTCGTGCTCCTCCTTGAGGAATTGTGTGATGTGATAGTGTTTGGAGTTTCCTCCGGGGCAGTAATACATAAAGAATCAGTGCGTGGCAGTAATTCGGCCATCACAATGAAGCGTCAGTTTATCCAGCGGAGCAGCTTAGTCCTATTAATCTCTTGTAACCAAATAAAGTGTGGCTGGCCTTGTCGTGGCGGCTGCCGGCTAAGGCCAAGGACTCGTGTCCTCTCTTTGGGTCATTACTAAGCTTGCACCCCCCAGGGCTCTCCATTTCCATTGCAGCTCCTCTGTTCCTCCGCTTCGCCACACTTCCCGACTCTCCACGGCTTATCGTTTGGGAGCAGATGTGTTGTGACAGTGGGCATTTTCCATTTGAGCTGCATAGTTATGACAGAGAGCAAAGCGCCGTATGATCCAGGCCAGTCAAACGGCTACGTTCATCCCATGTTCATTCTCGGGGCTCTTCTCCTCTAGACGCTGCTGATATGGAAAGCCGTTTAAGCAGCCAATCGTGAAACACCTTCCAATCCTCGCCAGCAAAGCCCTGGCCTGTACATTCAGGCCGTGTCCCAATATGCAAACTGCATAGAATGCAAGATTAGCATGCCCCAAATCATAGTATGTTAACCTAGATTTTATTTTCTGAGGAAAAATTGAGTGGTGTTTGCCATGCAGAGGTTTTCTGGAAGGTTGTCACAATGTTGATATATCGTTGCAAAAGTGTTCAGAGAGATTATTCAGTGTCTAAGTGTTCGGCGAGATCATAAAGTGACAATAAAAAAAGGTTTTGTTCAAATTTATGTGCGCAGCTTACCACCACAATGCCAGGTTATTGCTGGGGTTTCTGCATGGTTGCTGGCTGCAATGTTGATATGTGGTTGCCAATGCGTTCTGAGTTATTTTTCTTCTCATAGAATGACAAAACCGCACATTTATTTACTATTATTGTTTCTTTTCAATACTAGTAGCCAATATTAAATAAATAAATGGTTTAGGTTACATTTTATGTGCAAAAAAATTATTAGCATTGATATGTGGTAGCTACAGTATGTATGTCATTGCTAAGGTGTTCTGGATGACGTTTAACATGTTGTAATGCATTTGCTAGTGGTTCTGGGTGGTTGCCACAATGTTGATATATGGTTGCCAAAGCGTTCTGAGTGATTTTTCTAATCATAAACTGAGAAAAATGACACATTTAAATATCAGTGTTGTTTCTTTTTTAATACCTGTAGCTAATATATTTTATATATAAAAATTGTTACTTTTTCATACATTTTATGCACAAAAGTCGCCACCAAGTTGTTGGGTTATTAGCCAAGGGCTTTGTTGTATTGCTAATGTGTTCAGGGTAAATTCTGACATGTTGCTATGTGTTTAGGGTTCGTGGATGGTTGTCACAACGTTGATATATGGTTGCCAATGCATTCTGATTTGTTTTCAATATCAATAGCCATTATAGTTTAAAAACTGTTTTATGTTTATGTTTCATGTGCAGATGTCTCCACCAAGATGTTTCTAAGGTGTTCTGGGTGAATTTTACTATATTGCTATGTAGTTGCTGGGGATTCTGGGTGGTTGCCACAAAGTTGATATATGGTTGGCAAAGTGTTGCAAGTAAATTTTCTCAGGTTAAGTCTGCATCTGTGTGATTTTTCACCTGTTTTATGGATCCACAGATGAAAATGTTGCATCGGATCGCTTATTAAAATAATACCACACTTCTTCTCAATAACACACGTGATTTGAGGAATGATTCATGTCTGGAGTTACATATTATCAGTAAGGGGTTTGTTAAAATTTATTGACTTTTGTTTTTAAGTATGCATGTTATTTTTGTGTGATGTGTGAACTAGTATCTCTCAAAATGGTCATACTGATATGTTACATACTCCAAAGTATGCATTTTTATCTTTTGTGAAGTAGCAGTAGTAGAAATGCATGGATTTGGATGCAGCCCCAGACCAGCAGTGACCTTTACAGCTGTTTTAAACCAATATCTGGAGTCTGAACATCACATATGCCACAGGACTAGGTGCGCTGAGCCCACAGGGTTTTGTGTAGAGCTCCGGAGCATCAGACCATAGCTAAAACCTCTCATGTCAACTCCGTGAATACACCCAACACTGAGCGAACGGCATGCTTTTGAAATCATATGTCTGGGGGTGGTAGCTTATACTCTGCTATGTGAATGTACTGAATTCCGGCTTATCGTGCTGTGCTGTAACACAGACGGATGCTGCTTCCCTTGCAGGCGATGAGCGGGGATCGCTCTTTGAACGATAATTACTCAATGGAACTGATTCAATTAATTGAGGCCAGGAGCAAAAACTGGAAAGATTGGAACAAATTAAATCATAATTATCAGCTACTTAGGAGAGGCCACACCTGAGCAATTTCAAATTAAGATAAGTGTATGTACATAGCAGTTGTCCTGCTGTAGGAAACAGACAGCGCTGACACTATTAGCGTACGGCGTGTGACGCTAATCCAGTGAAATTAATCTGAGCTGGATCAAACCAACTGTTTCTGATGCTCAGTGAATTAGGAAGAACTGACATTGGTTGTGCTGGACTTTTTCTTCCTCTTAGTGCTGTGATGCATTTGAGAGCATAATTGTTATGTGGTGTTTTAGCACCAGTATAGTGTTATACTGACATTTAACAGTTCTAATATGGCATCTAAACCAGCATTTTGATTGAAAGTGGTTAAAATGTGCTGACAAACACTGTATATCTAATGCCTACTGCAGATTTAATGCATACCGAGTGCATTGTATGCAGAAGCAGTATTTTTTCTTGTGGCCATAAGAGAGTAAAGGCTATTGTACACTGAGACCGAAATTTTCGCACGTTGTGTCAATCATGTTTACACACTGCCTCTTCTGCACTTTTGCATTCGTAGCAAGTGTTTTGATGGGACAGGATGACGAATACGAAAATTTCGGACTCAGTGTGCAAGGACCTTTAGTGTCCATTGGATGCATGCATCAGAATCTCAATGGATTAGTTTTTCATGAATACTGTGTATTTGGACGTATTATGTTTTTTGTTTGATGTTTTAGCTTACTATATAGCAGGGAAGTTTACATATTTTACATACTTTGTCTATATACTGTACATTTTAGCAAATGTAAAAGTGTATAATCTGGTGTGCGTACTGCATTAATAATAGTATGGTAGTATGTCCTTCTGAATTCTATGTGATTTCCGGAGGCTCTCAAACACAAATGCTGGAAAGCAGGTGGATGTTTAGGACGCAGCTTCATTATGAAGTTTACTTGTGGCTTTTGCCAATTAACGTTTCCGATGAGTGGCGCAGCTGGGATCTTTAGCACTGATGTTCACGAAGGTCACTCTCACGCGTGTAGTAATTGTATTCTTCTGTGATTCCAGGTCAGTCTCCCGCAATCGATGACATTCCAATAAACAAGGTGGCGGTCGGCCAAGCCATTGTTTCACTGCGGTGCGGCTCGAGAAATTCCTTAATCCCCCGTCTACAGCAGAGCTCAGGAGAAGAAAAAACGTGTTTTCATTCCAAGAGAGCTTTGCCGGTCTGGCCTCCCTGCTGGCTGGAATCCGTAGCGCTGTCAAAGCGGCCTGATTTACGCCCCTGCTTTTCCTGCATTTTCTCCGCAGCCTCTCCTGTCCTTATATCCTATACGACCACATTGAACTCAACTCGTCCCTGCTGTTTTTCACTGAATGCGTCTGTTGCATTTGATAACGAAAGCAAATAGTGAGTTCATTTTACTCAATTATTACTGAAAGTGCTTTGTACTGTCATTAAACTAAGCATTAAGCCACATTTAAAATGAATGAATTTCAGCAGATTTCTAGCTCCCAGCAAGCTTTTCATCAGATTTTATAAGGATAGAATAACTGTTGAAACTAAGATTTTTTTTGTGTTTTTATACGATTAACATGCTCTCTAAAAAATGAAGCTTCCAAATGGGGGTTTTTACAGCGATGCCATAAAAGAACCATTTTTAACCTTTTGTGGAATGAAAAGTTCCATGGAAAGCAAACAGGCATTAAAAACACATTTTTCAAACCAATAGCAAATGCGTAATCTATTAAATCTAATTAACAAATCATTTTATACCATTAAATATGAAGGGTCTGTCTAAAATGTGCTATTTTATTAAATTGTAGGGCTTTTTCTTTGTTTTATGGAGAACTTGGTTAATCAGGCCTACTATAATACAAACCCTAGTTCATGCGTTCACCGAGATCGAACCATTGAAAATTGCGTAGCATTTCAAAACACTTTGGCTCTGAATCACTGGTTGGGAACAAATGATTGGCAAAGTTTCAATTTCTTTTCCTCATTAAAAATGTCTAAAGTTTAAAAACTGGTCCAAGATCAGGTAAAAATCATATAGGCTAGACACAGAGATTGCCATTGAATTTCGAAATAGTTACGATGTAACGAATCCTTGTTTACTGAAATAATGTGACTTTGGCAGTTTGAAACACACTCTGAATCACTGGTTCAAACAAAATGATTTGCAAAGGTTTCAAAGCTTCACTAAGCAGTGTTTCGAAATCGGCCATCACTTATCTAATTGTATTGCAATTAACTTGCTATTAAACCGCAATTTACATGTTTGTTTAGCACACAATTCTAAGGTCTACTAACTTAGCTTGCTAAAGCTCAATTGATTACCATAAATGTTTTGAGTTCTGACAACTTATTAGGGTTTACAGTGGTTTCAAATGGTCAGAAGGACAAAAAAGCGAGCGTGTGGGCGGTCGTTTGTTTACGTTAGGGCCAAAAAGCCGCAAGCCAGCAGCGGGAGTGGAATATATTTGGAGCTGCGATAGTGAGGGATAAATAATGCGGCGTTTGCAGGAGGCCTTCGCCCCACACACGCGTAAATCTCCCCCACTTCGCCGCTCAAATAATCCTTCAAAGCCATCCTGAGGTTTTGAGGGAATGATTGGCTTTTGTGTCGCCTCCCGTCGCCTTTTTCCTGCGAGCACCGGCGGCGTCTGTTTGCGGCGAGTCTATTCAGACTGCAGATCCGCCACTATTAAATCACCACATTTAAGACGGCTGCCTCGACAAAGCCCTTCTCCACTTCTGAAAAGACCCGAGCCCGGCATATTGTCACGGATCGACTGACGTGCTTAGCATTGTGCCGCATTTCCAATTCCGTGCCATGTGCCGCTTCTGCAGGGAAAAGCAGGGCAGGAGGCTGTCGTGGCCGAGGGAGGGTTTGGTTTCAGGGTTAGCGGAGGAGCAGAGCAGCTCTCGTCTCTGATCTCAGAGCTGTATGAGGCCATGTGAGAGGCCATCGCTGCTGTAAAGAGAATAACATATGGGGGGAAAAAAAACACAATGTGCTTCGGAATGTTGCATTTTTCCCTCAACAGCTGCAGTGTACAGAACAGGGTCAACAGAAAGACAATATAAGCAGAGTCACAGTATAGGGATGTTTGGGTTTGTCAGGCTGTTGGTTATTGAGTGGATTTATCTCAATGTTCTTAGCATTTTTAGTATTTTAGCCATTTTATACTGTTGGATATTTACATTTTTATGTAAAACATATTGAAACACATTACCTGTTCAAGTATTAGTTAGCTGTGTGGTTAGCTACTTTTTGTTCGTTGCTTTTAGTGCGGCAAACTACTTTTTCAAGACAGTAGCTGTGTGTGTGTATATACAGTGCCCTCCAAAAGTATTGCAACGGTAAAGACAAATTTGCTCTGTTGGCTGTGGAGTCAAGACATTTACAAATATGATTAAAAGATGAATATGAGACAAAAGTACAGAATGTCACATTTTATTATTGGATGATTCAACACATAGATGTTTTACCAGCTAAGAAGTTCAGCACTTTACTGTACTGATGACTTAATGTATGATGACAGTAGCAGAATGAATTAGGAAGGGTACAAAACCGTCTTGGCTACCAATATTCAAGAAAATGCCACCAGATTCATTGGGAAGTGCTTCATATTGCATCAGGACAATGACCCAAAACACCCTGCCAGTTCAGTCAAGGAATTTATAAGGGCAAAGAAATGGAAAGTCTTAGATTGCCCAAGTCAATCTCCAGATTTAAATCTGATTGAACATGAATTTCACCAGCTGGAGAGGAGAGTAAAGGCAGAAACTCCCCAAAACAAGCAACAATTGGAATTGGCTGCATTAAAGGCTGGGAAAAGTATTTCAAAGGATGAGACCAAGAGTCTGGTGATGTCTATGGGTCACAGACTCACTGCTGTGATTGTGTGCAAGGGATCTGCAACTAAATAATAGCTTTTAATCTTTTATATCTGCCTTATGTTCAACTGTCCCAATACTTATGCTCACATCAATGAGTGGGATGAACTCTAAAAGTGCTGCTCTTTTTATTTGGTAAAACATGTTTGTTATAATAAAATGTGGCATTCTGTAGTTTTGTCTCATATTCATCTTTTAATCATATATATATTTATATATGTATATGTATGTTTGTGTGTGTGTGTGTATGCATATGTGCATATTCAGTCCAACCAACTAACTAGTCAGTGTTATAAATATACAGTGTTGCACATTTCTATAACATTTTGTCATGTTGAGTTTTTAGAAAGATGCACACGTCTCTCTCTGTTCATTAGCCGGCTATGTCTTAATGTTTGGAAAAGAAATAGCGACGCAGCAACAAATATATAATGAGCTTGACTTTTTCATCAGCAGCGAGTGTGTTTGAATTACAGTCTGGGGGAATGTGCTTGTGTATATACTGTATGTGCATCTTCCTTGGTGTACAATAATGCGTGACGGCCTACACCTGCAGCGAGTCTCTCCGCAGTCCTTAAATTTATGCGAAGGATTCATGCAAAATGATCTTTTGTCCCGTGGAAAGGCACTGAAGGAGCCGCTCCGAGACACCAATGTTGTTCAGACGCATTCTTTCAGACGATCGGCGCATAAATGTTTCAGCTTTTTTTCAAATTCACAATAATATCAGACATAATTTGAGCTAGCCCAGCATGCTTCGCAGTCATCGGGGGTTGTTTCCTTTGATCATTAATGTGCAATCCAAAGCATTTCAAAAGAGCTCGGAGCTTTTTCACGCCACTGGAAATGGATGCTAACGAGGCTGCCGACGAATGCGGTTGCGCTGCGGTAAACGCTAAAGAATTGTTAATTAGCGGATGCCTGCTAATAGGCCACGCTGTCACACAATCGACAGCGCAGCCCTCCGCCATCCTGTTTGGACCTTTTTTTGGCCATGATGCAAAACAAAACACTTCATTATGCTAGAAAACGGCACGTTGTTCAGCCCGAATTCATAATTGCATTGTGCTTGGCGAAGATGCACTTACACGCAATGATAGACCTTTTTCAAAGGCTCCCTGCTTTGATGCAGTCCTGAAATATGCATCAGCTTGTAGTCTGAGGTGATGCAAAGAGCCAAATTTCCACCCCTTTGGGCCAAATGTGCTTGATCTCTCAGTTACACTTAGTAAGTAGATAATTTAGCTCTCATTAAGCGTGGAAACAGGACCGAACGCCACAATGCCTACACATATTTATTGTAATGAATGTATTTATTTATTTATGTAAATATATATTTAAAAATATATAAATATACTTTATTTATTTTTTACTATTTTAATGTGCAGTTTTTAATAGTGTAGTCATATAATCTAATTAGAAATACTATTAGATTATTAGATTATGCCTGTGTGCCACATTAAAATAAATGTATATAACAAATATAAATAAGCTATAAAATGTAATATATATAATTTAATAATAATTTATAGCTTATTTATCGAGATGATTCAAAAAGCCAAATTTCCATCCCTTTGGGCTGAATGGGCTCGATCTTTCAGTTACAATTAGTAAGTAGATAATTTAGCTCTCATTAAATGTGGAAACAGGGCCGAACGCCATAATGCACTGATGCCAAACCTTTCAGCAGCTCAGAAAACGCAAAAAAGGGTCTTTTCTGCTTTGAGAAGGACATGAAAGGTGGCGCGGTGGAGATGCCTCGCGTTTCGGGCCCTGTCAGTCCCTCGGGGACCGAGACTCATTAGCTCTTGACTTCAGAGCGGCCCAGTCCTGCTTCTCTGGCTCTCAGATGTGGATAGAAGATGCCCGGACTGAGGGTCCACGGCCGCTTTCCATCCCCTCCTTCTCCACTGCTGTCTCGCTATCCCATCACCCCCCACTGTTTGCTCAGTTTGACTGACAGCTGGTTGAAGTTCAAGGCACGGGGAATACTGGTCTGCTCCGGGTTTATTGAAGGCGGTGAGGGGATGACAAAAGATAAATGTGAAGTGATAAAACTTTCAGTGCCTGGCTGATCAGAAGGTTAGTTTGCTGCTTAGATGTTGCTCATATTTGTAATGTTATGCAGTCTTAGTCCTATATAGTATTTATAGGAAAGGCCAGGTGAATGTGTGGTTGTAGAGGACGTGAAGGGTTTTTTGAGATGGCTTGATAAAGATGTTTCTCAAATAGATGCTTTGTGCTTTCAAGATGCTTTCAAAATGATTTTGAATTGAGGAAAAAATAGAAATCCATATGTATGTATCAACAGCACAGTGTCACTTTTAATTTCTAGTATGATGTAATGAAATAACTTGTTGTTCAGAGTCATTGATTCATATAGGTTTCTGATTTACTCAAATGAACTTACGTGATTGATTTAATCAGGAATCAGACTTCATGTCTTTTGCTGGAGTTTCAGTAGCGATATAATTTACTGTAGGAAACACTGAGAGTATTTGAGCAGGGTGTCCAGTCCGCTGCATGTTCATGTTTATTTGTGTGGCCTTGGGTTTGTTGCTCATTGCAGGGATGATCTGATCAAAGCTGCTGAATCCCTGCCGCACAGTATAGTGTACACCAGCAGCACTTCTGTCCCTCATATACAGTATGTGATATAAGATGAAAGGAACGGGAGTTCAAAGGGCTCTTATTAGGTCTCATGTGCTTTATTTCCTTCAGCACATGATGCCTGCGGAAAGATCTGTGTGTGCTGCTTATGTAACGCTCATCTTATGTGGCCTGCTGTTTTACAGTGCTCATATGTCAGTGTGTTCTAGCAGAAATGATGACTTTTATGATTGTGCAGTCATTTAAATTTAAGCTTTTGCTTTTTGTGAGTGCTGTTTTCCTATACTAAACTCTCACGATGAGTCTACGAGTATCTAAATGTACTGTCTTGCCCAGAGCCCTGTGAAATCCGTTTATTTTTTCCAAAATTCCATTTTCCCCCAAATTCCATGCTTTTTGTTTTAATTTTTCTGAATTCGGTTTTGATGATTTAATTATATATCAATCAAAAAGATGTCTAATTGGAGTAAAAACACTAATAAAATTGTTATAAAATTACATTGTTAGGGTCTATTAAAAGTTTAACAATATTAAATGAAATATTAAAGAGTCTATGGATTTATTTAGTTCCTTTTTTTAGGAATGCTGTCTTGTCTCTTAATTTTTCTGGATTCTGTGTTTTATGATTTAATAAAATGTGTTATCAATTAAAATAAATGAATGGGGTATTTTTTAAATCAAATATATGCATATAACTTTAAAAACTTTTAATTTAACAACAAGATTAATCTTTTAAAATGTAATCAAATGAAATCTGAAAAAAATCCTTTCATTTTACGGCAAACAGAGCTGCACAACAGAATTTTACTGTTCGAATTAAAACATTTATGAAACATGGATGAAAAATGTGTGATATTGTTTAATACTGTTTTATGTTAAATTCTGTAATACTGTTTTACATTCTAATGTGCAATAGTAATATATTTTTGTTTTAATTTCTTAAAGTTAAACCAATTGTTCACTTGTATGTGACAGTAGTTTTCTCAAATGGAATTTTTATTTTATTTTATTAATCATTTGTTTACTTTGCCTTGCATTTTTATTTTATTATGTTATTTTGTTGATTATTTTATACACTTATGAGAACAAGATATCAATACTTTTATAATAAAAATAATTTTTAATAAATAATATTTTTCATTTTTTTATGTAATATTTTCATTTGAATTGTATACTCTCTCCAGAAGCAGAGCAGCTCTTCATATTTCAATAGCAGTGTTTTTGCACTGTAATATTAACAGACAATAGTCCATATTGCAATTGGATTAATTCTACAGCTCCACGTTTGATTTATTCATCTAAAACTTGCTAAATTCTGTGACATTCTGTGTTATACACTAAATTCCATTTTATGACTGGATTCTTCAATTCCATCAATGCTTTCTACAGATACGGTCCTATATACCTGCAGCATGACCTTACACAATACATTCTCCGGGTTGCGATACTTAAACAATACAGGCCGTTCATTCCGTCGCGCAGAGGTTGTTCATGAAAGCCTTGACTGACAGCCTAATTACCCAGTACAGCAGCGCGAGCTCTCTGCCGTGGGTGCGGCCCGCAGGATGGACGGACGGACGGACGGATGGATGGAGGTGAATTTGTCCTCTCTCCGTCCATCCGGGCTGTCAGGGGACTGCCGAGTGTGTTTACACGCTCAAAACGGCTGGGCAAATGGCCCAAGCAATCAAGTGCACAGATAAAACGGAAACAAATAATAGGTGAGGAGAGGAGAATTGCGAGCGTCTACTGGGGCGGATAAGACAAATATGGGCCTGTGATTGAGTGGAGCATTCAGGCCGGCTCTGGCAGGCTTTGTTTGCTCTGATTCAGCCGGTGATGGGCAGGTCAGGGAATGTGAAGGGCTTTAACAAGACAGCTGCCGATGGGACGAGTGGCAGTGGCACTCTCAGCTGTCCGCTCTCAAAGACAAAAACAGGTCACATTCCTCAAGGACAGTCGGTCGGATATTTTTGCCTGGTGCACGAGCAAGTCTGGCAGTGCCGGAGCCTCGGTGGCCCGTGCCAAGAATTCATCTTTAACCACCTGTTTAGTGATTTATTTCGGTTTTATGATAATTACTCATGCAGTGCTGTAATTAAGGAGTAAGCCGTGACATTAAACAGGCTAAAGCGCATCCTCGCAGAACTGTATCGATCTGGAGATAAATTCAGTTGCATCTTTCATAACGATTGATGTATGTTGGCAAGACTCTGTTGCGTATGAAATTCGTTGAAGAGAAAAGGCAGAGAAATGTTGTTGCTATAAAGGCAGTGTAGTAAAAACATTTTTCTGCCTTTTGATTTGATATAAATTTCATAATATTTATGCAAACAGCTGGTGTTGCTTATTATGTCAAAAAAGTTCAATGCAATAAATAAAATATGGTAAGCATTCTATTAAAAATAATCTTGGTTCAAGTGGAAAGGCTGAAAAAACTGTAGTAATGATTTGGTCATATATGCAGTATAGCAAAAACATATTTTCTGTCTTGATGAAAATTTCACAATTTATATGCATTTGCTCAAATAAGTTATTTATGCATCTCTTTTTCCCTATAAGAGCCATAATCTCAAACAAACAGGCGATGTTGCTTAGTTGATTAATCTTTAATGCAAGAAATAAAATATGGTAAGAATTTAATGAGAAAATTTGTTTTAATTAAGAGGTTCAAGAGAAAAGGCATATAATATTATTACTATAATGTTATTATATATGAAATAAAGCAAAAACATGATCTCAGTTTCTGTTTTGATATCAATTTCACAATATTTATGTCCCTCCCCCATAAGAACCATAATTTCAACCAAACAGCCATTGTTGCTTAGGAGATTCATATTGTTTAATGAAATCGAAATAAAATATGGTAAATATGGGATTTAATTATAAATGATCATTAATCATGATTTATTTGAACTAAAACCTTTTTAAGTTATGTAAAATTAGACTTTCATAAACATTTTTGAGTTAATAAATAAATCAAAGTAAATGAATCATTTACACTTTTGAATCAGTTCATTTTAACAGTTTGAACTGATTCACATAAATGAATCAAACTTACCAATTCAATCTATTACACAAGTACTTTTTGAACATTCACTTTCTTGTTTTTGTTTAATATATAAATCATTTTCTTACATAATATATATATATGTATATATTACATGTATACAGGGAAACATTTTTTTTTGAAGTTGTAAATAAAGATTATTGTAGTATGTTTTACAAAAAATGCTATTAAATAAAATATGTAATTATAGAATAATTTCATTCTTTCTACTTCAAAATGTAAAGTTTAAATGAACGTTACTTTAATTAATTGTGACATTTATTAGGATTTTTAAAGTAAATGCGGCACGGTTTTTTCTGTGTATATTTAGAATAAAGCGTAACTGTGAATTAAAAGCACATCCTCTATCAGCAGCGTCTCAGTACGGCTGTAATGTGAAGGATGTTCTTTGCGTTTGTCTAAAGATAAACGTTGCTATCGGTCGTTTCATCTCTTTGCACGTCCACGTTCTATTGATTGAAGCTCCTTGTCAAAATCCAACAAGCAGAAGGTGAATCCCTCGTCACAGATCCGTGTCGTACCCCTCTCACGAGTCAATCAATGCTGAGAGCTCTCGCTGCCTCCAGTCACGAGATCGCACGCTCTTGCAGGAATCCTGCCTTTAAAAACCAAAGTCCTGTCATTTACTCTCCCTCATGTCACTCCAGAAGCTTCAGAGCAACTCTAAAGGAGCTCTTCTGCAGAATCCATGCCATTCACCAGATTTCTGGTTTGAGTAAAGGATTTTTTTGGTGAACCGTTTCTCTGAACTTCAGGGAAGTTTTGTGGTTTTCTTTCTCTAGTGTTCAAACATCTGTTCTCTTCTGTTGACCTCAGACTAGGTTCTTCTTGTGTATGTCTCAGATGGGGTTTGAGAGTTTAGATGGTGCGTCCGTTGGTGGTCCAGGCCTGTCAGAGGTTGCTGTCGGTGTGATGATGTTATTTTGTGAGAACACAGCCTGACATTATTAATGCTCCATGAAACCATGATGGGGTTTTGAGACACAGGCCAGAAATGGAAAGAACCACAAAATGGTTTGCCAAGCACGGTTTTCTTTCATGCATTAATGTACTTCCTGCTGAAACAGGAGGTTTGGGCAGAATATTGTCATTGAGTTTATTTTGTAATTTAATTTAATGTAATTAGATTTTATTATTGTATTTTATAAATTTTTATGGTATTGTATTACTTTTTTATTTAATTAATTTTATCCTTTTATTTTTTTATTATATTTTATTTTATTTAGTCTATTTTATTAATGTTATTATTTTTAAATTATTACTTTTATTTTTTACTTTTTATTTTACATTCATCATTTTATTTTAATTTATTATTTTATATATTTACATTTACTTGTATTATTTAACTTTATGTATTATTTTTACATAATACATATTTTTATATATATTTTTTTTTTTAACATTATGTTTTGTTCAATTTATTTTCTTTTATTTTTTAGCATTTATTTACATCACTGTCTGGCAAAACTATGACATATTTTCTAGCTGATGTCAAATTATATTAGAGAGTGATAATGAGTTATAAAATGTCCTATATCTTCTAAGAAAAAGATGAGATATCAATATTTTTAAATTATTAAAATATTTAGAAATATTAAAATATATAATATTTGTCTTTTTCTCTCTAGAAGTGAATTTATTTCAAATGCATAAATAAATGCATTTAGACTGACTATGATTTCCCCGGCTGTTTATCTGTGGCTGTGTTTGTTTAGGTATTACTGCATTACCCTGCGCTCTGCGTGATCACTTTGATCACGGCTCATTTCACCGGCACTTCGAGCCGAGTCAGCAAATGTTTCTGCACGATAAACTATCCTCTTACACGTTAAACAGCATCAGACGCATTATCTCCCTCCCCGTTAGCGTCGTTTAGCCTAAACAAGCATCTCCGAAACAGCAAAAATAAAACGCAGCATGCATATAAAAACTCTCAATGCATTTGAATGCAAATCCCTGAAATGTCTGAATGTAAATAAAGGTAACGGCATTTACATCGCACATAAATGCGGCCGTGTTTGGTTAAGTTGGTCTCCCCGGTGACATTATAAATTCAGCTTCTTCTTCTTTCTTGCAGCAGAGGTCGATTTCCTGCCACAAGGGAGGTTGTGTAATTGTGGCATTTCAGGCGTCTTCGAGCGTCCGAAATGCCTCGTCTAATTGCCTCAAATTCCTCCATTGCAAATGAACCGGAGGCTGTCGGCGAGACCCGATCATCCCATCAAGCCCTGTTTTTGTTTTGTACGGGAAACAGTTTTAGCTGGAGATTCAGAAACATTTGATTCGGTCGCTGCAGTTAATGAGCTTGTATTACAAGCGCAAATGAAAGAAAAGGGAGTTTTAGACTTCCAGTTGTCGTTTGGAGCTGGCTCGCGTGTCCAGCTGGGCGCTGTAATTAATCTGAAGTCTCCCTGCAGAACGTCAATACGCGATGAGCGTGTTTTCGGGCCGCTCTGTGCGCTTTTGTCTCTCCGATGAGGAGAATTAGTGAGACTGTGTCAGGTGAGGGACGCCGAAAGGTCATTCTCTTCTTCCTGTCACACTTTTAGAAAGCTTGTTAAAGCAGAAGCTCATTCAGAGTTCAGGGTTTCACTTTTCTTTGAGCGCTGTCCTTCACTGTCATTTCCCTGCTTGCAAAAAAAAGATGTACATTGTTAGAACAGTTATTCATGTGAAAGAACGTTGCATAAACATTACCTTTGAATGCTAGAACACCGTTCTACATTGACAACATTCTTTGGCTAAAAGCAGTGTTATTTTAGTATTATTTTATATACTATTTACTATAGTATTTAATATTTTTGAAATATCTTTTATGTACTTTAGTAATCGTATGTGTTTTTGTCATTTATTTAATAATTTTAGTAGTTCAGTTTTAGTAGTTAATATCTTAGTTTTAATATTTTTAGAAATGCTTCTGATTGAAACGGATTTTTAGTTTATTCTGGTGCTCTCAACCAATTAATCGCGATTAATCGCATCCAAAATAAAAGTTTTTGTTTACATAATATATGTATGTGTGCTGTCTGTTTATTTATTATGTATATATAAATACACACACATGCAGTATATATTTTGAAAATATTTACAACAAAGTATTTACATGTATATATTTATATTCATATAATTTATATTATAAATAAATATGTTTAATATATAAACATAACATTTTTCTCAAATATATACATCCATGTGTGTATTTATATAGACATAATAAATATACGCAGACAGCACACATACATATAATATGTAAACAAAAATGTGATTAATCGATTTTTATAATGCGATTGTTTTATTTTATTACCTGTAAACTAAATCAAATTTAAAATAACTAAATCAAAAGTAATAGATTTTATTTATTTTATTCTTTAATTTTATTTAGTTTGTACACAAATATGATGTTTAAAACAGCCAATGCTTTCCAGGTGATGCACTCTTTCTGGAAATGCGTCTTTAATGTCTTTAAGACACTAGGATAATGGGAAAAAAATAGATTAATGGCTTGTTCGGTGGATTTATTTCATTATAATGGCAATAAATGCTCATTATGGTTTATGGCTTCAGGAAATGTCGTGACATCACATTGACCGTTCTGTAGAAGACATCTCTAGATTTGGCTGATGTTCAGATCAGTGATGTTCAGTATGATGATGTGCCAGAGAAACTGACCACATGACTCATTCGCTTGTTTGATTTACTCTAAAAGCCGGCGCCGGATGGGTGACCGGTTAGTCACTAACGCTCTTAAATCATGAAGTCTACTCTTCGTTTCTGTATGTAGGTGTCACGTCTCCCCGATGGGTTTTTATCAGGTCTTTATTGCCACTGAAAGTGCTTTATCAGACTAAGCGGCATTAGGCGCCACCAGCCCAATCCAGATGTGATCTCATAGCACCCAAACACCATCAGTGCTGCATTATATTTGCTATTTAATTACATTTTTTACTATATAATAATAAAATCACTGCATTTTAATTTATTTCCCTTTTATCTTTTTATTTTTTTTTACTGCTCATATTTTGTTTCATTTTTATATTTTTTATTTAAATTTTTACTTTATTTTTGTTTCACTTTTTTATTTTGTATATTGTTCTATTTTAGATTTCAATTAGTTTTATTATTTGTCTTTTTATATTTTCATTTAGTGTTTATTTTATTTTAGTATTTACTTAATAAATGTAGTTTAAACTTATAAATTATTAGACTTAATCAAATCTATGCATTTTAATTTTTTCAATTTTGCTTTACTTTTTACCTTTTATTTTGCTGTTTATATTTCATTTTAATTTGTTATTTGACTTTTTATATTATTTTATTTTTATTTGTCTTTTTTACTTCATATACTTTTTCAGTTTGTTTGTTTTTTTGTATATTTTATTATTATTGTTTTATTATTTGAAATATTTAATTTTAATTTATTTTTTTATTATTCTTCATATATATATATATATATATATATATATATATATATATTTCACCTTTTTATTTTATTTTATGTAAGAGGATCGGTGACTGTATGTACCAGCCGAATCCAGACGTGACCTCACAGCACCCGAACTCTTTCTAAAAGCACACCAATCAGCGCTGCATTGACCCAGATGCATTATATTCGCTTTATCGCTTCACATTTTCAGCAAAGATGAATGTCGCATACACACTCCGTTCGGGCCGGTCTCCGCCATAAGGTTAGCCGCTTTAATTTCAGATTCCGGTCTGTCTGTGTTTGAGGTTCGTCTGGAGCCGGCGCTAATGTCAGGCCGGGCATGCAGAGCGCAGCACCCCGATGATCTCTCATCAGCGCTCCCTAGAGGGATGCTTTGATTTCAATTAGGGAGCGAAGCGTTATCAGGCTCCTACCTCGAGCACGGCAATAATTAGAGGCGGGATAGGATCTGACGGGCCGCTCTGCATGCATAACGCTGTGCGTTTCATTAGCGGCGTCTCCGGTGCTGACATCAGCAGAGCCTGCTGTGTTGTCAGCACGCGAAAGCTCGCTCCTCAGCCACAAAGACTCTTTGAATGGAGTTCTTGTCAGCCCGCAGGCCGCCGGTCTGAATCACACCAGCGAACCTGGAGCGTTAATGGTGCCGTCTAAGCCTCGCTATCACTATCTGTCATCCGCTTCTGAAAGGGAGGCTCCTCTTTGGGAGTTTTTCTGCAAACGTGGCACTTTCAGCGCAGATAAGACCCTTCAACTTCAAGGGTTTATTATTTTGCTCTAGGTACATCATCATAAGGGAACTCCAGCTTTTTTGGTATAACATCTGAGCAGGATCGTTCCTCGCGCAGATGTTTTTGCGATTAACGCCGCGGGATGGTTCGGTAAAAGGTCCTGAGGAATAGTCTTGTAAATTGCATGCTGTGTGCAGAATCCAAAGAGGCCGTGGCATTCGATTGACCCGTAATGGACGAACAAACATTTGCTGATCTGGACCCAGCTATAAATTGAATCTTTGGCTTCCACAAATGGAGCAAGTTGATAACAGATGCGTTTTTGCTGTCTGTGTATTTTAACGACTGGAAACGTGCCCCTAATGAGTGTTAAAGTCTTTTACATCTCTTCTTCACTGGCAGAGATGGCAAATCAGTGGTGAATCAGTCTCAGCATCCTGCTGGTCATCAGTGCAGATGTCGATGGGTGGCATTGGGTTGGTGTTAGTACGGCTCCTGCAGCTGGGTGCCAGTGACCTACCAAATATTATTTTGTTTTATTTTAAAGTATTATGTTTCAGAGTAAATTAATAAATAATAATAATAATCATTTACTGTATATTAAATATAAAAATATTATTTTTATATAGTTTTTCCTATTATAATTGTTGCTGTTATTTTTATTTTCAGAATACAATATAATATTGAATATTCACAACTATTTTTAATAATAATATTTTTAAGAAAATATTTGTTCATAATATATAATGTTAAAAGTGTATTGTTTTTATTTAAATTTTTTTAAATCTATTGTTCTGAATATTAGTTACCAGGGCCCGTATTCTTAAAGATTCTAAGAATCCTTTTAGAGAGCTCCTAATTTAGCTTAAAAATTTCTAACTAGGAGTCTTAGCCTAAAAATGATTCAGGACCAATCTGAGAGCAACTCTGAGCGAGGAAAAGGCTAAAACTTTTATCTTGGTGAGGAGGCGAGGCTGACCCCGTTGCTAGCTATGACACAGTCTTTTGAAGACGGTGATTGGTTGGTTGTCCAAAAAGGAAATAAAAGAGCACTTTTAAGAGTAGGGTTTATTATAAGCCTTCACTTTGAAATTACAGGCGTAAATTTTCCTGTTTTACCACACTCTCTCTCTCTCTCTCTCTCTCTCTCTCTCACACACACACACACACACACACACACACACACACTCACACATGTACATTATATATGTATATATATATATTCTTTATTTTTTTTATTTACTATGCTGTCATACTTAACGTATTTTATAGAATATGAACAGCGACACAATAAGGTCCTGAAAGTGCTGTAACAGACCCAAATCATCGCTTCTGCATATTAGTTTTTTTCCAGTTGCTAAATATGTTAATGTAGTTAATGTAATGATTAATTCTATTTCTGGTACTATGGCATTTCAGAGCGGTGTCGGAGATGTTAGCATCTCTCTAATAAGATCGGTCACAAACATGATCCAATGTGTAGCGTACTCCTAACAATTTTGGACTTCAAGACCTCTTTTAAGGGTTAAGATGCTTTCTGAATTACTTTTTTCTTTACTAGGATCTTTTCTTTAATTTTAAGAGGAAACACCCACATTTCTAAGAATTTTCTTAGAATTTTGTTACTAGGAGCAACTCTTAGCACTAAGATTTTTCATGAATACGGGCCCTGATGTTTAAATAATAATAATAATTATTATTATTATAGCACATAATAACATGATAATTTAGCGTGTTAATAGTTTTACTTTTATTTCTGTTCTTATTTATATATTTTTAATATATTGTTCTGAATATCAAACATTAAAAAAATAATAATTTGCAAACATTTAGATTGGATAACAATTTTATTCATATTCATGATTTCGTAATAATAATAATAGGTATTATTATTAGTTATCTTAATTTACTATTTTTATTATATTTTATTTATTTTGTTGTTTAAGCTTCCTTTAACCATTATTCACTAGTACTTTGAATATTAATAATTATATGTACAATTTAGCAAGCAAGTGTATTTATATAGCGCATGTCATACATTTAAAGTGCTTTACATAAAATGGTTTTCAAATAATAATAAAATACTCACAACAAATGTATACAAAATAAAAGCAGAATAAATAATAAAAGTGGATTTGAAATGTATTAAAACAGTTTTATGGATTAAAAGGATACATACGATAGATCAGTCGGACGTAGGATTTAGTAAATTTTTCTTACTGTTATTGGTATTATCATTGATAATATATCTCTATAGTGCTCTACTCTGGGACTGTTGAATCAGTCTGAGTGCGCCGTCAGTGCAGATGGAGAGGGTTGGCTTGGTTTGTCTTCGTTGGCTCCCGCAGCTGGTGACCTTCATCAGCTCGCCTCAGCTAGCATCACAGCGCTGGATCTCGGCCCCCGGCGCTCACTTCTCTTATGCATCTCACATTGCAATTATGTATGTACCTGCCAGCGCTGTCTCTCCGCACACATCCAGCCCCTTTCCTGCTTTCTCTATTCATCCCGCCCTTCACGCGACCATTAGTGCCAACAGCTTAGCGGGTTGTCCCGGAGCAAGGTGACACGGCACCAGGAAGTCCGGCCCTGGACTCCATTAGCGCCAGCGTTCCCGCTCTCCATCCATCCGTATGCCGCTCATTTGTGTTAAACATACCGAGTGCATGCCTATTAGTTTCTGCTGCCTACAGGACACAAAAACACTAATGAGATCTCAGTCGTTTCTCATACTAAGCAATGAGATTGAATGCAGAACAAATTGACACTTTAGTTCAAGTCAGATTTTACTCCTGCTGAAAAGTAATCTTGTTACGTCTCATACAGTTTTATAAGAAATCTCAATTTCGATCAAATTTTCCAAGGCTCATAAACGGCGATGCAATTAAATGCAAAGCAATTGGAAAGTGTTTGAGATGTAAATTTGAGATATGATAAAAATGACTTAAGATATTATGTCTTATTTTCTGTAAAAAGATATAAAAATTCTGTTCGTTTTTGTTTAAAACAAGCAAAAAAAATCTGCCAATGGGGCAAGAAAAATAATCTTGTTTAGCCTTTGAATTAAGATTATTTTTCTTACTCCACTGGCTTTTAAGCAAAAGCTAACACAGTTTTGATTTTGTAAATTTTGTAAATGCATCTTGATTCAAGAATGTTTAGATATTTATACTAGAAAACAAGACAAAAATACTAAGAAAATAATTTTTTGCCGTTAAAGTAATTTTGTAATGTTGCATTTCAAAAGATGTCTCAACTATCTCAATTTTGCTCAATTCTTTCAAGACTCAAACAACACAGCAAATGGAAAGCTTTTCTTCTATGATAAGTTAATGAGATCCAAAAATATCTCGCATAATGCTGTGATTGGAAATCTGCGATCAGAGTCCGAGATCTCAGTTGATTCTCGTACAAACTGATGAGATTGAATGGAGAACTTCAAGTAATCTTTTACAGAATTTCAAGATATCCTAACATTGTCTCAGTTTTGCTCAAATTGGACAAGACTCATAAACAGCAATGCTTTTAGCTGGAGACTTTTGCTTCTAGGATTTGGTCTCAAATTGTATTCAACTTCCCAATCTGCAATCAAAAGTCAGAGATCTCAACGTGAACTCAAAGATTTCTCATCAAATTCTCCCAGGTCCAACTGATCTAATCTAGTATTCGCATTCATTTTCTAACTCTAAACTGTTTTATCTTCAGAAATTTTAAGACAAACCCAACTAAGGTCTGATGAACTATGAAAGCACTTCCAGGCAGGTTTTACAGATGAAAATCTACTCAGTCTGATTAATTGCGTAGCTCCCAGAGTGCCGCAGTGAATTTGAGAGCGCTTGAACGCTGGCAGATGGTGGAAATTGAAGTGGAATTCAAGCAAGAGAGCCGCGCGTATCTGCGAATCCTAACACACTCGGATGGCTTTCCTTTAACACCCAGCCGTGATGTGTGTGTTTGTGTACGTCCGATTCCCTGGCGTCCGCATGTCAAGCCCGCATCTGTCCGTTTGCACATTCCTACTGCGCCATTACACACGGGCAGAGTGATGAATTACTTTTAATAAAGCAAACACAGTTGTTTCGTGTCCAGATCAATCTTTCTCTCGGTTGCCATGCCAGCCATTGTCACAAGTAATTGCCTAAACCCCTCGCCGTGTGAAATAGGGCTCTTTCGGAAGAAAGCTGAACTTGCAGCGGCCTCAATTTCCTACTCCAGTGCACTTTACGCTGCAGCGGCGAGCCGCAGGGGACGGCTTGGCTGGTTGCCGTCTTTACCGTGATAGTGCCGCCCATTCAGCGTGGCCGCCTGCAGATTCTGCATTTCCTCCGAGCACACGGGACACGGACACGTCTCAGGCCGCGGCCCAGGAGTACTCGTCCCTCCAGGTCAGAAGGACAAGTAGTGACAAGTAGTCTCCAGCTGGCACGGAAACACACTCATTTGTCTCGTTTGAAATGCTTGCGAAGACAACCATGAGCAGATTAATGACGTTTGATTAGCTTCCCACAGGAATCCAGATTAATATTCATGCAGATTAGCCTGTTATTTTGGGCTGTGCCTTCATGCTATGAACAGTTGGTGACGGCAGTTTCAATTAAGGTTTGTTGTTTGCTTTGTCGTATCTTAATCTCCCGGCAGGTGGACTGGCTACCTTTAACCAGATCAGAGGTGTAACTAGAGTGCATGAGCTGGTTGTGTGTACAGATTTTTCAAATATTTTCCTGTGTAAGTGTACCAATATTCAGAATCAAATGTTGATTAAGATTAATATTATAGCATTAAAATTGTCTAATAATAAATATTACTTTTGATAAGAAGAATAATAATAATAATGAATTACTGTAATTTTAAATAATAATATTATACATTTCATTATTATTATCATCATCATTAGTAGTAATAGTAGTAGTAGCTGTAATACTAATATGTGACCCTGGACCACAAAACCAGTCATAAGGGTCAATTTTTCGAAATTGAGATTTATACATTATCTGAAAGCTAAACAAATAAGCTTCCATTGATGTATGGTTTGTTAGGATACAACAATATTTGGCCGAGATACAACTATTAGAAAATCTGGAATCTGAGGGTGCAAAAAAATCTAAATACTGCGAAAATCGCCTTTAAAGTTCTTAGCAATGCATATTACTAATCAAAAATGAAGTTTTGGTATATTTACAGTAGGAAATTTACAAAATATCTTCATGGATCATGATTTTTACTTCATGTCCTAATGATTTTTGGCATAAAAGAAAAATCTATAATTTTGACCCATACAATGTATTGTTGGCTATTGCTACAAATATACCCCAGCGACTTAAGACTGGTTTTGTGCTCCAGGGTCACATATTTGAGTTAGAACAATAACAACTATTTTAATAAGAAGAAGAATAAAGTTGCGTTTAGTTATATTATTCATATTAATGTAATTATTCAACATCAATAAGAATTAAACAATAATATTAATTGTGATAATAGTGATATTATTATTATTATAATTATTATTAGTTGTAGTAGTAATAGTACTATTAGGATTAAAACAATAACAAATATTTGAATAATAATAATATTGCTTTGTTATATTAATATTATTTTACAGCTATAAGCATGTTTTAATAAATATTACTTTTAATAATTATAATAAAATGATGATATATTAATTTCATAACATTATTTTAGTTGTAAATTAGTACAACTATTATTTATAAATAATTATTAGGCAGTTATTAAGTTGATAATAATATTAATTATTGTTATTATTATTATTATTACTGGATTATGAAAATGAGTAAAGTTATCCAATTATTTTCAAAATTATTTAGGGCTATGTCTAAATGTTAATGTATTTGTTCATTAATTGTTGGGATGGTGAAAAGTGTCTTCATATGACAGATGGTTGAAGAATGAGAGACATTTCTTTTCTTCTGGAATAATGTGCAGTGATAAATCGTAAGTTAGACTAGGAATGTGTAATAAATGGTGACTATTTTGATTTCATATTGATGTTAACCGTTAGGCTTTGCCTCTGTGTTTTCTGAAGGTGCCCGTTTGTGCTGCACCACTTTGAGCCTGTGGCTAAGGACACCTCTTACAAATTGCACTTTTAAAAGACTGGAAACAGGGAAAATTGGGTCGACCCTCAGGAATGCTTTCCATGGCAGACAAATGTCATCCGAGCGACTAAGACCAAGTCTATTGACTTGCTAAAATCCAGAGTCTGCGGAGAACTTAGTTAAATTAGTGGTTCTATATTTAAACCGCTGCATGTGTTGCGAATTAGGCTGCATTTGTCTGGTAATCGCATGGGAGATCTGCGCGTGAGCATTCCAGGCTAGCTGGAAACAGAGCTGCTGGACAATAACCAGCCATGAGGGGCGAATATAAAATCCTGTCCCAGTTCTCTCTCATCTAGCAGCGTTGTCCCTCTCTCCTGCGCTAACACCTCGTCCGGATCGCTTGTTTACATGTTAATGGACGCACAAGCTAAACATCTCGGTTTCCTGTTTCTCAGTGTCACTCAAGTTCAGTTTAGCGCTCTGTGTTTGTAATCATCTCACAGCGGCCATGTTGTCCATGTGCTTCGGATTCATAACTCCTTATATGTAGCGACTGAGAGTAAATGATGTACTTAGGCCTCAATAGTATTTGGTAATATTCCACATTTAGACAGAGATCTCTTAGCAAACAAATTCCATCATTAAACTGATTTTTATAGTTTTCCAGGCTATGGCTAGTTCTTACTATGGTGTTCTGAGTGCTTCTTAGCATGTTGTGAGGTTACTAGGTTGTCTAAGGTGGTTAATGCGTTGCTGAGAGGTTACTAGGATGTTCTGTGTTTAAGAAATTGCTACGAGGTTGCTGGGTGATTGTTGCCGTGTGGTTTCTAGGGTGTTTGGTTGTTAGTGTCTTGCTATGAGGTTACTAGCTGGTTAATATGTTGCTATGGTGTTGCTAGGGTGTTCATTGTGCTTGTTTGAATGTTGTTATAAGGTTATGAGGGTGTTTTAGGTAGTGAATATGTTGTTATGGTGTTGCTAGGGTGTTCTGGGTGGTTGTTAACATGTTGCTTTGATGCTACTAGGTGCTTCTGGGTGTTTAATGTGTTGCTATGGTAGTTAATACATTGCTATAGGGTTTTTGGGGTGTTCTGTGTGGTTTGAATGTTGTTATGAGGTTACTGGGAGGTTTTATGTAGTTAGTACATTGTTATGGTTTGTCAGCATGTTGCTATGAGGTTGCTAGAGTGTTTTAGGTGTTTGTTAAAGGTCACATATTGTACACCTTTCTGTCTAATTAATATTCATGAGCCTCTCTTCTGATTGGCCTGTTGTTTTCTGAGTGATGCACAGCCAGGCCAATGACAGGTACTAGGGTCATGTAGGGCCGACGTCACGATTACGTCACAACGCTAGCTTGAGGCAAAACAAAGGGAAAACTGGAGGCGGCCCATTCAAACCAGCACAGATTCATCTACATAAGGAGCTTAAAATATAATCAGGGATGCACATACGTTTTTCGGCCTGGTTCTCCTATGAGAAGCTGGAGATTTGATTTGGTCCTCACACGGGCCACAACATGTAGTGTGACCCATAAAATATAACTATAAAAAAAATAAAATAATAATAATAGTGATGATAATATTATTGTACTTTATTTAGTTTTTTTTTTAATAAAATAATAAACGAAATAATCAAGTGTGATAATATTATTTTATTTAAAAAATAAAAAGGGAAAATTACATACAAATACAATTATTTTATAGTAAACTTAAAAATAAAATGCTAATATTTTAGCATATTATTTGAATTTTCATAATTTTTAAACGTAAAATCAGCTAGCTTTTATTTCGGCAGGTTGCCGGCAAGTAAGTATATGGGCTTCTGGGTTTAGCGCTGCTGATTGAAGAGCGTCAGTGAATGAAATGTCACAGTTTTGCTTTGAAAACAACAGCTGCTAGCCTAGATTATGCTTTCAGTTTGAATAGAGATCATATACAGTAGAGTTTGGCTAACTAAAATGGTAACTGTGCATTAACAGCTGTCATCCATGTCGGTACGCAAATGCGCTGTCAGAACTTATTTACACAGCGCATTTTTAATTTTGTTCACGCATGCGGACCTGCGGACCACTTATGTGCACCCCTGTATATAATCTTGTTGTGATGTTGGGTGCCAGAATTGACGTAATACAGACTAATGTCTGTGTGCATGTGTGTAAAACAACAAACTGATGATTTATATATAATCATTTATAATTGTATATACATTGTTGTGATTAATTATGGCTGGAATAATAATGTAGCTGTAAAAATAGTTGCCTGATGAAATTGAAATGTATTTACTTCTTCATCATGACAAGATATACACGGTGAGTTTGTCTTTACTATACACATTAGATGTGATCCACCTCATAGTAACAGTCCATCCTTTGAGTGCGAGTGTAACATTACAGGTCTGCCGATCTGGTTTCGTCCATTAAAGTCAACATTTAACCTCGCGTGGATGCGATGCGATGCCGTCTGGGGGTTTGGCAAAAGGATGGTGACTGAAGGCGGTGACTGAGTAGTTCAGACGTCACATTTTTACGGAAGTCACAACACCTCCTGAAAAATCCCAGATACTTTATGCAGGCTGTGTGCATTTTACTGTGGATTGACTGTTTTGAAACTTATATGGTAGTTACATAGCCCCTAGACTTCAGTTATCATGAAAAAACCCAGGAAATTTCAGTTTTGATAATGTGGGACCTTTAATGCGTTTCTCTGTTTTCTAGGATGTTTTGAGTAATAGTTAGGAAGTTACTTTGAGGTTTCTATGGGGTACCTGTCTGAGGGGTTGTTAGCATGTCACTAGGTTTTCTGGGTTAATTCTGGCTTGTTTTAGCATCTACCAGGTGAAAATTGAGTGCTATACAGGTATTTTTCATGTCAAAGGGGATTGTTTGAATCCTTTTTCTCAAGTAGAACAATTGTACTCAACTTAGCAAATATCGCTAATGCAAGTGTGGATGTAGTGATTGTTTAAAATGCTAATCCTGTGAGCGGCTCCATGAGAATTGGTGGTGATTGTTTTATAATGAAATCTAATTAAGGTTAATAAAGTGGATGAGAGGTGAGACGCTGTACTGTATGCGATGTGATCGGCTCGATGACTTCACAGAAATGCCTGCAGGCTTTTTCCTTCTGAAGGATGTGTGCTGCATCTTGACGCCGGCGCTCGCAGTTAAGATAAAAGTCAGCGGATTTCGCCCAATCTGTTTCGGCTCGTCTCGCAGCGCTGCTGATATAGCTCTCTCAGCTCTCTAAAGTCTTTTAATTCCCACATTTATGTTTAATACCGAATGCATTTTTAACTGCATCTGCTTTGTAAGGAGACGTGCTGTAAAGCATCCCGCAAAGATTTCCACGAATACGAGTGAAAACATGAAACAAGAACGACTTTGGTTCTTTAACGAGGCGTTCGTATGGAACAGATATAAGTCCTACATGTTTAAAGATGATCTTATTTATTATTTACCGCATTACTCTGTTTTTTTCAGAGCCTTTGCATTAAGGTTCTTGAAGGTTAAGATAAGGTAATGTTGTGAAGGTCAGCGTCCTGACACGCTTTCGTGTTTCTGCAGTAAATTTACTCTGTACGAGCTAGAAAAACAAGCTAGAGCTCTCGAGAAACAGCTTGAAAAGCTGGCACTACTCTCACACAAGATGTGTCAAAACACTGAATTTCTGGGTTTTTCATTCGATTTTTGTCAGGTTGTATTGTGCACACAGCTGTACATGACACAAACAAAAGGCTTTTAAACTACTGAGTCTGATTCATTATAGAGAATCAATTGATTCATTTTAGGTGGATTCATTTGAAAGGATTCATGTTAATGATACAATAATAGCATTTAGGCAATAATCAAATACCTGAACTGTTGAGTCTGATTCATTTTAGTGAATCATTTCAGTGAATCAGTTGATTCATGTTAGTGAATTCATTTTTTAGGATTCTTGTAAATAATATGTGACCCTGGACCACAAAACCAGTCATAAAGGTAAATTTTTTTAAATTGAGATTTATACATCATCTAAAAGCTGAATAAATAAGCTTTGTTATGATAGGACAATATTTGGCTGAGATGCAACTATTTGAAAATCTGGAATCTGAGGGTGCAAAAAATTCTAAATATTGAGAAAATCACCTTTAAAGTTGTCCGAATGAAGTTCTTAGCAATGCATATTACTAATCAAAAATTAAGTTTTGATATATTTACAGTAGGAAATTTACAAAATATCTTCATGGAACATGATCTTAATGTCCTAATGATTTTTGGCATAAAAGAAAAATCTATCATTTTGACCCACACAATGTATTTTTGGCTATTGCTACAAATATACCCCAGAGACTTAAGACTGGTTTTGTGATCCAGGGTCACATGTAATAAAAAGCATTTAGCTAATAATCAAACACTTCCCAAACTGTTGAGTCTGGTTCATTTTAGTGAATTTATTTTTGAGGATACATGTAAATGATATAATAAAAGCATTTAAGCAATAATCAAACACCACCTAAACTGTAACTGATATAATAATAGCATTTTGTTATTGTGAATCATCATAATAATAATAATGATAATCCCTGTTTTGCAGTAAATGTACTCTGCACAAGGTAGAAAGCCAAGCCACAGCTCTTTTGAAACAAACCTGAAAAGTTGGCAGTTCTTGGAGGAGCTTCCCACCAGATGTCAAAGACTTGCATCAATCGGCACACACACTGTAAATGCATTCAGTTGCATTTTTGTAGCGCTTCCACATTCACGCCAGACAGTGTTGGTGTAGCCGCCATCTGGCTTTGATTAATGCATTTAACAATCAATAAGTGAAGCATCTGCTAATCTGCAAAGCTCCGCTCCACCATAGTCGCTGCATTATGAGCACTCTTATTCCCCATAAACACTAGATTTGATGATCAGAACGTGGCATTGACTAATCCAGAGCGTTTTGATTTCCACATTGGGCGTACTGCATTTCGTATGAGTCCCGAAATGAGAAGTTCTGGCATCAGAACCAGCACAATTAGCGTCAGCGCGCACTTATCTGTCACCTGCTGCTCTGATGCTGATTCCAGACAGGTGTGATTACAATAGTAGGTTTCTTGGGCGCTTTTGGGCCCATCATTGTGCAGCATGAGGAAGTTGTGACAGGCGCTGAATGCCGAATGCACAGCATTGATTACGGTCCTGAAGTGTGACCTTTTTTCAGCGCATCCCTTCACAGTTTGATGCGGATCGTGGATCGATGGCGCTCGGCGATGGAACGCGTGTGATTGCACAGTAAATGCATTTCGGCCGCCAACTGAGAAATGGTTGGATATGGATGTCACATTTTATTGTCACTAACTTCGATATGTACAGAAACATGTTTTGTGGATTTTCAGTGTTGAGGAGTGACTAGATAAAAATGAGCATGCTGCTAACTTAACTAGCTTTTAGAGTGACGGTAGTTTAAAATGTCACTTTTCTAGTAAATTGTTGCTTTTTGTCAAATTTTTTTGTCAAAACTCTGAATTTCTAGGTTTTTAATCATGTTTGTTTTTTGTCATGTTGTCTTGCACACACACAACTGTACACAACGCAACCTGAGGCAAACGCCTCTTAAACTGTCAAGTCTGATTCATTTTACTGAGTCGTTACAGTGAATCAGTTGATTCATTTTAAAGAGTTCATGTAAATGATATAATAATAGCATTTAGGCATTTAAATTGAATAATAATAGTATTATTAATTATTTTTTTATAGTTATATTTTATGGGTCACACTACATGCCGTGGCCCGTGTGAGGACCAAACCAAATCTCCAGCTTCTCAAAGGAGAACCAGGCCGAAAAACGTATGTGCACCCCTATATATATATATATATATATATTCAAATTAACTATTCACTGATTCATTCAAGATTCCCCATGTCTTTTGTTGTTGTTGTGAAACATTTAATTAAATGCTAGTATTTGTCACTTTGTTTCCGTTATAGATAATTATGATTGATTTATGTGTTTATTACTGTGAAATTGAAATTAAGTTTAATGTTTAGCACTCTAATTGAGATCCCAACTGTTTTTCTCCCGGGTAATTGCTTGAGAATTAATTGTTTGTATATAAAAATGTTATTGTATCATCTGATGTTATGTTATTAATAAGATATCAGCCCACCTAAATAGATTGAGTGCAGTAGTTAGCTACTTTTTATGAATTCCTTTCCTTTGTTAGCTTGACTTTAAAATATGAGTATCTTGTAACAATTTTTTTTCAAGACCAGGTTTTTTAGTCAGTTGACTAGGACAGTAAAGCAGCTGTTGTCATGTCTGGAGTAGTGTTTAAGGCCATAACCATCACACACGGCTGGTCATTACCACCATAAAGCACATCACTGGACGAGTTAGTCATTAAATATCTGCACAAATGTGCCATAATGCCATAAAGTTTTTCAGCCTCATAATTATTCGCTTCTCTTTGTAGTTTGTGTAAGTCAGGTGATTAGCAGCACAGCAGAGTCTGGCTCAGTAATTAGTCCTAAACAGCCTCGTTTGCTTCATCTCTTCATCACACTTTTCTGTCTGTGTTTTTAGCCAAAATCACAGCAGGTGAGGTACTGTAGGGGGCAAGCGTTGCCAGGTGAGTGTTGCTAGGCAGCCAGTGACTCCATCAGGGGGCAAAGCATACCTGCCTATAGGAATGATGTCTGTTAAGGGCACTTAGGTACAGATAGATTTCACAAGAGCACATTTTGGGTCATACTTTCATCCAAAATTCAAATAAAAACAATAAGCGGTTATTTTTTGAAAAAGATAATGAAAGCTATTTTTTGCATTGTGACATTATTTTTATGACAATTAACACATTCTGCTTCTGTATTTTAATTACTGTAATGTAGATGTCTTGCTGCTTTTTTAAAGAAGCTTCTTCTCATTACTGCAATACATATTTTACTATTTTAATAATGGATTAAACTATTAATACAAATACACAATATTTTATTTTAATTTAGATATATATACATACACACACACACACATATATATATATATATATATATATACATATATATATACATATAGATGCAGGCATTTATATACGTAATTATCATATTTTTATATCTCAAAAAAGTTTACTCATCAAATATGACATGCAGTATAACATGGTATATTTTAAAATGTTTATTATATATTATTTTATATTGCATGTTGTATTTGATGTGTATATGACTAATAAAAATCTATATAAAATATTTACAAAATCTATAAGTATATTCTCAGTGCTCTACAGACATCTGGTCTCAGATTCATTGCTGTTAGTGTGAGGAAATCATTTTAATTCAGCACACGTTCAAGCCTCGTAATGTGCGGCAAAGCGCGCCGCTGTTCGAGTTTTCAATTGAAGTGCTCAGAAAACGTCTGAATCACGGCGGGCGGTCTTTGCGGGATTGAATAATTTTTGTTTTGTCACTTATTCTACTGGAACCTTGAAAAAAGCAGCAGCTCTTCATTCTGAATGCTGAAAAACTTTGAGAGCTGAAGGAAGCTCAATGTGTCATGCGGCTGAGAGGTGTGTTTGACAGTTTTCCACTGTTATGTCCGTGGTTATGATTATATGTAATTGACTGTGGATGGAGCGTCACATTTAAGATATGAGGTGCCAGCGCAGCCAGACGCCACACTTGATCTGAACAGTTGTGTCTCCATATGCCAACCCGGCTCAGATCAGTCATTCTCCAGCAGTCCCTGAGAAACAACACTGCATTGACACGCACCGGAGAGCTGCATCATCTGATGGATGTAGAAACATGCAGAATAGATTTCCACTACTCTATATAGAATTGAACTATTTCTAGTTACCACTTAAAGATTCTGATTGTTCAAAGATAAAGTTTGCGAGTTCTGTTCCACTTGGATCATCAAAAGGAATTGCAAAAATTATAATGCAAAAAGTTTTTCTGAACACTCCTCCTCCCTTCATTAATTGGACAACCTGATAGTCCCGCCCCCAAACTCTCATCATTGGTTGACTCAGTGTTGCTGATGTCAAGCTGAAAGAAAATGAACAAACAGAGCAATGTTTTACACTTTCCAGTTATTTTACCATTGCGTAAATTGCACGTCACCTTTAATGATTCCATTAACAATTGTTTTGTAATTCTGAGGATGAAAATAAGGTGGACCTAATAATATACTAATAAAAAAAAAACATTATTATAGTTTTTAATACATATTTTAAGAGCCACTCTGACTGATTCAGTGATTGAGTGAGTCGTTTAACTGATTCAAACTGATATTATGGATTTGGGATTGATTCATTATAAAGAATCAGTTCATAAGAGTCACTTTTAACCCGTTTTCTGAACACTCCTCCCTCCCTCCAGATTTTAGGAGAAAATATCTTAACATTTCACAAGTTGCGTCACCTTTAATGACTCTTTACAGACCTTTTAAAGAAGCTAATAAAAATTGTACCTCATAATTGGTGTTACTATAAAACAATAATGTATTTGGTAACACATTTTTATATATATTTTAAGAGCTACTTAAAGACTGAGTGAGTCGTTCAGGAATCTTTTTTTTTTTTTTGATTCATTATAAAGAACCACAACATAAGGTTCATTTTTAACAAGTTGCATCACCTTGTAATGATTCCTTGAACGGTTATTTTATTCATTAAGGAAGCGGATAAAAATAGGCCATAATAATTGGTGTTAAATATATATGCTATGTATTTGGTAACACATTTAGTTACTTAATGATTGAGTGAGTTATTCAGGAATCATAAGTCTATTTTATATTGATTCATTAGTAAGAACCAGTACAAAAGAGTCATTTGTTTGTGAATCACTATATTGATTGTGTTGTATGTTTGTTGTTATGTGCAAACAGTGAGGGCAACACAAAAGAAATATGTTTTGGCAATATAGTGTCTATTTAGCATGCAGTTTTTTTTTCGTATGACATTCTGCCCACATTAGCACAAGAATACTCATGTTCAAGAATCATTAATGGATCTGAAGATTATTAAAATCCTTCAGTTCCAGTGCTTTGTTTTTTTCTAAACGCCTGCTTTGTTCAGACCAGATTGTGGCAGCTCTGTGTTTTTTCCTCTTTGCATGTAATGGGAAATTAAATACATAAAGTTAATAAAGTGAAATGAGAGGTGGAGAGATTGGTGTTGTGTTAGTGGGAATGAAAGCGATGCCGGATGAAATCACTGCGCCGTCGGCATCTGCGCTGGGAATTCAGTGCGCTAATCGACCAATTAGAGCTTTCGGATTCGGCGGAGAGACGTAACACAAAGCCCGACCTGTCATTTAATCAACTTAATTCTAATTTAAAACCGGCGGAGTGCAAGCACGCTGTTTGCTTACGTTGAATAATCACGTATTTGTTTCGCTTTCGCTAAAAGAAAAACACATTTGCTTTAAAATTGCATTACAGAAACAGGATTGAATCCCAGACGTTTGAAACAAACCCCCGAATCCATTTGCCTTCAGGCAGATATTGATGTCGAAACCTAAAAGCGCTCAACGTGCATGTGTACGTACAGCGGCCGAGCGCATCCAATTGTGGCGCAGTGGGCCGTATACAAAGAGGCAATTAATATCGAGCCGAGCACGGTGGCCTGCGACGTCCTATAATAACATGGTTAGACCAAAGGTTAATGTGTTGAATTCAATATGCATCCCCATTCGTTTCAATGAAGCTGTCCGAAAAAAAGAGAGGTAGGCTGTAATCAAAGGGCTCGCCGTGCAAAGTGAAATTAATTAGGGGCCTTCATAAATTCAATGTCATGTCTTAATCTTCCGCTGGTCCCCTCCCAGCCGTTATCAGCTCAGCTGGAAGTGGGCCGCATGCTCAGGCCGATCTAATAAACGACTGTGTGAGATGATAATTGTGAATGAGCTTTATGTCGGTGGAGATGTGAGTCCGCTCGGACCAGAGAACCCTTTAGTCAAACGCCAGTGAAAATGATGGTGTTTATCAGCCCATCTCCCTCACGGTGAATATAGAGAGGACATTATGTGTTCTGAAAGTGAACTGCTGTGATATTTAATACAGTCGAGGAGTCTGGTTTGCATCACATGATCAAAATAACAGCAGCCTTATTGAAAACACGAATGCATGCATGTCTGAGATACGACGTCCGTATCAGAACCTACATGACAGACAAAATTTAAAGGAATAGTTCAGCCAAAAATGGAACATTTGCCGAAAATGTACTCACCCTCAGATAATCCAAGATGTAGTTTAATTGTTCAAGATTTGGAGAAATTTGATCCTTTGCAATGAATGGGTGCCGTCAGAATGAGAGTCCAAACAGCTGATAAAAACATCACAATAATTCACAAGTAACCCACACCACTCCAGTCCATCAATTAACATCCTTATGAAGCGAAAAAGCTGCATGTTTGTAAGAAACAAATCCATCATTAAGACACATCAAACCATTGCTTCCAGCCGGTCTTGTATCTATAATGCTTCCTCCAGTGAAAAAATGGTCTTGTCTGAATCAGGAGAGAAATCTGCATAGATCAAGGACCATTTACAAGCACAAAGAGTCAAAATCAGCTTCATCTTGGATGGACTGAGCCTGAGTACATTTTCATTTTGGCTGAACTATTCCTTTAAACTTCCTAAATGTGTTTGTTTAGCATGTATTTACTATGTTTTTCCTGTTAATCTTCGCTGTGAACAGATATGGCTCAGGCCAGTGTAAGTGTTTGGGATTTTTGCAGCTGTTTTGTCATCTAGCAGGTGATAATAGTTCATCTGATCACTTAGTTAAGTAATAATGCCGATCTCCTCAATAAAATGCATGATTTGGGGAATTGTTCACGTCTATGCGTTTCACACTGAGGTTTAACCCTTATGGTTTGGGTTTTTGTTCAGATCACTTTTGATTAGTGCACTTTAACCAGTCTTAGAGGGTATGTCGCTTGTCCATTGAAGACGATAAGAACACTAACATGCTTTCTTTTTGGTTCCCTTTCTGCAGGCATACTTCCGACAGGGTGTTGCCCTTCAGTACCTGGGGCGCCATGCGGACGCCCTGGCCGCCTTCGCCTCGGGACTGGCGCAGGACCCCAAGAGCCTGCAGCTGCTGGTGGGAATGGTGGAGGCCGCCATGAAGTCCCCACTAAGAGGTATTCAGCCTGTAGGGTCAAATTCCTGAAAACAACGTCTTAAAGATATTAAAACATTTTGTGAGAACATTAGTGAAAAAGGGTCATGAATGGGCCAAATAGTTTCTTATTTGCAATCTAAAAATGCCAAAAGCTGAGTAGGAAATTATTTTTGTGCGTAAAATCATTTCAGATGAACAGGAAATATAAACTGAAGATGCAACATGCTGTTTTGGGCTCTTCTGATGTAGATTCATCTGTTGACTGTAATGAGCGTGATAATGAGGGTTCAGTGTGCATAATGAGCTTCATTTAGCAACGATATTAGTGTATGAGAGGTATAGGTGCATTTTCTTAGGATCATATGTGACCTGCTTCATCATCTTGAGTCGTTTTGCATTTTTATGCACTGAATGAAAAAGTCTCAGTTCTCTACTAGTGGATGACAGTGATGTTATCTGAGAGAATTATACCTTATAATATATAATTATAAGGTTGAAACGTAAAATAGCTAAAATATTTTATACTAAAATAATATGTATACACACACACACACACACACACATATCTGACCCTGGAGTACAAAACCAGTCTTAAGTAGCACAGGTATATTTGTAGCAATAGCATTGTATGGGTCAAAATTATCGATTTTTCTTTTATGCCATTAGGATAATAATCATTAGGATATTAAGTAAAGATCATGTTCCATGAAGATATTTAATAAATTTCCTACCGTAAATATATAAAAACTTGATTTTTTATTGGTAATATGAATTGCTAAGAACTTAATTTGGACAACGTTAAAGGTGATTTTCTCAATATTGAGATTTTTTGCAACCTCAGATTCCAGATTTTCAAATAGTTGTATCTGAGCCAAATGTTCATAACAATCATAACAAAGCTTATTTATTCAGCTTTTAGATGATGTATAAATCTCAATTTAAAAAAAATGGACCCTTATGACTGGTTTTGTGGTCCTGGGTCATATTCACACATCTACTAGCATATATTTACAAATGCGCATAACAAAAATAAGGGTTTTAAAAAATAGACAAAATATGTACTTTGTATAGATACATACACATAAATATACACTCACCGGCCACTTATTAGGTACACCTGTTTAATTGCTTGGTAACACAAAAACTGAGTATTTCAAAAACTGCTGATCTACTGGGATTTTCACACACAACCACCTCTAGGGTTTACAGAGAATGGTCTGGAAAAGAGAAAATATCCAGTGAGCGACAGTTGTGTGGACGAAAATGCCTTGTTGATGTCAGAGGTCAGAGGAGAATGGGCAGACTGGTTAGACATGATAGAAAGGCAACAGTAACTCAAATAACCACTTGTTAACCAAGGTATGCAGAATACCATCTCTGAACGCACAACACGTAAAACCCTGAAGCAGATGGGCTACAGCAGCAGAAGACCACACCGTGTGCTACTCCTGTCAGCTAAGAACAGGAAACGGAGGCTACAATTCACACAGGCTCACCAAAATTGGACAATAGACGATTGGAAAAACGTTGCCTGGTCTGACGAGTCTTGATTTCTGCTGCAACATTCAGATGGTAGGGTCAGAATTGTCGTAAAGAACATGAAAGCATGGATCCATCCTGCCTTGTCTCGACGGTTCAGGCTGGTGGTGGTGGTGTAATGGTGTGGGGGATATATTCTTGGCACACTTTGGGCCCCTTAGTACCAATTGAGCATCGTTTAAACGCCACAGCCTACCTGAGTATTGTTGCTGACCATGTCCATCCCTTTATGTCTACAGTGTACCCATCTTCTGATGGCTACTTCCAGCAGGATAATGCACCATGTCACAAAGCTCAAATCATCTCAAGACTGGTTTCTTGAACATGACAATGAGTTAACTTTACTCAAATGGCCTCCACAGTTACCAGATCTCAATCCAATAGAGCACCTTTGGGATGTGGTGGAACGGGAGATTCGCATCATGGATGTGCAGCCGACAAATCTGCAGCAACTGTGTGATGCTATCATGTCAATATGGACCAAAATCTCTGAGGAATGTTTCCAACACCTTGTTGAATCTATGCCATGAAGAACTAAGGCAGTTCTGAAGGCAAAACGGGGTCCAACCCAGTACTAGCAAGGTGTACCTAATAAAGAGGCCAGTGAGTGTTTATGCAGTGTACTGTATATATGCAATATTTGCAAATATATATAATTGCACTGAGAATGATTGGGATTAAAAAAAAAGTGTATATATTTATTACAAATTGTAGATAGACAGACAGACAGATAGATATACTCAAGACCGACTAATTGATCACTGTATAGTGCTGCACACCACAAACTGGAGCTAACCAGCTAAACAGACTCGAGTCATCGGCGAGCGCTGAGATTATCCTGAGTGTGATTTCCGGAGTCTGCAACTTTCCAACACAAACCAAAGAGGCGCGTCTGTTATCCCGCGCGAGCAGCCCAACACAATCGGCTCAGTTTTCTGTGGCGTCTCACCTCTCGTCTTAGCAGAAGGGCTTTGAATGACACCTCTGATGATGTGAAGCCGAGAAGAGAACAATTAAATTAAAGTTAGGTAATCCCACATGCAAATCCTCACACAACGGTGCTACAAAAGCGATAAAGGGATGAGGGGAAGCGAGAGAGGGAGAAAGCGAGTCTCTTCTTATCAGCGAGCCCAGGGGCCGCAAGCGATCACCTCTCTGCCCGGAGCCGATTTGGAAAGACTGTTCAACATAATCTTCTCTCTCCGCGGCTCACAGCGCTGCGTCTGGCTCTGAGGGACAACGGGGGAAATAACGGACATAATTAGCAGATAAAACGGCCCCGTTTGGACATCCTCCCGGAGCAACGGCTGTTTGCATGACCCTGTTTATTCTGAGACTGCGATTTACATCCGAGCGTCCCAAAAGCATTTCTCATGTGTAGTGTTGACATTGGGTGGAAAAGACTGAAAACTCCCACATTTTAGCTTTGACATCTATGGTTTCAGATGTAGGGCTTGTGACTTCCTCTGTCACTATGAGCTGCAATGAGCTGTTTATGGAGAAATACATCTATCTATCTATCTATCTATCTATCTATCTATCTATCTATCTATCTATCTATCTATCTATCTGTCTGTCTGTCTGTCTGTCTGTCTGTCTGTCTGTCTGTCTGTCTGTCTGTCTGTCTGTCTGTCTGTCTGTCTGTCTGTCTGTGTATCGTTCTATCGTTTTATCTATCTATCTATCTATCTATCTATCTATCTATCTATCTATCTATCTATCTATCTATCTATCTATCTATCTATCTATCTATCTATCTATCTATCTATCTATCTATCTATCTATCTATCTATCTATCTATCTGTCTGTCTGTCTGTGTATCGTTCTATCTATCTATCTGTCTGTCTGTCTGTCTGTCTGTCCGTCCGTCCGTCCGTCCGTCCGTCCGTCCGTCTTTTTTTGAAAAGTTTGCAGTATTGATATGATTCGTGGTTGTACTGTATCCACAGATGGTGTCTGCTCTCTCTTGATGTGTTTTCAGCCCGTCCCAGCGGTATAAAGCATGATGAATTAGTGTAGAATCTACCTGAAACCTTTTTGAGCTACAGGGAATACTAGAACTCCTCTGGATGCACAGCGAATTACAGATATGGAAATCCGCACGGCTTAGTTTAGGAATGGTAATGTAAATAGACTAAAAGAAAGTAAACACAATGAAATGCAAGTGGGTGTTGTTGTCAGTCTCTGTTATTATTTCTTTATTTAGCTGTTTCCCACGAGACGCCAGACAGACACGTCAAAGCTTCTGTTTCGCATGGCAAAGCCTCTCGACAGAAGAGAGGGAAGCGGTGAAGAGAAAGAGAAAAGCGTTGAGAGGAAGGAAAGATAGGCACCCAGAGGCTCATCATTAAACCCTCCTCTCCGCGGCGGGCTGCATAAGCACTTCTGCGCTCTTGTTTATCATGCCTGTGTCTGCTGTTAACTAGATTCACACACACACTCACTTCCGTCCCCAAGCCAAAGAGTTTCTCGCCACTCCGATTCATGCAACTTGTAAAAGTGTCAGGCTGAATGCAATTACGCGATATGAATGTGCACGACAAACCCAGCGGAGTGTTTGTAGCCCGCGGCAGAGGACGTTCACGCCTGTCGGCTACATGAGAAGAGGGAATTAAACCTGTCGGAAATCACTCAGCGTTCCTGAAGTGTCGTTTTACAGCGTGGAGATTCATTCATGCTGAATTTGACTAGATTTTGTCTATCGCAAGAAATACTGTATAGCGGATAATTATTTTGTGAAAATTAGTTTTATATTTCAAATAAATGCTGTTCTTTTGAACTTTCTGTTCATCAAATAATCTGGAAAAAAATCATTGTTTTAGACTAGTTTTAGCCAAAAACAGTTATGCCAGATTTGCTCAGAAAATGTCTAATTTTTGCCCGATCTTCTTTTTTTCTTTTTCCTCCAGTTTGCTCAGAAAATGTCAAATTTAGTCTTATTTACCAATAAAAATGGTTTAATTTAGCCAGCTTTAGCAAAAACAGCCCACATTTGTCCAATTTAGTCAGAAACTGTCTAGCTTTGTCTGATTTACAATCAACAAAAAGTGTTTAATCTTGACAGATTTAGCCAAAAAGAGCCCAGTTTTTGTCTGATTGAATGACAAACCGTCTAATGTTGTCCAATTTACCACCGAAAAACTGATTAATATAGTCAGATTTAGCAAAAAAACAAACAAAAAAACAGCCCAGTATTTGCCCCTCCAGTTTACTCAGAAAATGTCAAATTTAAGTCTGATTTACCAATAAAAATGGTTTAATCTGGTCATATTTAACCAAAAGCAGCCCAGTTTTTTAATAAGATTCAATGAAAAACTGTCTAACTTTTTCCAATTTTCCATGATTTTTTTTTTTATATTGTCAGATTTAGCAAAAACAGACTAGTTTTATTCAGTTTGCTCAGAAATTGTTTAATTTTGTCAAATTTACCGTCAAAATCAATAACTACAGCAATGTGTAAATCATTTTAGAACACTATTAGTTGGTGATTGGTCAGTGTGGTCTTCCAGCTGTGATCAAATACAGGATGTGATGTGAAAGAACACATTTGTGCAGCTGAGATGAAACATGCTGAATTGGCTATCAAACACACCCAGAAGGACAGTAAGAAATATACTTCATAGATACGATATAGAAAAACGAGGGAAGGGCAGATAAAAATGGATCTTTGGAGGTCCCGCGGGGCAGCGGGTGACACTCGACTGTGCCCGGTCGTGATTTATGACAGTGTGTGCGTTTCTCTCTTTAACTGTGTCTCCTTCCTCCGGCGGAGGTCACCTCTACACATATGGTGCGTTCGTAGCCCGGCTCGCTAAATCTTACCGCATAGTAACACGTGGCGTTATTTTACAAATAAGCATTTCTACGGTGAACATTTTAGCGAGTAACTTCCACAGAAGGTCTGTTTGGAGTGTGATGACACACATGAATAATCACCTCAGCTTGTGCAAACAAAAGCTGTTTCACTGAACACGCCGTGTTAGCTTTACAGTCGTTTGTACAGTAATCGAGCCCGTGTTTAACCTGCTGAATTACATTAGTTCATTTTATTGATGTGTAAATGAATTGAATACACGTTCAGTCAACAAATGACAACTGAATGAGATCTCACCAATGCTAGTAGTGGCATGCTGTACTATGTATAAAATTAGCATGTACAAATAATGAGAAAATGGCCACAATTTTGTCAGATTTAGCATTAAAATGGTCAGATTTTGGCTAGTTAGTTCAGTCGTTCTGAGAAAATTAGTTTTGTCGTTCTGAGTTTTGTTTATAAAAATCTGATTTACTCTTAAAAATTTCTTTACAAAAAATGTACCAATGGTCTAATACTGCCAAATTTAGACAAAACAGCCTTGTTGTAATGCCATATTTGGGGAGTAGCTCTCTAATTTTGTCTGAATTACCAACAACCGTTTAATTTTGACATTTTGCCAAAAACAGCACAGTTTTTGTCCAATTTGGTGAGACACTGCATAATTTTGTCCAATTTACCATCAAAAGCTGTTCAGTAATGTCCAATGTAGCAATTAACAACACAGTTTTGTCTGATTTGCTCAGAAAACGTCTAATTTTGTCAGATTTACCAAAAACTACAGTTTAATTTTGTCAGATTTGGCCCAAAACATCCCAGTTTTTATCTGATTTGGTGAGAGACTGTATAATTTGGTACAATATACAGTAAAAAACAACAACTATAAAATCTTGTTAGATTTAGCCAAAAAAAAAGAAGTTTTTAAATGCCGATTTGCTCAGTAACCGTCTAATTCGAATGTGACAACAAAGAACAGTTTAATTATGTCAGATTTAGCAAAAAACTGCCTAGTTTTGGTGAGAAACGGTCTTTACCAACATAAACTGTCATTTTAACAGATTTAGTGTAATTTCTTGTCAGATCTATCTACATATTTCATATTACAAAATAGTTTTTAATTATCTATTTTTTGTAAGTTTGAAGTTTAATTAATGTAAAATTGCATTAAATCAGATGTGTATTTAGATGTAAGGTAGATTTCAAATATTTTTATATCTTTTATTTTTTTTTGAATGTTTTGTGTCGCATCTTAACTCTCGCTGTCATTTGTGTGCATCCGCTCTGCAGAATCCCTGGAGCCGACCTACCAGCAGCTGCAGAAGATGAAGCTGGACAAGAGTCCGTTTGTGGTGGTGTCTGTGATTGGTCAGGAGCTGCTGACCGCCTCCCATCACGGCGCGTCTGTGGTGGTCCTGGAGGCGGCGCTGAAGATCGGCACCTGCAGCCTCAAGCTGCGCGGCTCTGTTTTCTCGGCTCTCAGCAGCGCTTACTGGTCATTGGGCAACACGGAGAAGAGCACCGCCTACATGCAACAAGACCTGGAGGTGGCCAAAACTTTAGGTGAGCGACTCTTTTGAGTGAAGACTTTAAAGAGGCTTCTTTGACAGATTTCAGGTTCCTTACAACATGATTTTGTTTTTATTGACCATATTCCAACCGTATTATTTATGTACTATTGTGGGATTTGCTAATATTTTGAATTAGCTTTTATTTTTGTATTTTAATTTTAGTTTTAGTAATTTTGTTGTGTGCTTTTGTTATTTGTATTTATCATTAATATATATATTTTTTAAAATATTTCTATTTAGTTTTAGCAATTGTAATTCTTCAACATATTATTTTTATTTAGATAATTTTTAAGTGTTTATAAATTTGTTGAATCAAATAATCTAATGTTTATATTTTCTTAATATAAATATGATTGCAAAATTAAAATGCATAAAACAATATCAGACTTAAAAAATGTCAATTATAACATTTTAAATTGCATTTTATCACAGTTTACGAAAGCAATCTTAATAGTTTGTTTTAATATTTAATATAATATTTACATTATATTAATATAAATATTATTAACATTTTAAAACTTATAAAACAATATAAAATTAAAAAATGTAAAATAAAAAAATAACATGTATCATTTCATCTATTTCAGTTAACAGGAACCATTTTAATAGCTTATATTAATATTTAATCTAATATTTTTATTTTATTTATATATAAATGTTATTCAAATGTAAAACTTATGAAACAACATAAAATGTAAACAATGTTATATTCCGTCTTTATTTCAGTTTTAATAGTTTGTATTTTAATATTTAATCTAATATTTGTTTTATTACTATAAGCATTACCATTTATAAACTTAAAAAACAATTTTAATAGTTTACATTTTAATATTTAAAATCTAATATTTCCATTTTTATTAATATAAATATGATTAAAATTGTAAAACTTAAAAACCATACAAAAAACACGCGTTTCACCTTAATTTCAAATAAGGAAACGTTTTTTAATAATGTTAGTTTCACTGTTTATGGCATGCGGAATTAAACAAGCTGTTATTTCTATCATCTATCATTGTAAATGACCTTTACTTTGCTCTACACACTCGCTCCTTTTCTCCTTTTGTGCTCCACAAAAGAAAGCACAACATGACGAGGAGCAAATGATGATTTTTCTGGCAAACTGTTCCTTTAAAACACGTTCATTTTGCATATTCATGTGATCATGTCCTGTTCTTGAGAAATCGATGTACTTCTGTGGTCTGTTCCGAGAACATCTTGTGACGGACGTCCAGGTGACCTTGTGCACAAAAGGCCTCGGTACTTTCTCACAAAGTTAATTATTTTGACCCAGCCGAGCTCATGCTGATAAGGTCTCGCAGTAATTAGGCTTCAAAAGCCGCTGCAACTTTCCCCCAAAATGCCACTGGACTAGTTTTTGTGTAAATACACTATATTGCCAAAAGTATTATCGCAGAAATCATAAATATTCTCCTCGCGGCTCCTGAATGTCAGCTGGACTTTAAGGCATGAAAGTGTCTGTCTCACACGCCTGAACGGGGAAAGTTTGTGTTTGAGCTTTTAGCACATTAGTACACAGCTGACGTCTCGCTCGGCTCTGGTTTTCTCTCTTTCTTGTCGGAGCGACTGATGAAGGTCTGATAAGAACAGCTGCAGATGTTGCAGGTGCTGCGAGGCTCGACACATGATGATATTGCTGTGTAATCTCGTACTTTCACCTCAAACCACTGTTATATAGAACTCTCTAAACAGCTTTACAGAAAATGATCATATTCATTTGGAGAGTATCTTAATATCTTCATGCCTTAAGTTGCATTAAACAGATTGGAGTTGGATGATAATATACTTTACAATATGCAACGATACAAGCAGCTGAGATTTGCTCTATATAGTATATATCGCCCACAGGTATAATGTACGTATGCAAATAAAGTTGGCATAGTTGTGTCAGATTTTTTTAGAACAATTTACCAATATAATCTGTCTAATTTTGTGTAGATTTAGCAAAAAACAGTCAAGTTATATTAGACTTGTTTAGAAACGGTCTAATTTTGCCTGATTTATCAATAGAAACTGTCTAAAAAAAAAAAAACGCCCAGTTTTGATTAGACAAATTCGGTCAGAAATTGTCAAATTTTGTAAGATTATCAAAAAACTGTTTGTCAGATTTAGCAAAAAAAACAAAAAAAAAAGTTTTGTTTAATTTCGTCAGAAAGTGTCTTATTTTGTTAAAGTACATAAATTGTTTATTGTTGTTTTATTTAAAATAAAAATAAAAATTAAATTAAAAAAGCTTAGTTATATCAGATTTGGCCAGAAATTGTCCAATTTTGTCAGAATTTGCAAAAAAACTAAATGTACTATTTAATTATTTATTTTATTTGTTAATTTGTTTGTTTGTTCATTCGCTCGTTCATTGTTTACATTAATTTAATGGCTTAATTTTTTGTTTTATTTATTTTTTGACAATAAAGCACAAATTTGTAATAATAATGAAAAACAGGTCATAAACAAAAAAACAAAAAAAAGATGTAGGATGTACTTTGCAACTTTTTTTGTTAATGCGTAAATTGCTAGTAAATTTCACAAATAATTAAAAGTAGAAAGACTGAAATGATCTTGTAAAATGTACTCTAAGGATCTTTGCTTCATTTACCACTTTGAACAATTTCTTACAGATTTTTGCAGTTCACTCGTTGTTGTTTGTTTGAATTCAGTATCTGGATTCTTGCTGGTCTGAGATGGTCTGCCAGTTTAGGTTGACCTGCAACAGATTGAACCAACTAATGGACCAAAACAAGCAGCTTTGACCAGTTAGCACCCATCTGAAGTTGATCTTCCTAAAGCCTGTGAACATATTTTGCTCAGATTCAGTTTTGTCATGTTGGTGTGTGTTTGGAAACCTTCCAACCCAGATCTGGTTTCCTTCAGGTGACCAGACGGGCGAATGCCGCGCTCACGGGAACCTGGGGTCAGCCTTCTTCTCCAAGGGGAATTACCGCGAGGCACTGAGCAACCACAGACACCAGCTCGTCCTGGCCATGAAACTCAAGGACAGAGAGGTAATCGCCAACTAACTGACCCGTGTGTGTGTGTGGCTATATCTTCACCTCTAGCAGAAATAAAGTGCGCAAGATGGCTTTATCAGAGACCCAGGACTCGTGTTGTGACGTGACAAATGTTTGAGTCAGAGCTGCAGGGCAGACTCACCGCTCTCTGTCACGTTTGTGGATGCTCAGCATCTCTGTTCTGTCTCCTTTCAGCTCGCTGTCTATCTGTTCTGATGCACCGTTGAGAAAACACCCCCGAAACGTCCTACTTGGGTGAACTTCACAAAAACCTGTCTGGGTCATACTTCTAAAATCAAAAGAAAAATGGAATAATAATCAAATGTAAATATTGTAAATAAATAAATAATACAGACAATGATGTTTATTTTCATGTTTATTTTATTCATTCATTTCTTTGTTTATTTACATTGTGACATTTAATTTAATTAGTTGCTTTTAATTTTTATTTAATGTTTATGACATTTAAGCACATTTTCCCCCAATACAATAAATCTGGTTGTTTTAGCGTTTTGAAATGTAATAATGAATATTAAAAACCAATAATGTATAATATATTATGTATAATATAATGTGTAATAGGGTTATATAATAACCCTAACCCTAATAAATTAAAATATAAAAAATACAAAAAAGAAAACCCATAAAATATACAATATATGTTAAATAATACAAATAAATAAATGAGTCATTTTTAAATATTTTTTCAATAATACTTAATTTTCTTAATATTTATTTATTTTTATTTTATTTTATTGTATTTATTTATTTATTTACATAATTTTTTATCACATTCCCCTAATAAAAGGAATCTAGAAGTTTTGATTTGATTTTTTTTTTAAGAGTTTTAATATCTATTATTCTCAATGACAATAATTTCTAATAACATGTGATACTTAATACTAAAAATTAAACAATTGAAATATACTGAAATTAAATATAATACAAATACTTTTTGAAAATGAGAATTTTGGTGGGAAATAATTGTAATGTTAAATAATATAAATAAATATTTTTAAAATAATTTTTGACTATTGTAATATTACATAAATGCAAATTGTGATAAAAAAAAAATCAGTTTAAGAGGAAACTAATGCAAAATTATTAATGGTCCTAAAAATAGACTTCATTTTCTTTATGCTATACATAATTTCTTCTTTTTATCTTAAAATGAAATATGAGCCAGTGATATTCTTGACAGGTTTGGTGAGATTCACACACTGGCTGTATTTAATGCGTCTCGAGGTCTTATCAGCGAATGCCTCATCCGCTGGCTTCTCATCATCACCTGATTCATATCTCTCTATGAAATGGAGTGGATGAGGAGAATGATAGACTCTTCTTTTGTGTGTCCAGAGTGTGTCCGTGTGTTTGCTCTGCTCGCTGAAATAGAAGCACTGCGTCCTCACATCTGCTCCTCTTCTCCTCTCTTCATTACTCACTGTAACCCTGGACCTGACCGCGTTTCTGCAGCCATTAAATGGTTTTCGTAACACGTTCAGCGGCATTATGTAGCGTTGGGAGTATTTAGTGCAAAATAATGCAAGACTGGATTGTATCCATTGGAATTTAATTGGATTGTGAAAAGTAGAACCGTGTTGATTTAATGCATGGATGTGTTTTGAAATTCCCCTACAATTTGTAATGCAACACAAATAATGTTGCATCCTCCCGACAACGCAAACTAGCACTATAGCGGGTATTAGCCTGAACCTGTTCCAGGTTAGTTCAAGTTAGTTAAAGTGTTGACATGTTATATCAAGCTTGTTCTGATTTAATTTAATGCACGATATGCTGGTGTTTCAGCAATATGCACCCATCAACAGTTCAGCGTGCTCTCAATGCGTTTGCATCTATGTTTGTGTACTTTACTGTGTTTTTGGCCTACATTTTTATAATTAGCATCTTTGAGGAGACATGAAACGAGTTCCAAACAAAGCATTTTCCTAAAATGGCCATACGGTCGCACGCTCGAGCGGTTTGTGGTAAGATCCGCAGGAAGTGTGTGTGTTTGTCTCTCAGGTCACCTTCTGAGCTTCAGGGAACTGAAGTATGAACAGGTACGGCAGATGTGTGTCTGCTGCCATATTGCAGTGTGTTTGAGCATGCGTGCATGTAGGAAATGTGTTGTGATGGATCGTCTGCTGTAAGAGTGTGTGTGAGTGAGTCGGCGGTGATGGAGTTGGTATGAGACTTCTGGCTCCCCCTCTCAAATCTGTTGTCTAATGGTTTGATGTGTACTGCAGTAAACACTCATGACCCATCGCACTAATTACTCCAGATCCACACTAATCAGCACATCCACACACAAACCAGCCTAATCTCATCAAGGCTTTGGAAAGCACAGCTTTCAAGATCATTCTGTTCTGTATAACGCATCACAACTCTTTATTTAAGTACAATATCATTTTTGGATGTGTTTTTAGGAACAGTGTTTATGTGTTAAAGGAATAGTATATGTATGTGTGTATGTATGTATATATATATATTCTAATAATTACACAATTAATTTTAAATAATTATATCAAATTATGAAATATTTTTTAAATGACAAAATTAATTTAATTTTTATTTATTTATATTATTTATTATACTTTTTTTATTATATAAAATTCTTGTATTGTTTTTTTTTCCAATTGCATATTTTATTACTATTAATAAATTAATAGAATTATATAATTAAGTAAAATCATTATAAATTATGTATGTTTTATTTGTGTGTATTATTTTTATTTTAATTATTGAATTTATTTATTTGTATACATAAAATGGTATATAATTCATTAACAAATTGTATATATATATATATATATATATATATATATATATATATATATATATATATATATATATATAATGCATAATTAATTTAAAATAATAAATAACTATAAAATTATTATAAATAAATGATCAATTATTATATATATATATTTCATTATATAAAAGTAATTATATACTACCCACACACAATTTAATATACTTCATTAATAAATTAAACAATTGAAATAAAAAAAGCTTTTATTCCACCTAATATTCCCATAAGTATGTGGAGCGTCCCTGTGTCAATATTGAGTGAAAAACACTTCAGCGTGTCATTGAAAGCAACAGAAGAGCTTTGATTCAGTCGTTAATATAGACGGAGGAGTTTCAGAGGCTTACGGTCTATATCAGTAAAGCGTTAGGAATAAATAGAGCTGCTGAAAGTGAAGGTATATAGTGTGTAGAGAAACATTCCCCCATTTACCCCGGAATCCAAACCAATGAGCTCATGTTATTACATATATACATTTTTTCTCGCCTTGCCTCAGGAAATCTTCTGCTGAGCACCTTGAGACACGATCCTCCTTTCCTCTCGTCTTCTCTTTTGCTCTCGTGCATGTTCAGGTTTGTATCTAACAGTGGACTAAAGAAGCAGCACAACTGTTTTCAATGTTGCAGTGGTAAAAAGCATCAAAAAACATAAAGTTAATTACATTTTAAGATATATTCATATATGAAACAGCTGTTTTAAAGTGTAATAATATTTCATATGGTCCTAGACTGGTTGCATATGAAATCAGCAGTGGATTTATTGTGTAAACGCTGAATGCAGTGAATGCACAAACACACGTCGCACATTAAAACAGTAGATTCACTGAGCAGCTGGTAAGACGTTATGATGAATTATACGCAGTGATTCATCTCTGTTGTGTCAAGATTAAATAAGAGTAAATATGAAAGTGCACAAAATATAGCTCTCTCTCTCTTCTCAGATACACACAGAAAAGAAAAAAAACATGCAAAAAGAGGAGAAATATATATTTGGGATATTTTTGGAATGGCATACATACTAATTTTGAAAGAAAGTAATATGCTGTGCACAATTTATTTACTAAATGTGTTTTTAATAAACATTGTAGCATACTACGTTTTGGTTTACATATAGTTTTTTAACAAATAAAAGATTGTATTCAGTATTAGTACTGCTAACTGCATGCTTTTTAATATGCAAGTAATGATATGAAATTTAATTATATACACTGTTTAAAGGTTTTGGGTCAGTTTTCGGATGTTTTTGCCCATCCAGGCTGCATTTATTTGATAATATTGTGAAATATTATTACGATTTAAAATAACGGTTATCTATTTGAATATATTTTAAAATGTAATTTATTGCTATGATGCAAAGCAATCTTTACCGCATTCTTCAGTGTCACGTGATCCTTCAGAAATCATTCTGCTGATTTGCTGCTCAAGATACATTTCTGATTATTAGCAGTGTTGAAAACAGTTTCATATTTTTGTGGAAATGGTGATGTATTTTTTCTAGGATTCTTTGAGGAATTGAAAGGTGATCAGCATTTATTTAAAATAGAAATCTTGAGTAACATTATAAATGACTGCCACTTTTGATCAAGTCAACATGTCCTTGTTGAATAAAAGTATTAATTTTTGAACAAATAGCAGACAGTATTCTCTTCTAAACATAGCTGATGTTTTTTTCCACATTTTCTCTGTCCTTCTCATTTGAATCTTTTTTTCTCTCTTTCTCTTCCACACACACACACACACACACACACACACACACACACACACACACACACACATACTGTCTGCTTTCATGATGTTTGAAACGCTCTGCAATTGCAGTTCAAGCGAGTATAGAGCAGGCCAGCAGTTTAATCTCTTTTAGGTAACATATTGTTCTTATATTCATTAAGCAGAGCACTTCAGAATATGACAGCAGTTGTAATTGGTTTGGTTTCATCTTGTTAAAATGCATTCATTATGCGACGGGCCCCCGGCTTCTTTGTGCGCGGAGAACACCGGCGTGAGCCGCACTGTCTGCCTGTCTGTAATTGTGAGCCGCAGTCACTGTCAGCCGCTTAATTAAAGCCAATGCAGAGAGGACATGCTGCATTTGGGACAATTTGAGAATTTCTATCTTCCTCACAGGTAGGGATAAATGACGGACGCTCTGTGTGTGTGTGTGGCACTCAATATTCAAGTCAAGTCACATTTGTTTTAAAGCACTTTATACAATACAGAGCAGTATTAAAGTAATCGTTTACTCAAAAATGAACATTTGCTGATAATGTTCTCACCCTCAGGCCATCCAAGATGTAGATGAGTTTGTTTCTTCATCAGATTTGGAGAAATGTAGCATTACATCACTTGCTGATCAATGGATCCTCTGCAGTGAATGGGTGCCGTCAGAATGAGAGTCCAAACAGCTGATAAAAACATCACAATAATCCACACCATTCCAGTCCATCAATTAATGTCTTGTGACGTGAAAAGCTGCGTGTTTGTAAGAAACGAACCCATCATTATGACGTTTTTAACTTTAAACCATTGTCTTCTATCCATAATGTTGCTTCCCACAGTAAAAAAGTAATCTCATCTGAATTAGGAGAGAAATCTGCACAGATCAAGCACTGTTTACATGTCTGAAACAGTTCTAAACAAATATCTTGGTGGATTTTGATTTGAAAGGACAGCAGGAGATGGACCTTTATAATGGATTATGGATTATAATTTGGCTAGAAGTGACAGTTTAAAGTTGAACCACCTTAATGATGGATTTGTTTCTTACAAACATGCAGCTTTTCAATTTTTAGGTGAACTATTCATTTAATGTTGCAAAGTACTTCAGTTATGAAACAATTTTAGCGATAAAGCAGCTCTACAGAGAATTATAGTGTCATTTAGCTTAGTTTAGTTTTTGCTCTGATCCAAGCGTGTCAGTGATCTGAAATCTAATGCATGGTTTTTGTGAGGACTATAGTCTGACCCTTGTCCAAGTTTTTCTTCTATTGCCATTAAAGATGAATTATAGGATGCTTTCAGTGCTAAAGTCAGCATGAAATCAAATGCACTCTATTTACTTTAATGCACATTCCTGGTCTAATTGTGTATGATTATTCAGCGATTATTATTGCTAAGAAATATTTTATTATTTTTCAACCACCAGTCATATAGACACACATTCCACCATTTGTGTTAAATATTATAAACAAAATGTTAAACGGTTTATGTACAGCATTTCGTGTTGACTTTTGGTAGTTTTATGTTCCTGAAGAGTGTAAACATTGTGGTTCTGTGGCATTTCCAAAACATCGCTCTGTTCAAACGACCTGACATGTATTGTTGTAATTAATAAGACAAATAGAATCTCCTTGTTTCCTGACCACATGAATATTTGAGCTGCAAAATAACCGTAGATTATTGTCTTTTTAAAAATTTGCACAATACAGTTTCATGGCTAGGAAAATATATTTGTGGCTGGTAAATTCAGGAGCCATTGACAGGTGTGTGTGTGCGCGCGTGTGTGCGTGTGTGTGTGTGTGTGTGTGTGTGTGTGTGTGTAAGGATATTGAGGTTTTATTATGTCTGTTGCTGCTGAATTGTGATCCGGATCAGATATTGAGTGCCTTAATGACTTTTGAGTGTTATTGAGAGATTAAGAAGATTCCAGGAAGATGAAGAGGGATCGGGAAATTGCTCCATCCTATTTCCTCTTCCTGTCACAACCTTTGCCTAAAGTACCTGCCATTTAGATTTTATTGCACAATATAGACTTCTTAAAGTCTGTTTACTCAGTAAGAGAGATGTGTGTGTGTGTGTGTGTGTGTGTGTGTTTTAAAGGTCATTAGCAGCTGTGATGCTGTATATTCGCCTCAGGCAGGATTCCTCAGGTTATGGAGGAAAACTCACCTCAGGCGAGGCAGAGATCAATGATGCTCTCATGGGCCCTGTACTCTATGTGTGTGTGTATGTGTGTAAACTGCCATTTATTGGTCTTTATGTGCATTTATGTGTGTACAACTCTCTTTATTTGCTTGCAAATGCACTGGTGTCAGAGAGATGAAAAGCGTTGCTGATATTGACTTTTTGTTGCTCTCTAAAGAGTCTCCAGCATCCGAAGAAGCTCCTTATAAAATGTATTTATATATTTGATCATTTTTATGTTTATTTTTCTCTAGATAGATAGATAGTAATGCATTAATGCAAAATGCAGTTTTTCTATACAAATAAGAAATATTTATGTTCTACACATTCATCAACATTTAACAGATGAATTTTGAAATGGTATACAGCCAGGCAAAACAGCAATATTAATTTCAAGCGTGCACTAACAGACTTTATTACACTCTATAGACTAAAATGGATTAAATATGCTGGAAAAATATCCAATCGATTCCTTTGAGTCCAGAATACATTTGTGTCAGTGAATGGTCAGCATCAATGGCCGTTCATTGACACGCTCCATACAAGCACATCAAATCAAAGATGACGGCTTTCTGCCACAGAGCCGTGACCCATCGTGTGGTCGGCTGTAATGAGCCGTGGTGTGGACGAGTCGTTTGAGTAAATGACCCTCCTCTACTCGGCAGCGCTGGCTAAGGCTAGCGGAGCGCCATCCGACTGGAGTGACCAAGCGCAGAGTCATTTAAAGGCCTGGAATTGCATCCTGCACCGAGGTCGATCGATGGCACGCCTGTCAGAAAGATGAATGGGAGCTTTAGGAACTCCATTTTAATGAAGGCAGAGAGAGAGAGAGAGCGACGCTCGTGTAGTCGTGTTGTGTAAAGATACTCCTGTAGCACGCGCTCTGTAGGTGTCCGCTGCAGAAGAGGTCGAGCTGCTCCTGAACTGATGGAGACCTGCCCTCCATCACCATTCATCACCCTTAAACACATTTCTCCCTTCTTCACACTGTTCGGCCTTCGTCAGGGTCGATGCAGAGACTCCACAAAGAAAAGATACTGAATTTCTATAAACTTAGATTCGTTACATCTCACTTAATGACCAAAGAATTATATTTTATGGTTAATATAATGGTTAATATAGCAAATAAATAGTGATAAGTATATATATATATGTATATATATATATATATAGAGAGAGAGAGAGAGAGAGAGAGAGAGAGAGAGAGATAGCAGTAGCGTTTTTACCCACCATGCTAAAAGTGGTGGGTAAACACTCTTTAAGAGAGTTAGGACCATTTGAGAATTTCCTTGAGTGAGTCAGTGAACCATTCATTCAGTCAACTCATTCAGGCACACAGATTCATTAAGGAACCAAACAATTGGCTGTCTTAATGTCATTGAATTGTTCGATAAACCAATTTGTTAAAAAACTTGAATTTATTCAAGCGAGTGTCCTTATGAGTGAATCATTGAGTCATTCATTCAACCAATTCGTTCAAAAATGCTGATTCATTCAAGTGAGTGTTCTTATGAGTGAATCATTGAGTAGTTCATTCAACCAATTCATTCAAAAACGCTGATTCATTCAAGTGAGTGTTCTTATGAGTGAATCATTGAGTCGTTCATTTAACCAATTCATTCAAAAATGCTGATTCATTCAAGTGAGTGTCTTTATGAGTGACTCATTGAATCTTCCATTCAACCAATTCGTTCAAAAACGCTGATTCATTCAAGTGAGTGTTCTTAAGAGTGAATCATTGAGTCGTTCATTTAACCAATTCATTCAAAAATGCTGATTCATTCAAGTGAGTGTCTTTATGAGTGACTCATTGAATCTTCCATTCAACCAATTCGTTCAAAAACGCTGATTCATTCAAGTAAGTGTTCTTAAGAGTGAATCATTGAGTCGTTCATTTAACCAATTCATTCAAAAATGCTGATTCATTCAAGTGAGTGTCTTTATGAGTGACTCATTGAATCTTCCATTCAACCAATTCGTTCAAAAATGCTGATTCATTCAAGTGAGTGTTCTTATGAGTGAATCATTGAGTCGTTCATTCAACCAATTCGTTCAAAAATGCTGATTCATTCAAGTGAGTGTTCTTATGAGTGAATCATTGAGTCGTTCATTTAACCAATTCATTCAAAAACACAGATTCATTCAAGTGTCTCTGAGTGAATTACTGAGTTGTTCATTCAACCGATTCATTCAAAAATGCTAATTTATTCAAGTGTATGTCCTTATGAGTGAATAATTGAGCCGTTTACTCAATTTATCCATAAACGCAGATTCATTCAGGAACAAAAATTCATCTTCCGTGTTTTGCTCAGAGATACACAACAATTAATTATTCTGCTACTTTTATAACTATTTTCATTTAGCCGAACAAAAACACACAAACAAACCAGTAATATTGTGTGTAAAATATAAGTTACTCTATATTGCCATCTTATTTATGGAACTGTTATATAAAAGCAATGTCACATTCGCAGTCGTTTTGTACTCACAATAACCCGTTTAGCTTCAATGCACAGCTGCCACTGGCATTACTGCATGCTGTGAATACAGCTATCTTTTCGGTTGATTAGCGTCTTTAATATCAGGAATAAACCCTGTTTTAGCTAATCTATAGCGACTCAGAACATAACCTGTATGTGGGAAACAATAGCGAACATGATGTATGCTTGCATTGTGTCGCTTTCATGTCTAGTATTTCGCTTCCTTGGTTTGTTGTTATATACGTTGTTGTTGTTGTTTGGTGACTCTACGGCACCCCTGTAGGTCTGGAGTCACACTGGGATTAATGAAAGCTGCAGCAGGAGCAGAGTAACCCATCATTCAGTCAAAATGTGCAGCTTTTTTCCACCCTGTGAGGTGTGATTGTTCCTCAGGAGGAGAGGAGAGAAGAGGGAGGTGATGGATTATACGAGAGTTTCTCCCCAGAGGTCTGCGCTGCACTCTCTAGGCCCGTGGGCCACTCCACTCACACATCAATGTCAGAGATCAATCGAGCTGATCTCTGGGTGGGTTCCAGTCTGAGTGTGTGTGTCACTGCTGAGATGAGTCTAAATAAGTCAAACACTGTTAGGCAGGTGAATCTCACGTCTTGGTCAAAGACAAATATATTATTTCCTTTTGGCCACCATATCTCTCTCTCTCTCTCTCTCTCTCTATATATATATATATATATATATAATGACCTGGATGTGTTCTTGATAGTTTTTTTTTTTTTTTAGGTTTGCCAGTGATATATTATAGGAACGCAGACTTACTTGAAACTGCTTTCTGTTCTTTTAAGTCGAGACGTCTTTGACAAAAGTCTCAGAGCTGTTTTTAATCAGTCGATCAGGTTGTAAATCTGTTCAAATGGCTTGTTTCTTCTTCGCAGCATATGTTCATGGCTGATTTGACTTCTTGTGAGCGTGCTCTGTCTCTCTCGCTCTCGCACTGTTTTCTTTTTCTTGCTATTTGCACATGACCATAGCATTTCTCTATGGCATACACAGTGCAGCTGTAGTTTCATCCCATTCGGTTTGGTTGTCAGTGGTATTTTATTACAGGTGACGGAATATTAAAAGGCACCTATTATACCTCTTCTTACAAAATGTAATATTGGTATTGGGTGTCCCCAGAATGTGTCTGGGACGTTTCAGCCCAAAATACCGTACAGACCATTTATTATAACAGCTGGAAAATGTCATTTTTGGGGTGTGTCTAAAAAGAGCTGTTTTGGAGTGTATCGCTTTAAATGCAAATGAGCTGCATATTCCCACCCCATCTCCAGAGGAGGGCTTCGCGTATACGTCTCTCTGCATTGCATATCTAACCTACAGGAATAAACAGCCGGTAGAAGCAACATAAGTGAGAGCGAGAGAACCGGTGTTTGGCTGTACATATGGGAAGCCAAATGCACTGAAAGTGGGACGAAACAATGTAACGTTACAGAGCTCGCGCCATCAATTGAGTGAGCCGCGCGACCACGCTACCGAACAAATCTCACGCTACGAACGGCGCAAACTAATCTGATCAGTTAAAAACTCTTAATGTACGCACTCAAATACGGTTAAAATGCTAAGCACTATAAAGACATAACATTCACAGAGGAGTCTGGAGTGATACACGTATTTAGGTAGATTTTGAGGCGCAATACCTTGAAAATGAAAGTAATCCACATTCCTCAGCAGCTCAGATGTTGGGAGAAAATGAAGACTCTTACATCCAAACCAGGAAACCAGCATATTACCTATTCAGGGTTAGTTTTATTAATAATGTTGAGACATAAAACCCATCTTTGTGTTAAATACGTATTATATTATTATATAAACTTTTTTAAAATTTTGTTTTAGTATATAAATGTTATTTTATATAGTATTTATAGAATTTTGAATTCGATTTTATTATTTTTATAGTGTGCATTTTAATTTTATTTTACATTTTAGTAGTTATGTGCCTTTGTTATTCTTCTTCGTATTATTATTTAGTATGAGTTTTATTGCCAAAGCAATATTTCTAATTTTGTCAGTTTGAGTTTTAGTAGTTTCTGTACTTCAAATGAATTTTTTTCCAGTTAGTTGCCAAGGTTACATTTAAAATTTTAATTTTCGTTTTGTAAACAATATTTAATCTAATAAATTATTATTTATTTATTTTAACATTTTAACATTTTTAGTTAATAATAGATCTTACTATCAACAGTTCTAGTATCCAGTATGAAATCTTATGCAAAACCAGTTGATAAGCATTTACTTGAATTAATTTTGTCAGTAATATCTGACACCGAGCAAGTTAAACATTCAGCATCCATGTTTCTTGTTTACAGCCACAAGACGCCTAAGCATAGCTGTGGTTTTCACTGTATAAACATCTCCATTTTGGAAGTGATTCCTACGGAACGATAATGTAGGACATTAATTGTCGCATCTAAATGCAGTCGGCACAGTGATATTCATGTGGCTAATGTGCGGTTTGTTCGTGGAACAGCAGCACAGATTTCTGCGGAGAAGGTCACAACTGTGAGCTTCATTCTTTGGGAGCTCACCGCTGTAAAAATGGTGCCGCATCCCAGAGGAGGATTTGCATTTTTTCAGGCTGAGGGAATGTTCTTACGCAAGCCTGCTGACACGCTGCCAGAGAACACAACGGCTGGACGGTAGTCCACTCCTCTCAGCCGCTGACTCTGCTTTCTTTTCCACTTTGTCTTTCTTTTGTGGCTGTATATCTCTCTGTGTGCATTACACACACACACACTCTCTCTCTCTCTCTCTCTCTCTCTCTCTCTAGCTCTTTCCTTTCAGAACTGACCTTCAAGATCCACTTCCTCATTCCACATAGTCACAGCAATACATCGTGTATCTGAATGAGCATAAAACATAACTGTCTTTGCACAACCTGTAAGGAATACTAGCTTACTGCATACTATATACTGTTTGCTAGGTGTTGCACTGACTAGTCAGAGACCGCTGATGCTACAGTACATGGCATAAAGTGAGTCATTTACATGGTAAACACTGACTAGTCTGCTTAACTAGTAAAAGTGAGTAGCCGTGTAACCCGTTACTGTATTCTGCCTACTAGTTTTTATAGCATGTAAAGCAGTAAGCAGTAATAATTATTTTAAACTGTAGTATGCTGAGTCATCACATTTTTAAAGAATTTTTGAAAATAATTTTTGTGTGCTTTTTGTTTGGAAATTGGTAAAATAAAAAAGATGGTCAAGATGAACACATTGCATTGCAGGATTATATAAAGTTTGTATACTGTGCGCTATATACATAATAATAGTGTAATTTGAAATATTTCATATAAAATATATAAAAAATATAAATATATAAAATGTTGTGTCTTCATTTTTAATTTTAATTTAAGTTTAATCATTTTAAATTTTTAAATTTGTTTTTTAATTTTTTAATAAGTTTTTTTTGGGGGCTTTGGTTTCTTATTTATTTATTTATTTAATTAATTTCTCTTTAGCTTTAATTTTCATTTAATTCATTTTAGTGCTTAAACTTTTATTTCAATTAGTTGCCAAGATGACTTTTCTCTTTTATTATTTTTCTACACTAAAGTTCAAAGTTGAGTGAATTGGATTGTAGTCTGGATTTATTTGATTAAAAATGCAGTAAAAACAGTAATATTGTGAAATATTATTGCAATTTAAAATAACTATTTTCTATTTGAATATATTGTAAAATGTCATATATTTCTATGATGCAACTCCAGTCTTCAGTGTCACATGATTCTTCAGAAATCATGCTAATAGGCTGATTTGCTGCTCAAGAAACATTTCTGATTATTATCAATGTCGAAAACAGTTGTGCTGCCCAATATTTTTGTGGAAACTGATACGTTTTATTTTTTTCAGTATTCTTTGACAAATAGAAAGTTCATAAGAACAACATTTATTTGAAATAGAAAACGAAAAACTTTGTTTGAAGTATTTAGTGTGCATGGTCACCCTAAAGCTAACGCTAACACAGACGCCATCGCCATCAGCGTTCCCTCATCTATAGAGCCGTTGCATTTACCCACAAGCCCAGAGAAGACAATATCCAATCTGTGATATCAGCTCACCCTCAACCTCAGTCGAACAGGCCGAGGAAACACACCTAATCACATTTCCTTAAAATGCCGGAGAGGAACAAATTGCTTAAGCGGAGTGTAATGAATTGAACAGCAGATGCCAGGCCTCAGTAATGTGCTCAGACAGGCAGCCGTAAAACAAAAAATCTTGTTGACAATTTTTTGCACGAAGGAATTCCTCCTGGCAAGGCGGCCTGAGCGGGGCCTCCCACAATTCCCACATGTAAACAGATGAAAACGAGACGGCGCGAACGAAAGACAACACGCAGCCTCCGCAGCCAGCTGGGCTGACAAGTGTTTGATTTCCCAAAAGAGGCCTGGGCGACCGGGGTACTTCTGCACTCACCGGCAGCCCCGGAGACGGGACTGAGGGGAGACTAATCCAGTTTACTCATCTTTGTACGGATGTCTGATTTCACAGACGCACGTCAGCCCTGGAGTAATCCATTTCCCATTTCATTCTCTTCTCTCATTCCGTCAATTTGGGTGGCTGAAAGACGCCAGGATAGAGACGTGACACTGAATGCGGAGATATTGGTGTTTGGTGATGAGTTTTTGGCTCAAGGTCTGCATTTAAAGTCACACCAGAGGAGTTCAGCTGGGATCAGGACTTGGCTTTCTGCAGACCAGTCAAGTTCTTCCACACTGACTCAATCAATCATGTCTTTTTGAACCGTGTCTTATACACAGAGACACTGTCATGTTAGAATAGAAAAGGGTCCTGTCCAAACTGTTGTTATAAAATTAGAAGCACACAATTCCCTAGAATATCATTATATGCTTAAACATTAAGATTTGTACTCATAGAAATGACTAAAGTAGTCAAACATGTTCATTAGAAGGGGGTGACCCAATAGTTTTGGCAATATAGTGTATTACTATAATAAATATAACTTAGTATGCTAGTAAGATGAAAATAGCATGTCTTTTGTGAGCAAATGTGTGTGACCTGGATATGTCTCGTTTAAACTGTCTGGTTCTTTCCTTTTCACCTCTTCTGCGGGTTGTGAATTCACGGTTCACGGTGTCTGTACCCTCAGAATAGGATCTGAAGCCGCTCGAGGACACATTGTATAAACGAAGTGCTGAGCTAGACGTCAGCCTTTGGAGGCATTCAGGTGTGGCGACAGGCAGAATGAGCCTCATTCAGGTCTGGCAAAGCGGCAAAATTGTGGGTTTACCACAAAGCCTGCACTCTTCTGAATGACCCGGCATCCTCAGAAGAGACTGCAATTATGATCTCAGAGGGGTCCCTGTTGTGTCGTTGATTGCTCAATGTCCCATGATTACGCTGTAAATATTTACATGAGTGACATTTTGCCACCGGGTCAAGACTTGTGCTTGACAGCCATGCGGCCCTGGGGCGAAGCTTTTAGAGGAGCTTTGTCTTTATCTGTCTGTTTCCAATAAAGCCATTTTTGCCCAGCAGGTTTTTTTTTCTGCGCTGTCATGTCGCGAGTTTCTCCAAGGGCGTTGTGCGTGATCATTGTCGAGTCATTCGACCTCTACATCAGACCCTGAGTGCATCTGACAAAACAGCACCAACGCTGCCCTGAAAACTTCACAGCATTTCCCTGGCTTTGATTCCCTCTCCGTCCCTTCGAAAACTACCCTCCCGGAAACAAAGGATTTGCATTCCACATTTATCACTGTCATCATGACAAAGCAATGCAGCGCCGCAGGCGAAAATATCAGAGGAAAAAAGGAAAGAAAAACTCCTGTTGATTCGTTCCCTTTTACGGAAAAATCAAATCAAACCCATCGATCTAATTACACGCAGACTTCGCACGCTGATGGTAATTGCGAGGTACAAATGCACTGGAAAGGGCACCGATTCCCCAAAGGTGAAACGGCTGAAAGTGTCTTCAGGCTATAAGCTATGAGTGAGAATCTCACGAAAAGTGATTTTTATCTGGCAAGCAGCGCAATGAGAGAGAATAGCACGATTTTCTAAGAAAAATCAGTTTAAAAGCCATAAATGTATGTGCAATTATAGGAATGTTTGCATGGCTAACACAAAATCCAGTGCGATGCTTAGTTAGCATTTATAAGCATCATAGTGAGAGAAATGTTGACTATACTTATTAATTTAATTTACTATGAAAAAATGATCAGTAAAACAGTCCAAGATAAACTGTTCAAGCTGTATAGAGTGCAACAGTCAAGTTCTGGAAGTAAAATCCCATTCGTTTTCTCCATTAAAGAATTGATTTTGATCGATAAGTTGTAAACTCTTAAAGACCTACCGTGAGCTTTGAGGTTGTTAATTAATAGTATTTTTTTTGTTGAAGCCATCAGCATGCATTATTTCAAATATTTTTAAAATAATTATGTTTAACAGCTGAAAAACTACATTACCCATGATTCAGCAGAGGAAATCCACCAATCGGAGAACTGCAAGTCAGTCACTCACACCAAAAGGGCTCTTTAGTGCCCGCCTACTTTTTAAATATTTATATATATGCATATTGGGCATCGTAAAATATATTGTTTCTATATACTCAGTCAGCATCTTTAGATCAATAATTTTATATTTCACTGTGAACTGTGAGGATAATCAGTGGTTATTTACTTTTGTTGAAACCATCAACCTGAATTTTATACTTAATTTTGTTAATAATTATGCTTAGCAGTGAAATATCTGATAAAAAAACTACATTACCCATGATCCTGCAGAGGAATTCCACCAATCAGAGAACTGTGGCAAGTCAATCACACCAAACACTTCAGTGCCCACCTACTTCTTAAATATTTGTATATATATCTATATTGTGCATTAAACAAAATATGTTGTTTATATACACAATAAATCATTTTATATTTCACTGTTAACGGCGAGGTTATCATCAGCCCGATTTTTTAACTTATTTTCGTAAATAATCATGTTTAACAAGGAAATATCTGGTGAAAACTACATTACCAATGATTCTGCAGAGGAAATCCACCAATCAGAGAATCGTGACGTGACAATTCATATTTACAAAAATAATGGAAAAATATTTCTGGAACCAGCATAGCTGATAAAGAGCTCTGTTGGACTCGATTTGTATGTGCAACATACGTTTATGCTTATTAGACAGTCAAATTTCTAGCTTACATTTACATTTAGTCATTTAGCATATGTTTTATCCAAATTGACTTGCAAATGAGGAACAGTTTATCATTATAGCCAACAATTTGTGCAGTTAATAATGCTAAGCTTCCAGTGTAAGCTAGTAGTGTAGCTTAGCTAAAGTCAAATTCTGTGTGGAGTTCAGTAGGTTTTGTAAAAGAGCATGTATTTTTGTGAGTGTGAGTGTGTGAGCGTATGGATGGCTAACACATCGGGTACTGTACCTGGTGAGGGGTTAATGAGTTGCTAATGAAACACATGGCTAGCAGCTAATTAGATGTGACCTGTTTTCCTGCAACTTTACCTCACGGTTGACAGCTCATATGCTAATGTTCTGATCCACCTGCCGTCACTGTAAAGTCTTTGTTCTTTTACAGTGTTATTTATTATTTTAGCTATGTATAGTTTGAAGTCACAACCTTTGAAGTAGATGTTATTCTGAAGGTCTCGTTAATTTGGCTCTAAATATGGTTGTAGCTTGTTATAGGAGATGCCAGAATTGTAATTCATTTCAAATGCCTCGGCCTGACCTGACGTCTCCTTTGATATCTTTACAAGCGTTTTAAGGATCTCTGACTCTGATTTCTGTGAGAAATCCTCAAAATAAACCATATGGTTTAGCCATTAAAATGAGTGTTAAGTTTTATTCTCACTCCTTAATCCAACATATTTCAATATACATTTAATTTTTAATTTTGAGGTAAATGTATATTTTTTTGCAGTTTATATTTTATTATTTATTTCTGTATTGTTTTAAATAAATGTATATATTTATTTATTTTGCACAGACAATAGCTTATTTATTTTATTGTATTTTTTCATTGCTATTATTATATCATCATTTTAGGATTGTATTTATTTTACTTAGTTTTTTTGTTTTTTTTAAGACATTTTCATTACAATTAAATAAAATGTAATAGCGTATTGCATTCCTACAGTAAATATAGTTAAATAAATTTAAACTTAATAATTAAATATAGATTTTTTTCCATTTGGTTTAAAATTTTTAATAATAATAATAATAATAATATTGCTATATTATTTGTATGAATGCATATATTTATATGTATATATATATATATATATACATATTGTATATTCACATATATACATAAACACATATATATATATATATATATATATATATATATATATATATATATATATATATACACACACACACACACACACATACATATTATACACAATTACACATACACACATACACAATTATCTCAGAATTACGAGATAATTTTTCATGAAAAAAGTTTTTTCTCTGTTTTTCTGAATTAATGACTTAATTATCTCAGAATTACGAGATAATTAAGTCATTAATTCAGAAAAAGAGAGCAAAAACTTTTTTTTAATGAAAAATGATCTCGTAATTCTGAGATAATTAACTCGTTAATTCAGAAAAACAGAGCAAAAACTTTTTTTTTAATGAAAAATGATCTCGTAATTCTGAGATAATTAACTCGTTAATTCAGAAAAACAGAGTAGATTTTTTTTCCTCAAGTGAATGCAATACGCTTCCGTAGCTGTCAAACGATTAATCACATCCAAAATAAAAGTTTTTGTTCACATAATATATGTGTGTGTACCGCGATTAATCGTTTGACAGCACTAATATATACATATTCTATTTTTACTATTATATTATTTATTTGTTATAAAATACTTTTTATTCATTTAATACAATGATTTATTTTCATTACAATTAAAGAACGCCAATTATTATTATTATTTATTCCCCTTTTTGATTCTGGGCTGAAATGTGACCTGTGCATTTCTTGGCTGAATTCCCTCAGTCACGTCTAATGCTTTGCTCAGCATCTGCGGTTGAAGCCGCTGTAATGTGTGTGCTTTGTATGCAGCATGTCCGTGCTGGAATCTGGCCGTCTGCGGCGGTGTAGCGCATTAGAGAGCGGAGCGGCTGACACAGCCCGGGGCGTTATACATGCTTATCGATCCGCTGTCAGGCCTGACTGAAGCCCGACTGTCACAGGAGCACGTGATGGACAGACGAGCGTGAGAACCCACCAGAGAAACCCCAATAACAACTCAAAATGAAGACGTACTCAACAAAACCTGCCCCAGAGGTGTAAATTACACCGAAACGGGCCTTTTCACCATTCCTTTCACGAGTTAATCTCCTCTGTCGCTCCACGAGCTTCCTCGTTAATGTGCCGGTGTAATTAGCAGGCGTCTGGTTTGTTAAGATCAGGAGCGCGAAGAATGCGCGAGGGCTTTGAGGCGAGTTATTGACAATAAAGACGCTCTCTTTTGTTGACGTTGGAATCGTGGTGTGGGCGAACAGGCCTGTCAGAAATGAGCCGAGTGAGTGGCAGTAGATTGCGCATGTTTTCCGGCGCATGTTCTCCCTCGGGAATCGCGCACAGCATGGGAGAGAAATGACTAAAGAAGATGCTAATAAAGCCGTTTAAATAATTCATGTCTTTATCTTAAACCTGCCGCCTCCAGGGCTGCGGGAAACGCTCATCAGTTTCTCTCATCTCCGCCGATTCTGGCTTTTCCTTCGTTTTTATCTGTTATCGCATCCCTCTCTCCCTGTCACACTCCTCCTTCACCTTGGCTTTCTTGTTTGTCATCTCATCGTCTCCATCTCTCTCTCTCTGCCCTGCGCTGATAGCGCTCGAGATGTTTTATTTACATCATTGTCAGGATGATTTCCTGGAGGTAAATTCAGATCTGAGAGTTGCTCTCCCTCAGGAGCGGTGAGCGTATGATTCGACTGCAGCGTTTGTGCGTTACCGCTGCGCTTCCAGCACGACAACATGCATTTCTGCTGAAGTGTCTCTAAAACACCTCTTGCAAGCCCAGTATTTGTTACATTATATAGACCTTTCATGAGCTAACAAGATGTCCTAATTATTAATATAGCATTGCTTAGGGTGTTCTGAATAGTTGCTAGGAGTGTGATAGGTATGGCTTGGGCCTTCATTAGTTGTGTTTCAATTCAAGTTGCAAATTTAATTTTGGTAACACTTCATTTTAAGGACCTATTCACAGTTGCTTAACAGCACGCATAGTAGTGTATTGGCTGTTTATCAGTACTTATGAAGCACATATTAATGCCTTATTCTGCATGACCATATTTTCGATCACTTAATACTACCCCATATCTAAACTCAACAACTATCTTTCTAACTATTAAAAAGCAGCAAATTAGGAGTTTACTGAGGTGAGACACATTTTTAATAGATAGTTAGTAGTGAGAATTGGTACCCAAAATGAAGCATATTTTTTTATATTTATATACTAATTTATTTTTTCATATTTATATCCTGCTTCTGCTGAGAAATATTTTAATATTTAATGTTTATATATATATATATATATATATATATATATATATATATATGATGTTATTTTATTTACATATAATAATAAAAAAGAGTCTAAATATGGCTTTGGTCTTCATTAGTTTTGTTTCCATCCAAGTTGCAAGTTTAATTTAATATATATTTATTTTTTGAATACAATAATACATATGCATTATTGTATGTATTATGCATTTATATTTATATTTATTTTAGATTATTTATTTATTTTTTATATTTATCTTATATTTATATACTGTATGTGGTAAAATATGTCAGTGTTTTATTTTATTTCATATACTCGTATGTATGCGTATGTGTGTATATATATATATATACATACAATGTATATACTGTATATAATTATAAAAAGCGAATAATATGTTTAAATATGTATTTACGTTTATTATTATTTAAACGTGTATTTAAATAATAATAATAATAATAATAATGAACAGGCATTCACTCACTCCATGAACAGGCAAGCCATGGTGGATGGTGTCCATGCGCTCATGTGTTCATAAATGATCATTTAGTGCAGGTCTTTGTTGTTCTGCTGCAGCATCTGTGAGGAAGAGCTTTGATCTGTGTCTGTCTCTCACACGCTGCTTATTAATGAGCTCATCTCTCCTCTGCTCTGCCCAAAAGATGCACTTTGTGTAGCTTTCCCTGTGTGGATTACGCTTGGAGATGTTCTATTGATCCAGCTGAAGTCCATATTGAACCGCCTCTAATTTGGAGCTTGTGGAAAAGCATTCTCCAGCCCAAACGCTTAATAATTCCCCATAATATGATGGATAGATGGTGTGATTTAATTAATCTGGTAAAGTGAGACATTAATTAGACACCAAGCTTGCTGGTCTGTCCAGTCATTCCTCCTGTTTTCATGTCTTCATTTGTCAGTTTAATTTGGACATTCTTCCTCTGTCTTCCCCCAGACGCTCCTGATAGGCTTCCAATCAATAGCATTAACCTCCGAATTAATCATCCAGCCAATGAGCCGTCCCGTTATTGGAAGTGGTTGGTGTCAATATTGAATACATGCTTCAAAGTTGCACTTCTGTCATAGCTATGGAATAGTAGTTAGCTGTGGTATCGCTTTGCTTTGATATATAAAGTGAGAGTGAATGATTATCATATACTATGGTGTTTACATGGTCCTGTTATGTTAAATGTTCAAAAGACAATGAGCTCCCATCTGATCTCTATTCTATATATAGCAAATGTTTATAATTTATTATTTTTAATATATATATTATTTATATTATCATATTATTTTCTATTTCCACCTATCCTATTTTTTTTATTAAAAAATACATAATAAAATATATAAAATATACAAATGTTTGTTTTTATGCATTATATATTTATAGAGTGTGGGAGAGCGAGCAAATGTTTATTTAATTTTAATTTTATTTATATTTAGGTAAACATATAATATTGTCTACCTTTTTTTTTTTTTTCAAAAAACAAAAACGAAATCTTAAATATTGAACTTAAAGATAAATATTATATAAGTTGGATCAAATAATAAAATTGATAAAATATACTAATGTTTGTTTTTGTAATTTTTTGGGGAATTATTTAAAAAAACACACACATAGGCCACGTGTGCACACTACAAGTTTCAAGAGTGACAACCGCATTTAAATGCGGGATTGATTCCCGTAAATTATCGTTCCATGTGTTTACAGAACAGCACTCACTTCCGCATTTGTAACCATAGAAACATTCTGTCGTCTTGCAGGAACGAGTAAAAGTTTAGCCGTGTTTTATGTGCCATTTTTTGACTAAAGAGTCTTTTTGTCCGTCGATTTTAACTACACTACCGCTGATAGATGTGCAGCGCTGTGTTTATGCTCGGGAAGCTGCTATAGCGAGCGCTGTCTTGCAGTGTTGCCATGTCCTCATATTTACAAGCGCTTTTAGGCATGTTGTTTGGTCTTATCTTATGAAGATAGGCACCTTATGAAGTTAATAAAGTTATCTGTTGTGGATATGAGATTTTTTGGTGATATAAAACAAAGCATTTGGGTGTTTGTGTTTTTTGTGCTTGTCCTTGTTTGTTTTTTTTTGTTTAGTTTTTGCTATGAAGATCTGGCAACACTAAAAAGTTACCGCAGGAGTGCAGCATGAGTGCAGCTAGCCCCGTGCTAAGTTAAGACTTCTTTCACTGTTTTTTTGCATCTCACACACAGGCGAAGACACCGACGCACGTTCAAATAGTCATTAACAACTAATTGTTCAGTTCAGTTCCGTATACACACTGCATAGAATTTCTGTAAATGCGGTTGTCACTACCTGTATTTTTCGGGAGTTAATGCGGTTGTAGAATGCGGTTGTCACTCCTGTATTTTAGTGAATTATGTGTGTACAGAACGCGATTAAGGAGTCAGAGGTGAACTGCAGTGTGTACGTGGCCATAATGAAACATAAACTATATAGAATACATCCAAATAAACATTTGTGTATTTTATATATTCTATTTTTATTATAGATTATTTAAGAATGTATTTTTATTACTATAATATATTCTGTTTATAATTATAATTTTTTTGCTTGTGATTATTATATTAGAATGGGAACATTTTGAAAATGCTAATTCTTTGTGTCAATATATAAAAAATAAACACACACACACAGACACACACACATAGATACATAGAGTAAGAGTATATAGTATAGGTCAGATTAGTAGTTTGTGGGTGTGATTGCAGTATTAACAGTGTTGAGATAGAAGACTACTGCCGTTATACCCATTATACCTCATCCTCTCTCATGCAGCTCTCTTTTCTCTGTCGTTCCTTGTGTGGATGACTTTGCCAGTGCTGTGTGTGTGTGTATGCGTGTGTAACATGTAGATGATGGTTCATGCTCTCCCAAGAAAAACACACATGCTGCCAGTGGTTTGCGGATAGCAGCGCTCCACCGGGGAGCCGAGTATATTTATTCAACAATCCTGTTGACCAGAGGAGCACGTCCATGTGTGCTTGTGAATGAGAGTGGAGGGAAAAAACTTGAGGAGAAGGTCCAGCTGTACAAATCCAGAGAAACAAAGATGAGTCAAGTCTAGATGAAAGAGGCGAGAAATCGTTGCAAAGCAGCTCTACAGGAAATTAAGTTTCCACAATATATTTATATATTGCAGAACCTTAATATATTTAACTTATGGCAAAATTTGGTAATTTTGTATGTTGTCTGAGCGTTGGCATCCTCTGAGGTCCTCTGAGGGGTTGGCATTATGGTCATCTCAGATCATTTAAGGGTTGGATCCAGGGATATTATTCCCGTGGCAGAAACATAATTAGTGTAGCTGCTGTTCCATCTAAGCAAAAATTATTTGTTCAACCCAAGCTAAAGAATAATAATAATGTACATTTGATCAGATATAACTGCAGCACAAGATTATAAGATGCATTATGTGAATGCTTGGCTAAAGAGATGTGTCTTTAATCTAGATTTAAACAGAGAGAGTGTGTCTGAACCCCGAACGTTATCAGGAAGGCTATTCCAGAGTTTGGGAGCCAAATGTGAAAAAGCTCTACCTCCTTTAGTGGACTTCGCTATCCTAGGTACTACCAAAAGTCCAGAGTTTTGCGACCTTAGGGAGCGGGTTGGATTGTAGCGTGTTAGAAGACGAGTTAGGTACGCAGGAACTAAACCATTTAGGGCCTTACAGGCAAGTAATAATATTTTGTAAATGATACGGAACTTAATAGTTAGCCAGTGCAGAGACTGTAAAATTGGGGTAATATGATCATATTTTCTTGACCTGGTAAGAACTCTAGCCGCTGCATTTTGGACTATCTGTAGCTTGTTTATTGAAGATGCAGGACAACCAGCTAGCAGTGCATTACAATAGTCCAGTCTAGAGGTCATGAATGCATGAACTAGCTTTTCTGCATCAGAAACAGGTAGCATGTTTCGAAGCTTGGCAATGTTTCTAAGATGGAAGAATGCTGTTTTTGTAACATGGGAAATATGATTTTCAAAGGACAAGTTGCTGTCTAATATAACACCCAGTTTTTTGACTTTAGAGGACGTAACAGTGCATCCGTCTAGTTGTAGTATTCTGAGATCTCACATTCACAGCTGTTGAAGACAATGAGTCTCATTCACTAATCGTCATGTGTGCAGAAGCTTCTCACGCAAAATCTTCTCACTCATTCTAATAAAATTTTATAAATATAGTTTTTGTCACTATTGTTATTCAATTTCTCAGTTTCAATTGCATACACACATTTTTGCATAAAATACTTTTGCTTAATATATTCCATAATTCTTAGGCTCATTATTATTATTATTATTTTTTATTTTATTTGTGTGTGTGTCTGTGTTTAATTTAAACAGTGTGATATCTGCATTTGCACACAGATTTTATACTCTTATATATGTTCATGCATGCGGTTGGCGAATGACATCCAGTATTCGATATATGGAGCCACTAGTGAACAAATGACACACAACTTGAACCCATCATCTCAGAGATGGGCTGCTGAGCATCGATTTCTTCCGTGTCGCCTCTTCTCGTGAGGATCACTAAAGTGTGAGTGTCTTTAAACCGCCCCAGAGGACAGTTTTACTGCTCAAAGGTTGCTCGTTCATAGCTTGGGAGACTTTAGTGCGGTTCTCAGTTTAGTATCAGATGTTTCTCCTAAACTTTAAATGTCTTAAAATGCAAATGAGTTGACATACAGTAACAGTAAGGAGCTTTAAATTTATGGTGGATAGCAGATCAGATCGTTTGATCATTTTATTTAATGAGTTCATATTAAGATTGATTGCAGACTGATTCTTGGCAAATCTGAGTACAGTTTGAGACATTATTGAGAAGCTCTAGAAGAGACGTAAGATTTCCAAGGAGAAACATCTGAAATGATTATGAAATGTATTAAATATGACAGAATCTTGAAGTTCTGACAGAATTTGAGACATTTTTGTGACGCTCTAGAAAAGACGTGAGATTTCTGGTAGTTTTTTCTCAGAAGAAGCACCTCCATTTAATCTAATTGCTGTGTAGAAGAAACAGTTGCGATATTAAAGAGTACTGTAGGTTTTGAGTATGCAGAGGTTAAATTCATTCAGAATTCTGACAGAATTTGAGAACTTTTTTGAGAAATAGAAAAAAGGTGAGATTTCTGGAGTCTTTTTCTGAGAAGAAACATCTGAAATCTCCATTGGCCCCTCAATTTGATCTCTATGCTGTGTAAAAGAAACAGTTGAAACACTAAAGAGACTTCTTTGTAGTCTTTAAGTATTCTAAGGTTAAATTCATTAAATCATGACCAAATTTGAGACATTTTTGAGAAACTCTAGAAATTTTCGAGACTTTTTCTCAGAAGAAACATCTGAAGCACCTCCAGTTGATGTCATTGCTGTGTAGAAGAAACGGTTGAGACATTAAGAGGCCTCTTTGTAGTCTTTGAGTAGGCAGAGGTTATATTCATTCCATTCTGAATTAGAGACGATTTTGAGAAGCTCCAAGAGACGCGAGATTTCTGGAGTCTTTTTCCGAGGAGAAACATCTGAAATCTCCATTAGCACCTTGATTTGATCTCATTGCTGTGTAGAAGAAACAATTGAGAAATTAAAGAGTAGTTTTTGAGAATGCAGAGCTTAAATTCATTCAATTATGAAAATATTAAATTCTAAGAATTTGAATATTTTAATGAACCATTCCTTTAAGAAGAAGTCTCCATTGGTCTCCACTCAATCTCATTGATTTCTTGGAGAAATGTTTCATAGATTTGTGATTTCATTTGTGATTTTTCTATCTTATGTAGTCCACTTGTTACTTGCTTTTGGGTTTTTCCCTTGTACCCTTGTTATTTATGTCCTCCTAATGTGGTTATTTTTGAAGGAAGCATCTCCTGATGCAGTGATGTCAGTCCTCTGCTCCTGAAGAGTCGTTAAACTCTCACTCTGTGGATTTGAGGTCATTGTCTGTAGCGTCAGTTCAAAGACGTCCCCGCAGACGGCTTTTATTGAAGTTAAGATGTCCGTGACTTTCTCATGACCTCACTACTGGACCCTTTCTGAACAAAGAAAAAAGGTTTACGTCAACCCGTCCACCTTTGAGACCATCGTGGCAGTAGTGTGCGAGAGAGAGAGCAGGTTAAAGAATAAAAGCGAGCTCGTTTCTCTCTTGTCATTCTCCGTGTCGAGATGCGAATCCGTGCTGCGCCAGCACACACACACACACACACATAAGCAAGCCGCTGACTTGGGAAAATCAGCAAGAGGGGGGTGTAAAATCCCTCTTTATCGAAAATTGGCTCTCCCAGTGAACAGCCCTCTAACAGAAATCCAGTGGGGTTTCCAAGGAAACCGTTCCACGGATCTGAGACTGTGGGCAAAGCTGGAGATGAATAGCTGATTTGTAGGACACACAACAATAGAGGTACAAGGCATAATTGTACAATAATGAATGAAATCAGGGAGAAAAGAAACAGAAGTGGTCATGTGATTAGTGTCCGCTGAGGAGTGAACATCAGGTGTGATGGCATGTGTGTTTGAGAGATGGTTGTGTCATCTGAAGCTGTCACTGATTCACGATATGTATTTGATGTTTTGTTCAGCAACACTCGTAAGGTTTTTCAGTGGTTCCTTGCTGCAGATTCTTATCAAGAACTATTTTTGGTTGCTATATTTTTTAGAGATGGAAAAATAAAGTAGTTGAGGTCCTGAAGATTTTGTGTTTTAGTTCTCTAAAACATTCAAACAGATGTGTTTCAGAAAAACTAGAGATTTAATAAAGATTCTTCAGTGGTTCCTTGTTGCAGGTTCATGTCAAGAACCATTTTTGGTCTCTGTGTAATATTAGAGATTGAAAAACTTGTGTTTTGGTTCTTGAAAAAATTCAAACATAATAGATGTTTTCTTAGGAACTAGAGATTTAATAAAGGTTCTTCCATGGTTTCTTGCAGCAGGTTCAAGTCAGAAACCATTGCTGGTCTCTATGTGTTTTTAGAGATTAAAAAAGTAGTTGAAGTCATTCAGATTGTGTTTTAGTTCTCTATAATATTCAAACATTGATGGTTTTCTTATAGAGATTTAATAAAGATTCTTCACTGATTCCTTGCTGCAGGTTTATGTCCAGAGCAATTTTTGGTCTCGATGTGGTTGTAGAGCTTTAAAAAAAAGTGTTGTGCCTTTCAAAGGAACTAGAGATCTTATAAAGGTTCTGCAATGGTTCTTTGCAGCAGGTCCAAGATCCATTTTTTCATGTTCTATGGATTTTGGAGATATATATATATATCTGTGGTTATCTTTCTTCAGATCAGTGTTTTTGTTCCTGGGTTCTTTAAAGCACTCAAAAACATAGCGGGTTTTCTAAAGAACTACTGACTTAATAACATTCTTCATGGTTCCTTTCTTCAGGTTCATATAGAGAATAATTTACGATTGCTATATGTTTGTTTTAGAAGTTAAAATGTAGTTTCCTCAGATCAGTGTTTGGTTCCTAAGCGCTTTAAAACACTAGAACAAAGAAGGTTATCTTAGCAACTAGAGACTTAATAAAGGTTCTTTGATGGCTTCTTGCTGCAGGTTCATATCAAGAAAAATGTTTGGTTTTTGGAGATAAAATGTGTTTGAGATTGTTGAAGTGTTTTGGTTCCTGGGTTCTTTAAAACACTAGAACAACAGGTTTGCAGATTTTATAAAAGTTCTTTAATGGTTTAATGTCAGGAACCAATTTTGATTGCTATGTTTGTTTTGGAGATAAAAAATTAGTTCAGTGTTTTGTTTCCTGGGTTGTTTAAAATACAAGAACAGGGATGGGTTTCTAAGAAATTAGAGATTTTAATAAGGTTCTTCAATGGTGTTTAGCTGTAAACTCCTTTTTTATTTTAAATCGCAAACTTTTTAGAGAAGATTTCTGTGAAGATTTCCAGTTTTCCAGGTCATTCTAGATTTTTCCAGTTATTATGGTCCACAAAACCAGAATGAATCAACCCAGTTTTCTTTTCTTATGATGATATATTTACTTGCGTATATTCTATAACCAGTGTTCTTTGTTTTACATTACAGCACGGTGCAGCCTCGCTTTGCATCTTGTAACATCGAGGAAAGCATTGAAAACACCCTGGAAATTAATTTTGGCTCAAATTGTTGGTCTGTTTTCCTGTAAGGCAAAGGATTTGAAATTGCTAAAAGTAGATTTTTATTATCAACTTTTAGAAGCACACTAGCATATACAGATGATCTCAGAGCTGTTGACACTGATTATAAGATACAAAACTTCAATTTTAATTTCTTTCAAGAGGGTAATGATTCACTATGAATTTAAACTGATTCGTGAAAAAAGAGTTTCCTCTACAATCCCGTCATCTTTCGATCCAGGACTGACCCAAAATGAAGCTCCACGGCTTCAAACAGGACACACGTGCCCACGCCGGGCCCGATAGTGTATCTGTGATCATAAGAAGCCCTCTCTCCTGATGAAGGGTAATTGCCTCACCGTGTAACATATCCCAGAGCCTTTAAACTCAGGCAAACTGCTGGAAGTTCTTATGGCTGGAGGTAATTGGTTCCAGGCGGTACTGGGAAACTGAAGGCCTTGGGCTGGACGAGCCCCTCCAGGTTCGTCTTTTGTCCATGTGCCCCGAAATCAAGCGTTTTACCTTCTGTTCTATCAGGGCATCCGTCCCAGCACCTCATTGAGAGAGCGGCCATCACCGTTACTCCCTAAATAGAGCGCCGAACATGTGGTTGTGTTTTAATCAATGTTTATAGTTTGATTGATGTAGCGTCAAGGCCGAAGTTGGACCCGCTGTCTTTTGTTGTTTGTCAAGTGGTTGTGTAATGTAAGTTCTGTTCCAGAATCTAGTGAGCTGCACTGCTGTCTGCTGTCTGTACAGGCCGCAAACTAACTGAAATGGACAGAGTTTGATGTTATTATGTTGCTTGGCTAATGGAACGTTAAAATTGAATAATCCTGAAACTGCACAGAACATGCAAGTAGTGGCTAAAATGGTCAGTTTTTAATTAGAGTGAATTGTTTTGTCTATACTTTTTGAAATTGGAAAAATGTTTGTTTATTTATTTTTGCATATATTTTATATAAATATTTTAAATGATTTATACTTATAATCAAGATTTCTCCTCTAGGGTGACAATATTTATAAATAAATACTAGCTTACTATTGGATACTGTGCAGTATGTACTTTTTTTAATGAGTATGCAATAATAATGATTTCAGTAACAATAAATCTAAATCTTTCTCACAACTTTGTTTAAAAGTTTCTTCTGCATTTTTTTGTCTTTTTTGGCAGTCTAATCAAATAATGAGTCAAACAAGAGCTTTATATAAAAGTTTGAATCCGTAAGATTTTAAAAGAAATTAATTCTATTCAGCAAGGATGCATTAAATTGATCAAAAGTGTCAGAAAAGACATGCATACAAAAATTTCTATTTCAAATAAAATAGAAGAGAGCTAGTGTCTGAGCAGATTGAGAAAGGGCGGTTTGTGTGTGTGTGTGTGTGTGTGTGTGAGAGATTGTGACTTAGTCTCAGCAGGTGAAAGCGTTCTGCAAGGCTTCCTCACTGACATACAGCAGGTGTGAAAGATAAGCACTCCCTCTCATCCCTGTAGTTTCAACAAGGTTAGTTTAGAGTTCCTGGTATATGATCCTGGTCTTGCTTAGATCGATTCGTCACTGCACATCAGGGTCAGAAATTAATGGGGGCTTGTGGTAAAAATGCCACCAAATTGCAAAAAATGCCTCTCAAATTCAAGATAAAGGGGCAAAAATTGCTCCTGCATGATTAGATTAAATTTGTTACAGCTGTCGCGATTAAAATGATTGAAACATGAAAATTAATGAAAAGTGTCAGTTCGCTGAATTACATTTAGATCTAGGTTTACGTTGCTTTTTGCATGTTGTTTTTGCAGCATTGAGATTTACTGCCAATCAGACACTTTTCTGTGTAGCTCATGAATGCAGTGGCCAATCAGATTAGTCAGCGCTGAAACGCTCAAGTTCCGTTAATTGTGTGCACTCGCAAATTCTCTCATCATAAACAACGGAATGCAGAAACAACGCAAGTAAGATATTTGTTTTGCAGCTTCAGTGATTATAGCGGGAGTTTTTGCATAACTTGCTTGGTTTGAACGGGCTTTTATACTTGCAAGACTTGCGTATGTCACCAAGATGACCTCTGAAAGGACTGCATTGCTTTTAGGCTTTTAGACTTTGATTCCACTGAAGAAAGTTGTTTGTGGCTAATGGGCTTCCCATTGAGCATGTAATTCTGGGAGACAGCCTTTGTCTCTCGAGTCTCAGCTGAGCATGCGCCTGCCACAAGGAGATTTCGACAAGACCTCAGCATATTTTTAACGGATTTTGCGAGAGATCAGCGCCTCTGCAAAAATTTTGACTTGAGAGGTTTCACGGGTTTTGTCCTCGGCAGACAACACATTACATGGCAGAGTGGTTTCTGCACCACATGCTGTTCTCATTGGCTGCATAATGAGATGCAGTAACATCACACAACTTTGCCATATGTTTTGAGAATAAGAGCTGTGTTTGCTTATCTAATCACTGTTTAATAGAAAATAAAGCAGCTAGCCACAAGAGGTCATGTGTATCAGTAATTATACCAGAGTTAAAGGAAAAATTATTTGAAATCATTTGCTCTCCCATAACCCAAATAATCTTATTTTATGCAGACATCACAAAAAGCAGATGTTTAGTTCAGTGTTATTTGAATATTATTTCTGTGCTGTTTTATAATTTTTTATAATTTGCTTTCATTTTTATATTTTCAGTTTTCTTTTTTATTTTAAGGTTTACTCATTTGTGTTTCTTAAAACAATTTTTATTCATATTTCTATATAGATTTAATTTAAATTTTTATTTTATTAATTTAAATATCTATAAAGCTAATTTATTTTTATTACAGTTTCTTGATGTGTTCTTTTGTCATTTTTTATTAGTTTTATTTTTTGTTTAATATAGAACTTTATAGTTTTAATTAATTTTTACATTTCCAGTTTTATTTATTTTTTTATTCAAGTTTCAGTATTTGTATGTGCTTTTGTATTTTTGTTTAGTTTAATTTATAGCTTTATTTTATTTTTATTTAGGCCTAGTTTTAATTTTTTAATACTATAACTTATTTTATTTCAGTTTTGTTTTGCCAAGCAACATTTCTTATTTTCAGTTTTTTTCCATCTGATTTCCCTCAAATATTTATATTTTATTTAATTTTATTTTGGCTTTATTTTCAATTTCCAAAAACTATTTTTAATAGTTTTAGTTAACAATAAGAACTCTGGTTTACCCGAGTGTTAAAGTTGTTATATGCAGTTATATGCAGCAAAATTCAAATTTAAAAATTCAAACAAAGTGCATCCCATCACGATCAGTCAATTTTGAGAAAAAAAATTTCAGACCTGTCACAAAGTGTTTTGAGGAACTGTTTTTGGTTCACAACAGCAAACATGACTCATTCAATCAGATTTTAGCTTTTCCATTTTCTCCTATAATGATTTATGCATATTTTCTCATTCTTCTCCACAGGCCGCGTCTTCAGCCCTTAGCAGCTTGGGTCACGTGTACACGGCCATCGGCGACTATCCCAATGCCCTGGCCAGCCACAAGCAGTGCGTTCTGCTGGCCAAACAGTCCAAAGATCAGCTCTCCGAGGCTCGGGAGCTGGGCAACATGGGAGCCGTCTACATCGCCATGGGTGACTTCGATAATGCCGTGCAGTGCCACGAACAGCACCTGAGCATCGCCAAGAGCCTCGGCAACAAGCGTGAGGAGGCACGCGCCTACAGCAACCTGGGAAGCGCATACCACTACCGCCGCAACTTCGACAAGGCCATGTCCTACCACACACACGTGCTGGAGCTCGCACAGGAGCTCGAGGAGAAGAGCATCGAAATGAGGGCGTACGCGGGGCTGGGACACGCCGCCCGATGCATGCAGGACCTGGAGAGAGCGAAGCAGTATCACGAACAACAACTCAGCATTGCAGAAGGCCTGAAGGACCGTGCCGCTGAGGGCAGAGCTTCGTCGAACCTGGGTGAGGGATTGGTTACATTCTTCACAAACGATTCCTGCTGGAAAAACCCATCTTGAACCAGACCAAGCTGGTTTGCTGGTTTTATAGCCTGGGCTGTGTTTCCCAAAAGCATCGTAAGCTTAAGTTGATCGTAGTTTCATTGGTTTCAATGGGTCTATGATCAACTTAGGCTTACGATGCTTTTGGGAAATGCAGCCCTGGTCTGGTTTTTAGCTACCACTGGACCAACTAAACCAGCTGCCCAAACTGAGAGACCAGCCTAAACCAGATAAGATCATCAGAAAACCAGCTTAGACATTTTTAGCTGGAAATAACAATATCAACATTGCTTCAAGCTGTTCTTTTGCCATATATTGAAAATGGACAGTAATTTACACTGTAGATTTACACTGCTCCAGAAAAATCATCAGTTGGTTTTGGGCACTTATCAGCCACTAACTAACTAACCAGCCGCCCAAGCAGAAAGACCAGCTTAAACCAGCTAAGATCATCAACAAACCAACTTAGATGGATTCATATTGTTGAACTCCAAAAAGGACTGTAAAAGTCGTTAGCACAGCTTGTGTGCTAATGAAACAAGTCTAATGAAAGTTATTGGAGGAACACATTTTGAACTGAGCTTTTGCTGTAAATTTCAATTTTAAACATTTAAACATGAATTTCAATTTTAAGCATTCAAACATGATGCATCCCATTACGATCAGTGATGACCTGGTTTGCTGGTCTTCTAACCTGGTCAGGCTGGTATGGTTTTTAGCTACTGTTGGCAGAGCCATGGCTTTTTTGCTCGATACTAAAAATATATTCCATAGAGTGCCACTGAACAAATTTAAATAGTTTTGCTGAATATATAATGACACTTTTTCACATTTCTAGGTGAACTATTGCTTTAATTAAACACAAAGCTGGCAGAAATTAAAATTCAAAGCCTCCCCAAGAAAATAAATTAAGGCCAATACATAATGTTATTAGCTTGAAATATACAGTCATGATTGCTTTTGCACATTGCATTTGTCTAGTTATTAAAAACAACAGCGTGAATGAATATTTATGGATCTATTTCCAGTTTAGCGACTCGATGACTCAGTCATCTAGAACGCGTCCCTTTCTCCTGCAGCAGGCTCTGCGGCGGCACTAAAGCATCGGTGTGCGAGACGTACGCTGGATAAATTGGAGCCGTCGAAACCAAGTGTTTCAAAGCCCGTCTAATCTCTCACTCTGACTTTTATTGCTCCAATCTCACGTTCCCTCCCTCCGACAGCGGCTCCATCAATCTGATCCGAAACGCTCGCTGCTCTCAGATAAATAAATAGATGAACTCCCAAAAGAAAAATTTTGCCACAGGACTGTTAATATCAGAATTACAGTGGAGTGCACTAGATAGTGCACACTTCAGAAGTGAAATCAGGTGTTTTGAACTAGATTTCAAAATTATTTTGAGGAAAATGTGACTGCATGACTCTCCACAATATTCATGGATTATTTAGCCCATTTTTTAATAGTTGAGTTTACCTTGCATATTTTTTATTTTAGTATTGACTTCCAAAGTACTGTTATGTTTTGACAATTATCATCAATTGCATCATAACTAGGGGTTAAGGATTCACTCATTTCCTCATTGCATCGATTATAAATCCTGCCAATGTATATGCATTGATCTTGAAACATGGGTTTTTAATCGTTTGTGTCAATCAATAATCAATTAAAAATGATGAAAATCTAATGAATCTAATATTAATATTATTTAATTATTTAACCCATTTTATCATCAGTCAGCAATGTTCTTTTAGTGTTATTTTATTTTTGTAATATTTATTAAGTTAATATTTTGAATTTTTCAAACAATATTTTTCTATTTTCATTTAATATTTTAGTTTTAGTCATTTTATGTGTTTTTGTTATTTTTATCAGTTTTAAATACTGCTATACAGCTTTATGTTTTTTAGTTTGTTTTGGTATTTTTATGTTAATTTTTATTATTATTATTTATATTTCTATATATTTTTAATTTATTTTTATTTCAGGTTTGATCATTTTACTACTTCAACTTATTTCAGTTATTTGTCAAGGCAACATTTGTGTTTGTTTGTAATTATATTTTTTATAAATAATTTAGAATTTAATTTAGAATTTAAAAAATTTAAATGTCAAGTTTGGTAATTTTAGGACTTCAACTTAAGCTTTATTTTAATTCTAGTTTTATTATTATATTTTTTATATATATATTTATATGTAGTTTGAATTTATTTTTATTTCAGGTTTGATCATTTTACTACTTCAACTTTATTTATTTCAGGTAGCTGCCAAGGCAGCATGTGTATATTTTTTATAAGTATATATTTTTTAAGATTTTTTTTAAATTTTATTTATAATGTTGAGTGTTTTTAAGTTTAGGTTTTTCGCCTAATATTTTTAATTTTCTTACCTTTTATTTTATTTTAACAACAACAACACTGTCGTTCAGTTCGGTAAGAGTTACCTGTCAAAGTTTAATAAATATGGTTAGAGATGAGTATGCGCTGTAGTACTAGTTAAACCCTCACCATTGCAGTCTTTAAATTGCCATCTGTTCTATTTGTGCAAAGTTGAAGTGTTGATGAATTTTCATAGTAACACAAGGTAGTCCGTAGGGTGATATTTATGTCCTGTGAAGCTCTTGTGGAAAGTTTTTCCCCTTTTGCGTACGGCTATGATAAATTTGTATTGAAAGCGTGTACGATCAGGTGAGCTCGTTTAAACGGGGATATAAATATTATTAGATTACTCCCAGCGTCTCTGAGGTTGTTACTCTGCGAACAGGTTTATTGTTGGGAGCTAATGATGTAGGAGAGGTTGCACAGATGAGATGCGCTCGCGGTGAGTAATGCATCGTCTGCAGACTCATGCTAAGCTTTAAAAAATGCAGGACCGCCAACATCCCAGCACTGCTTCAATCACCAGCCATGACTCCATCTGATCGATCCAAATTATTAATAGCTGGAAGGGCTGAGAGAAACGTAGCACTTACAAAATTAACAATCTTGCGCGGTGAGAGACCTGGAAGTGCACAAATTGATCTCGCTTTCAAAGGTGGAATCTGAGAAGCCAGCAGATATTTAAAGGTAAAGCAGCCGTGTTTGATTAAAGGTTTAAGATGTTTACTCAAAGACTGATTTGGCTCAACAAACATGTTTTATTAGCCACTGATGTCGATATCTACAATATGCACCTAAAAGTCATGTAGTCAATACCAGAGTGCAGCAGTCGTTTCTCCATAGAGAAAATGATTTTTAATAGTAACAGATAAACCTTTCAAGTAGAAGAAGCAAATCTGTATGATTTCTACTTTTATTCAATTGGTTTTTTTTTATATATAATTATTTATTTGTTTTCTTAGCCTAATTGAAGCCTTACGTAATTCCATTTTATAATATTTAATAATTAATTCCATAGTTTAAGCATAAATTTAATTTCATTTAAATATATACTTATAATCAGTGACTTTAAGACAATATTTTCCATTATACTCTTTTATTAGATTTTTAGATTTCATTATAACAGAATTTAAGTGTGCAATCTTGTACCTTTGCCTTTTTATTATTTGTGACCCTGGACCACAAAACCAGTCTTAAGTGACAATTTTGTCGAAATTGAGATTTCTACATCATCTGAAAGCTAAATAAATAATCTTTCCATTGATGTATGGTTTGTTAGGATCGGACAATATTTGGCCGAGATACATCTATTTGAAAATCTGGAATTTGAGGATGCAAAAAAATCTAAATATTGAGAAAATCACCTTTAAAGTTGTCCAAATTAAGTTCTTAGCAATGCATATTACTAATCAAAAATTAAGTTTTGATATATATATGGTAGAAAATTCACTAAATATCTTGGAACATGATCTTTACTTAATATCCTAATGATTTTTGGCATAAAAAAAAATTCTAATTTTGACCCATACAATGTATTTTTGGCTATTGCTACAAATATACCCCAGCAACCTAAGACTGGTTTTGTGCTCCAGGGTCACATTTGCATATTTTTGGCATCTGAAAAAAAATTGTAATGTTGAAGTCATTAGATTTTCTAAAATTCTGGAGAAAATTAATTGGCAAATACATAATCAAGGCTACTGAAAAACTGAGCATTCATACATTAAAAAGCAAACTTTTGAGATTTGTCTACAATTTTTGCCATGCATTATGGTTAGAATTTTCTCATAACAGAATTTAGGTAAACAATCTCGTACCTTTATTTTTTATCATTTGCAAATATTTTTAGTAGTGCTGTCAAACGATTAATCGTGATTAATCGCATCCAAAATAAAAGTTTTTGTTTACATAATATATGTGTGTGTGCTGTGTATATTTATTTTGTGTATATATAAATACAAACACATGCATGTGTATATTTAAGAAAAATGTTATGTTTATATATTGAATATATTTATATATAATATAAAATATAAGAATATAAATATATAAATGTATATGCATGTAAATATTTCCCAAATATATGCTGTATGTGAGTGTATCTATATATACATAATAAATATACACAGTACAGACACACACATTATGTAAAAAAAAAAACTTTTGGATGCGATTAATCGTTTGACAGCACTAATTCTTAGTTTAATAAAAGACTGTAAAATCATTTGAGAAATTTTCTAAAATTCTGAAGAAAATGAATTTGAAAAATATGGAATCAAGGCTATTAAAAAAAGTGCATAAAAGCCTAATTTTGTGATTTGTCCATAATTTTTTACAATGCATGGTTATAATTTTGTCATGACAGAATTTATTTGCAAATATTTTTGGCATATAATAAAAGTTTGTAATGTTTAAGTCATCTGACCAATTTTCTGAAAATCTGGAGAAAATTAATTGGAAGAATACAGATTCAAGGCTATTAAAAATGTGAACAGTCATACATTAAAAAGCCAGATTATGTAATTCATCCATTATTTTTCAATTTGACCACAGTGGCAGTAGTCCATACTAACAGTACTGTAGAAAGACTGATATCACTGCAGTTTCTTTCTTATATTTTAGTCAAGTCACCTTTATTTATATAGCGCTTTTAACAATACAGGTTGTGTCAAAGCACTTAACAGCGCATTAACATTTTAGTAGCACATTAACATTTTGGAAGCTCAAAGGTCTGTCCCTCTAGCAAACCCGAAACATGTTTCCTTCTGCTGCAAGCCCAGAAAACTCCTTCTTTCCCGCTCAGGAGTATGGCTTTAATGCTCCATCTCGACTCATATTTTATTAAAACAGGTTTTGAGTTTGGTTGTTGTTGCGATATTTAAGCTCTGAGCAGCGTGAATCTGATCCCTGTTGGGATAGTGCTGAGTGGACGGTAACCAGAGGCTTTATTCTCCTCAGCGAGAGCCGCAGGCCATAAACACACACTTCACACCGCTGGTCAGAAGCGTGAGAAGACGAGCATTCCAGAGTGTGCAGATGGCTTTAGCAGTATGTTTGTGGGTTCAGAAGTGTGTGTGTTTCAGTAGGGTTATCAGTCTGGGTTGTGTGTTATTAGGGTTCCAGTATTGTTAGTATGTTTTAGTGTGGTTAGCGGTAGGGCTGCACAATGTACACTACACTTATGTTATTTCAGTGTAAAATTAAGATTTTTATTTTTTGTGCGTGTGTGTTTCAGTAGGTTAACTGTTGTGTGGGAAATTTTCTCTCATGACTCTTTTTTTTTTTTTTTTTTAGAACATTACACATTGTTGATTTTCATTTTTTACGCTCCATAGCTGTAGGCAGAATATTAGCCGGTTTATCTCATTTCTTTTTCCTTAGATTAATATTCCGAGTCATTTAAAGACCCATGGAGCAGCTTTAGAAGTAATTATCCTCTCTAATGTAGTGAACAGCTTCTCATGAACTAAAGTAAATCATTATCTTTTGATGAAAATTCACACTGGTTGAAAATTACACAAGTTGTGCTCATACTTAGTTAGTTCTGGGTAATCAGGTTGAGATATTTCATACGGTCCATTCCAAAAATTATGAGAATTTAAATGTGCTTAACAGTCTGGAAAAATCTGGAACAAAAATAAATATCATTTAAAAAATGTATTTATTTTTTATTTAAAATATCATTCTTTTTATAATTATTTATATATGAAATATTTGATAAGACAAGCACTGTTTGGTTAATGATTGGTTATCTGTTGCTTAACAACTCACTGTAACATTCTCCAATCCATTGGATTTGCATCACTAGGGGGTTTTATAACTCAGGGCTCTCACCCCTTTTCGAAATTACAAGTGTGAAGCGTTGCTTAAAGAAGCGTTAAAAGCATCATTAACACAAGGTTCAAATGCATTAACCCCTGGTTAAGTGTAGTGCGTAAAGACCGGTTGATGTGTTGCTTTGACAGTCGTTACCAGCGGTCAAGTTTGAGGCCCTGTTTCCACAGACAGTCGTTTAGTGCCGTCTCCAACACGCTGCGGCAGTGCAAGTATGCGAAAGTGCGCCAAAACCACCAGGGATGTAGCGGAAACGGAGGATTTGGAAATTCCAAAATAGATCTTCAAAACGGTTCGAAAATTCCAAAGAATTCCGAAGGCCAGACTCCCGTTACTCAGACATTAAGAGGGTGTTTATCAACAATCTGCGGCTGGTAAAAAACACTAACCGCGCTTTGCTTAGCTAAAAGTGGAAGCAGAGAATAAACAAAACTTCTTCTATGACAGACTTAATGTAAAATTAATGCATCTGGCAAACTATTGCCAGCCGCAGTGTTCAACTGTTTTACTCTTCGTCTGAAGCCAACAACAAAGCTGACCCTAGACTCGCAAGAATCTTCAAAGTCTGCCATTTGTTTGTCCCCATTTTCCCTAGGGTTTTTCAAGACAGGCTCTGAGCTATAAATCATACGGTAGAATATCGGGCCTAGTTAGCATTCGCGTTTGAATGGGAGGAGACGAGACGGGAATGGTTTTGAGAGACAGACAGGAGTCATAACAAAGGAAAATAGCTGTGGAACCGACATGTCTGCTGAAATACAGCTGCACTTATTATTATTATGTTTTCGCTTTCCGTCAGCCACTTCTTATTGCAGTCACTTTGCGTACAATTTTGGTTTCCGTTAAATAAGTAGAGTGTATGTTTGAGGTGAAGACATTAAGAGGGGTCGCCAGTGTTTTTCTGCCTTTTTTGGCCTTGAACCAGCTGCAAAATGAATCAAAACATCACTGACTTTGTTTTGAAGCAAAAACATTTTTTGAATACAAGACAAATCTACTGCAGAATTAATCTCGTATCCCATGAAGCATGTAATTATTGCACATGAATTAAAACTCACTTATTTAACAAATTCCCACTAAGATGATAAAAGAAATTCCCACTAAGATGATAAAATATTTAATATTTATATCTTATATTTTTTGTATTTAAATTGTATTATTATATAAATGTGTAATGTGTATATATTACACATTTATATAATAACAAAAAAATTTACTTAACTAAAACCTACTTAATTTGGCAAAAAGATGAACAAATAAATATTATATATATATATATATATATGTGTGTGTGTGTGTGTGTGTGTGTATTTTTTTTTATAAATATTAATAAAAATGATCATCTTAGTGGGAATTTGTCAAATTAAGCACACAGACAAAGAAGAAATTTCCACCCTTAGCCCAACTGTTGCGCTCTGTATGCTCATTACTTATTAATTTGATGGACATATACCCCATATTTGATATATTTGATCATATATCATATATTTGATCCCTTTTGAGCGTAACATCTTTCATGCATATTTCAAAATTGTCATCATGACATGATTTTGATATGAAATCAGAGTAAATGCGTTCTATTATTAAACTTACTATATTAAGAATTTAACACATATCTGATGACTGCTGGTTTGATCGGTTTCATTTAGTTGTCAAAATCTCATCAGGAAGTCAAGCTTAAAGTCGAGTCCACGATAAAGCTAATTAATTTGGAATGTCACAGCCTTTACGGAGAGGGAACGCTTGAAAAGCGACAGCTATGTAATGAGTTCAAGTACATCTCAGTAAAAATAAAATAAAAAAGTCATGGCGTTTCAGTCATTTGGGGTTGAAGATTGTGCCATTTGAAGATTAAATTACTACATTTCACATGCATTCAGGCGAAACGACCGCCTGGGGAGGGAAGTATTTTTAATGTTTGTTTGAAGGGCTGCCCATCACTCATTCCACATAGCACGGCATCAAAGCTGGAAAGACATCCTCAAAATCCCACTTCTGCTAATGTAGGCAGAGGCTCTTAGAGTCTAGCGTCTTCTTTAGCCAAATACTGCAGCATTGCAATTATTATTCACCCCTTAGAGCAGACGCTGAGCAGTTTGTAACCTCTTCACTGACCTCCGATCAGTCTCGGATCCTGTTCCCCAGTCTCATCCTACCCTCTCCTGGGTGTCGGCTCTGGGGATTTAACTTTAACGATGGGGCCATATGCATTCCTGCAGCGTCCGGAGGTGACCGTGTAATCCTCTTAACTGACCTATCAAAGATGTGCTCTTTTTGTTTGTAGCCGTGACCCCATTCTTAATACGAAATGCTGAAGATAAAGCTGACTGTGGTGTGACGGTCATAGTCGCAGTGGCGTGCTATCGTGCTGTTGCTTAAATAATGCAATTTTGCATCTTTTTGAGCTGTAAGTGAACTTATGTTTTTATTTATATATTTTGTATAGAATTTTTGTTATTGTATTTTTATTTACATTTTATTATAACAGCATTTAAAATATATTTAAATTCTATTAATATAAATGACTAATTATTTAAGTGAGTAAATGAATAAATATAATTTTACATTTGCATGTTTTAGTATTATGAATTTTAAGCCAAGTTGCATACCACCAGGGGGCACTCAGCGTGCCATATTTTTTAGAACAACTGCTGTAAAAGATCCATTAGTTTAAGTAGTTTGTGCACATAAACACTCCCTACTGTTTGTGAATTAATAGCAGTCCCTTCTGTTAATTTGCAGACAGTCGGGAGTATTTATGTCCTGACAGTGTAGAATTGTTTAGCTCAGCATTTCTGTTTTTAGCTCAAGGAAGTTTTTTAGGTCGTGTTAGCACCGTCTGTTGTGTTCCTAGCAGTCACATTGGACAGAGCCAGTATAAAAGTGCTTAAAAGTACAAGCAGGACCAGTCATTTAATAAAAACAGTCCTGCAGGTGTTGGTTTCTTCCATCAAAGGTTCTGTGCCTGGCACGTTTCACTGTGCACGTCTCAAAGGATTCATTTTCAACAAGCTTTTGTCTGAAGCTTTGCTCGCTGATAAATGAAGAATCATGGGGTTAAGTATTGATAATTAGCCACTGAAGACTGGGGCTATTTTAGAGGAAATATTTGTGAATAGAGAAGAGCTCTAATGGGCCCTCAGTGTCAGGATACCATCTTGGCACTGGATCTAATTGGATTTACCACATGCTGGTAATCCTGCCTTGGCACATGAGTATTGACACTGAGCAGATGGGCAACCCCTCACCCATTCTGATACCCCCCGTCGCCTCCTGCTTCCACAAACGCAGAAGGACACGCTCGTGGCCCGTGACTCAGTCAGCAGACCGAACGAGTTCCCTCAAGATGCCAAACCACTCTGTCAACAGTGGCTCCACGACTCTCTAAAAAACACTTTTATCTCACACGCTACTTGCCTCCCGATGTGTTTTCATTGGCATCCTATTCCCAGAGCTCATTTTCGGGTCAGCCGGCATCTCTGACAATTACACAAATGATCACCACAGACTTCCCAGTTGTGCCCCACTGACACATCTTGTTTTCCGCTCATCCCAGCAGTTTTCCTTATCCCCAATACTTAGCTCTGACTTTCAAAGGAAAAGAAACCCGGTTAAAGCATACAGAGATGTGGTGTGGACCAAAATTAAAGTTTCCCATTGCTGGTGCCCTCAAACCCTTTTTCCATCATAAGTGTTCATTAGCCCTTTTCCGCCCCTGTTCCTCTACTTTCCCCAAAGTACTGTACTGGAACCGGAGAGGCGGGACTGTAATGTTTTGACGGTAATGATAATTTTGTGGAAAAGTGGTGAGGCAACATTAGAGGGACCCAAAATTTGCAAGACGTCTCCCAGGACTGAGCAGATCTGGCTGTTTTGATTGTCATCGCCTCGTACTAGCATATCTTTGGGGTGCAGAACTTTGATTGAAGGCGAGTCGAAACTACACAAATCAGATCAGATCTCCTTTTTAATTAAAAGATATTTCTACAAGCATCAGTGGGCTTTCTCAGATCTTATTCCCTTTTTTTCCAGTTGGATGATTTGCTTGGGGTACGTTGTAGTTCAGGGCTTTTTTAAATGTAAACTTAATCTATAGCCTCTTTTATACAGATTGAAGATATCAAAAAGCCATTTCGGTTATCCTGTGAAGCATGATAAGCACAATTCGACTGAATGAAGCTATTATTTTCTTCTTTACAGGAATCATTCACCAAATGAAAGGGGACTACGAGACCGCTCTGAAGCTGCACAAGGCTCATCTATCCATCGCCCAGGAGCTAAATGACTACGCCGCCCAGGGCAGGGCATACGGAAACATGGGCAACGCTTACAACGCCCTCGGTGCCTTCGACCAGGCCGTGCGCTACCATCGACAAGAGCTGCAGATTTCCATGGAGGTTAACGATCGTGCCTCACAGGCTTCGACACATGGGAACCTGGCGGTGGCATACCAGGCTCTGGGGGCGCATGATCGGGCCTTGCAACATTACCAGAATCATCTGAACATTGCCCGAGAGTTGAGGGACATCCAGAGTGAGGCTCGTGCCTTGGGCAACTTGGGTAATTTCCACTGCTCTCGGGGAGAGTTTCCCCAAGCCGTACCCTACTATGAACAGTACCTACGGCTTTCCCCGGACTTGCAGGATATGGAGAGTGAAGGGAAGGTCTGTCACAATTTGGGATATGCACACTACTGTCTGGGAAACTTCCAGGAGGCGGTGAAGTACTACGAACAAGATCTGGCACTTGCTAAGGACCTCCACGACAAGTTGAGTCAAGCCAAAGCCTACTGTAATCTGGGCCTGGCCTTCAAGGCTCTTGGCGACTACACCAAGGCAGAGGAGTGCCAGAAGTACCTTCTTTCCTTGGCGCAGTCACTGAACAATTCGCAAGCTCGATTCCGCGCCTTGGGCAACCTGGGAGACATCTTCCTTTGCAAGAAGGACGTTCCCGGAGCCGTCAAGTTTTACGAGCAGCAGTTGTCCTTGGCGCACCAAGTCAAGGATCGCAAGATGGAGGCGAATGCCTACGCCGCATTGGGAGCCGCCTACCGGATGCTACAGAAGTTTGACAAGGCCTTAGGGTACCACACCCAGGAACTGGAAGTGTACCAGGAGCAGGGCGACATCCAGGGTGAGTGCCAGGCTCATGGACACCTCGCCGCCGTCTACATGTCTCTTGGAAAGTACACCATGGCCTTTAAATGCTACGAGGAACAGCTTGAGCTCGGCCAGCGACTGAAGGACCCCAGTGTTGAGGCCCAGGTTTACGGTAACATGGGTATTACGAAAATGAACATGGGAGTAATGGAGGAGGCCATTGGCTATTTTGAGCAACAGTTGGCGATGTTGCAGCAGCTCAGTGGCAATGAGGCCGTGCTGGACCGTGGTCGTGCTTATGGGAACTTGGGAGACTGCTATGACTCGCTAGGAGATTTTGAAGAGGCAATTAAGTATTATGACCAGTATCTCTCCGTGGCACAGAGCCTCAACCATATGCAGGACCAGGAGAAGGCATACAGAGGTCTTGGTAATGGACACAGGTAAGAATTCAAGACCATTTTTGTGTTATCATTTTACACTGGCCCCAAAACGTACTTGGACACACAAACGACACCTTAGTAGAAAACACATCAAACCATGTTGCATCTGCAAACAAATGATTTTTCACTTGTTTTACTTAAGATATGATATAGATATCACAGTTTGCATCTTGAATATAAGTGTATTTTGTCTCATGGCACTGGTAGATTTTTTTTAAACTTGTTTTTAACTTGTTTATGCCTAAAATAAGTGTTAAAAATGCCAGTGCAGTGAGACAAAATACACTTATTATAAAAACAAGAGCTAATATCTTATGCAGTGTTGTAGCTAGACTAAATTATATCTTGTTTTAATGATTTTTTAAATATTTAAACTTTAAAATAAGGAAAAAATTCTTAAGAACTGATTAAGATGTCTCTTTTTAATGTCCTGGACTGAATTTGTGGTAAATGTATCTTGAGATTATCTTATATCTTTTCGATATTTTAGCTGGATATTCTGTTATCTGATCAAAGAGCATTCATACAGTTTTAAGTGATGTAAAAGGATAGTTCACCCAAGAATGAAAATTAAGGTTTGCCTTCAAGTTGTTTTAATCTGTATCTTTGTTGAGCACAGAAGATGTTTTGAACAATGTTTCTGTTTTTATTCATGCAATGGAAGTCGATGGCATTCAAAGCAACACTTGGCCCCATTGACTTTCATTTTTACTTATATTGACATGAGGATGAGTACATTTTTGGGTGAATTATTCCTTCAAGTGCCTAAATACTTGACGCCACTGTAAAAACTGGGCGATACTTCGATGTAATATCCTCTTAGACAAGATTAGATTGCTTTTTTTTACATAGTGTGAGTGATTTATTAGCATTCTGGACCTGTGGAGTCTCCTGATGATGCAACAGGCTGCTAGTTATTCCAGTTGCTTCAATCTGAGAGGCACTTACTGTATCAGGGCAGCATGAGGACTGACACCATGAGGTCAGCAGGCGGACACAGAACACTCTGACAACATGCAACAGATTGAAAATGGAATTGTTTTGTATAAGAGCATGACCCCACCTTCAGCATGCATGCTGAAATGACGGTATGCACAGAGATGCATACAGCATAAAAGCACTTTTTGTGCTTCTCACACCCAAACTGAGTCTAGCAGCAGAATCAGCAGCAGCAGAATCTCTCCAAATGTTCACTTGCACACTCAATTTTTATTTGCATACAGTAGATGTTTTTTTAGTTACATGTAGTTTAGTGCTTATTTGCATTTGAATAGCATTTTTTACTTAGTAAATAAGTTGCATGCTTGCTATTCACTATTCACATATTTACCATAGGCAGCATCTTAAATAGTGCAGTTATTTTAATGCACTTCTTATATGGCCATTTTGTCGCTTAAAGAGTGTAATTTACAATTTTTGTGATCTCTCCTTATTACTTGTGAATATGAGGGATGTTTTAATAGTAGCAAGCCAATTTGGAGTTCAGTTTGTTTGTGTGAATCAGTTCAAACTGATTAGTGAATCAATTTTAAAACTGATTCAAAGATTTGCTTGTTTGATCTCTCAAATTAAGTTCATGTTAGTCTATGTGTTATATATCATTTGTCATGATAAACAGCAACATTTACTGTAATTATGTGTATTGTTAGTACATATTAATATAAAAAAATGCATTAAATGCATTCTGTGAACATTTTTGAGAGATAACGCAAATGAATCTTTGAATCAGAGTTTTGAATTGCTTCCCTGATGTTGAGCCATTGCAGATACAGAAGTACTGAATATATTGTTTTTAGCTGTTGATCCTAACTCTTGACACTCTTGCATTAGGATTGTACTTTACAAAACACGATTGCACAGTACTTTTGTCTTCAACAGGAGATTTATTGTTTTATGATTTGATTTTTTACTTTTTAGTGAAATACCTCCCGGTTTGATATTGTTATCTAATGAAATAGCATTATACGGTTTTTGACGGTTTTTGATCACTAACCCAAAAATGAAAAGTGAATTAATATTAAAACTCTGATTTATTTTCATTTATTTGTTTGCTTGATCACTCAAAAAAATTTCACATTAGTCCCTGTGGCAAAACAGCAACATTTATTTTCTTTAGTATATTTTAATATAAATGCCATATGAAGATTCTGTGAACATTTTTGAGAGATAATGAGAACAAATCTTTGCGTTTTGAATCTATTTGCTAATATTAAGACCTTGGATTACAAATACATAAACTTGCTCTTGATGTGGTATATCATACACTTCAAAAAAATCCTAATGCAAAGTTACACAATACGTTTAGGCCCAGTTTCACAGACGAGGCTTAGACTAAGCCAGGATTAGGCCATAGTTCAATTAGGACATTTAAGTGGTATTTATAAACGTGCTTAGAAAAAAACATTACTGGGGTGCATCTTGAGACAAAACAGAGGCACTGATGTATTTTAAGGTCAGTCAGTGCAAGGTTCTTTCAGTTAAAACAGCTCAGACTTACATTTTAGTCTAGGACTAGGCTTAAGCCTTGTCTGTGGAACCGGGGGTCAGTCTTCAACAACAGATTTGTGTTTATGATTTGATTTCAAATACCCCTTAGTTTGATATTCTGATAGTGGTTTCAAATGGAGATAGTTTGCCAAAAAAACAGTGACTCAATTTCTCAACTCTAATTCTAAGATTTATTTTCCTGATGTCTAAAAAAGTGAGTTGTTCTGTGCACAGCTATGCACTCCATACATGTCTACCCAGCATCCTCGGCGTGATCCACCACTCATCCATTTTAATTAACATCCAATCAGCCCTTTAAGCGTTCCAGCTCCCATCACAAACCCTATTGGACTCTGCTTACCTGCAAGTATATGGGCATGGAAATATGATGAATGGTTTGCTGCAGGGGCCTGTCAGAGCTTGACGCTGAGGATTGTGGGAAGAGAACTCACACAGGGCCCGCAACGAGCCAACCTCATCCAAATCCAAACCCCCGTCCTTCCCGCGGTCCAACGGGAAGGTAAATTACACTGTCAGTTGTGACAATGCGCTTGGACTCCCCTCAGCGGAGAGGAGCTTTACCTCAGATAGCACCGAAGAATCCAACAAGAACCTCATTAAAGGCCCGCTTTAAAAGCTATTTGTTTCATTTATATTGAAATGAGGCAGGGCCTTTCAACAAGACTGATGTTGCTGTAATTTCATGTGACAGGACAACAAGAGGTAATGATGCATCGCTTTTATGCTACCTAAGTAGTGAGCGAGTCCCCAGCTTGTATGAGTTAAGCTGGTTTTGTTATTCCACAGAGAGCCGGTACCAAACCGTGTTTCAGACCCGCTCTCCCGACGGATGAGAGCATGTGGACTATATTCCTCTTTCTAAATGAAGCTGCGTCAACGCTGTCCTGCCAGCTGTGTGTTGCTGTAAAAGCTCATATCGATCTAAAACACGCCGTCTCTCGTGATTCCCTCACATTCAGTATTTTAGCAGCAATGAACTACTGTTTTATGAGATTCTGTTTCATGTGAGAAAGTTCATATTCAAAGGAATACATAAATCACAAAATCGCTCTGTAAATTTGATATCAGCATGTAAACATTCTGGAATTTATTAGAGTCAAAATGAAATTTGCATTGCGCTTATTTCTATTGGATTATACCACAGTCTGGAAGCAGACACACTTCAAGCTAATAAAGCAATAAGCCGTAAGACAGATTTAACCGTAGAAAATCACTGAAATGTTAGTTCATAAAATGAAAAGTTTCAGCACACACATATATATATATATGTGTATATTTTTATATATATATATATATATATATTAGAAAGTAATTATTTTCAATAATCATATTTTTTATTATTATTAATATTAATAAATATTCATTAGATATTGTCATATTTTATCATAATGCTGTTGTTTTTTTAAATGTACGGAAAAAATGCAAGTATATGCACACCTCATTTTAATATAGAATTATTCATTATTTATTTATTTATTTATTTACCACGTGAATTATCAGATTTTCCAGTAATTTGGATCTCCACTTTTTACTGAACTTTTTAGTTCAGTAACTGTGTGCTTTTTAGGAAAAAAAAAATTATTAGTAGTAGTAATAATAGAGAGAGTAGTAGTAATTATTTATTAGATATTGTCATCTTGTGCCGTGTGTGTGTGTGTGTGTGTGTGTGTGTGTGAAAACAAGCAATCATGCAGTTGAGATTTGCTATATAGTATGTATTGTTTTACATGAGTTTACTGTATGAACACTTATAGTTACACTGAGTCTCAGCCAATCAGATCACTTGTTCTGGGCATAGGGCAGTCGTGGCCTAGTGGATAGAGAGTTGGATTTGTTACCCGAAGGTCGTGGGTTCGAGTCTCAGATCCGGCAGTGATTGTAGGTGGGGGAGTGAATAACCAACACTCTCTCCACCCTCAATACCACGACTGAGGTGAGACCCTTGAGCAAGGCACCGAACCCCCAACTGCTCCCCGGGCGCCGCAGCAATGGCTGCCCACTGCTCCGGGTGTACGTTCATTACTGTGTGTGTATGTACTTGGATGGGTTAAATGCAGAGCACAAATTCCGAGTATGGGTCACCATACTTGGCCACACACCACTTCCCTTTCCCCTTTGTTCCTCTTTTGTTCTCTAGCTATGTCTGTCTAATGGTGTTTCCCTGTGTTTGTCAGGGCGATGGGGAATCTTCAGCAGTCTCTGGTGTGTTTTGAGAAGCGGTTGGTGGTGGCGCATGAGCTGGGTGAGTGTGGAGGTAAAGCTCAGGCGTACGGAGAACTGGGCAGCTTGCACAGCCAGCTGGGTAACTACGAGCAGGCCATCTCCTGCCTGGAGCGGCAGCTCGCCATCGCCCGCGACACCCAAGATCGATTGCTGGAGGGCGACGCCAGCTGTGGCCTGGGTGCCGTGTACCAGCTGATGGGCGAACACGACACGGCCCTTCAGTTTCACCAGCTGGACCTCCAGATCGCGGAGGACACGGGCAGCGCCAGCTGTCAGGGACGGGCCTACGGGAACCTGGGACTCACTTACGAGTCGCTGGGTAATTTCGAGCGTGCCGTGGTGTATCAGGAGCAGCACCTGAGCATCGCGGCGCAGACCAACGACCTGGTGGCCAAAACCCTGGCCTACAGCAGCCTGGGACGAACGCACCACGCTCTGCAGAACTACTCGCAGTCCGTCATGTACCTGCAGGAAGGTAAGAGACTACATGTGCAAAATCACAGAGGGTTAGCGAGACAATTCTCTTAAACTAAGATAAATGTTTGGTTATTATTCAGTTGCTAAGGTGTTTGGAATGTTGATGTATGGTTGCTAAGGGGGTTGTTTACAGTCACAAGTCAAAAGAGTCTCTATGATATATAGTCGAGTCAGGTTTCCATCCATATGTTTATGCAAAAAGTGTGATATTGCTTAAAAAAGGCTGGATACAAACACCAGGATGCAAATAAATACATTTGTTTAAATTTGTTTTACTGTGTATAATTTTTAGAAAAGAGACATTTTAATTTTAATAATAAACTTTTTATTGAAAGTATTAGTATTAATAATTACAGATTAGATATTTTTTATTGTATTGCTGCTGTTGTTGTTTACATTTTTCTGAAATTACAAGTATATGTGTAAACCTGTGACCACACATCAGTTGAATATTAATATATTCTGTATACAGTAATAACAAATCAGATTTTTTAGTATTTGGGATTTCATATATACTTCATATATATTATAAAAGAAAAGAATGATTTTATATTAATAATAGTAATTTAATTCAAATGATTAGTATTAATAATGATTTGATATTGTCAACTTATTGCTGTTGACACATGCATATAATATTATTATTATTATTATAAATATTAATATTATAAATACAATTTATTTACAATGTCAAGTCAAATTTATTTGTGTAGCACTTTTGTCACATTCAAAAGAACAGCATTTTTTAAAATCAAAAATGGTAACATTATAAATGTCTTTACTGTCACTTTTGATCAATTTAATGCATCTTTGCTAAAAATCTTTGCGTCCTTGCTCTTTGCCCCATACCTCACAGCATAAATTCATAACTTAAATGGACACGTAAAGTAGAGATTTATTTACCTGTTTAGTTTGCCATGTAGATGTTTAAATGCATTTAGCTGTCGTGAAAACGTTTCTTTTGGTTTTAGGGTGAATATATGATTTCTTCAAACTCATACCACTTTCCGATCTATGTTCAGCTGAGGTAAAAATGACTAAAGTTGTCAGGAAGTTGTTTATTGAGGTCTAAACGTCATGTTTAAGCT